>NC_030682.2:124162200-124762200 GCF_000004195.4 Xenopus tropicalis
TTTACTAGAATAATAATTGAATTATTATAGAATAGGCGTCATCAAGTATCCTGACAGATTTTTACCAAATGGTGAAATGCCGGTCATGAGTTGATTGGACACTTGACATTCTAGGTATAAGTTATCCTATGTAGAGTCTTTCTTTCTTTGATGTGTCCATTTGCGGACACTGAGTTAACCGTTAACAGACTAAAAAGGCGGGTATTGGATGTTTACATCTTATGCTATAACGGGTTTTTTACTACATTGGCGATTATCAGGAATAATAATTGGATTTTTCTTGAAAGATAGGGGAAATCAACAGCATCCCGCCAGATTTGACCAAATTGGAGAATGAGGTCATGAAGACGGCTAAGGGCGCGTGTGGTTGGCATATGGCCTTCCTTTGCAACACTGCAGCAGCGCTGGGAAAATGCTAGCATCCAGAAGGTATTGAACCAATCTATTTAGATTACTTCATTTCTTTTATATTTTACTAGTTTGGCGATTATTAGAATAACTATTGAATTTATTATTCTATTTAAATCCGCCATATAGTAAAAATAAAAGAAAGAAGAATCTAAATAGATTGTCATACCTTTGGATGCTAGCATTTCCAGGCTGCTGCAGTGTTGCAAAGGAAGGCCATTATGCCAACACACGCGCCCTTGCCGTCTTCATGACCTCATTTCTCCATTTGGCAAATCTGGCGCGGTATGCTTGCATTTCCCTATTCTTTCAAGAAAAATCCAATTATATATTCTGATAATCGCAATGTTAGTAAAAAACCCGTTATGCATAAAAGATGTAAACACCAATACGCCCTTTTAGTCTTTTAACGGGGTAACTCAGTGTCCGCAATATGACAAATCAAAGAAAGAAGACTCTACATAGATACTTATACCTAGAATGCAATGTCATCAACATCATGACCGCATTTCACCATTTGGTAAAATCTGTCAGGATACTTTTGATGACCCATATTCTATAAAATTCCAATTATTATTCTATAAATCGCCATATAGTAAAAAATAAAAAAAGAAGAATCTAAATAGATTGTCATACCTTTGGATGCTAGCATTTCCAGCTGCTGCAGTGTTTGCACAGGAAGGCCATATGCCAACACACGCGCCCTTGCGCTCTTCATGACCACATTATCCCATTTGTCAAATTCTGGCGGATGCTTGATTTCCCCTATTCTTTCAAGAAAATCCAATATTATTCTGATAACGCCATGTAGTAAAAAACCCGTTATAGCATTAAAGATGTTAAACACCAATAACCGCCTTTTAGTCTTATTAACGGGTTAACTCAGTGTCCGCAATATGACAAATCAAGAAAGAAGACTCTTACATAGATACTTATTACCTAAGAAGTCATGCATCAACATCATGACCGCATTTCACCATTTGGTAAAATCTGTCAGGATACTTGATGACCCTATTCTATAATAATTCAATTATTATTCTATAAATCGCCATATAGTATAAAAAAAGAAGAAGAATCTAAATAGATTGTCATACCTTTGGATGCTAGCGTTTCCAGGCTGCTGCAGGTTGCAAAGGAAGGCCATATGCCAACACAGGGCCTTGCCGTCTTTCATGACCACATATACCCATTTGGTCAAATCTGGCGGGATGCTGATTCCCTATTCTTTCAAAATCCAATCTATTATTCTGATAACGCCATGTAGTAAAAAACCCGTTTATAGCATAAAAGATGTAAACACCAATACGCCTTTTTAGTCTATTAACGGGTTAACTCAGTGTCCGCCAATATGACAAATCAAAGAAAGAAGACTCTACATAGATACTTATACCTTAGGATGTCATCAACATCATGACCGCATTTACCATTTGGTAAAAATCTGTCAGGATACTTGATGACCTATTCTATAATAATCCAATTATTATTCTATAAATCCCATATAGTAAAAATAAAAGAAGAAGAATCTAAATAGATTGTCATACCTTTGGATGCTAGCATTTTCCAGGCTGCGTGCAGTGTTGCACAGGGAAGGCCTATGCCAAACACGCACGCCCTTGCCGTCTTCATGACCACATTTCTCCATTTGGTCAAATCTGGCGCGGGATGCTTGATTTCCCCTATTCTTTCAAGAAAATCCAACTATTATTCTGATAATCGCCATGTAGTAAAAAACCTCGTTATAGCATAAAAGATGTTAAACACCAATTACCGCCTTTTTAGTCTATTAAGCGGGTTAACTCAGTGTCCGAATATTGACAAATCAAAAAAGAGACTCTACATAGATACTTATACCTAAGAGATGTCATCAACATCATGACCGCATTTCACCATTTGGTAAAATCTGTCAGGATTACTTGATGACCCTATTCTTAATAATCAATTATTATTCTATAAATCCGCCATATAGTAAAAAATAAAAAGAAAGAAGAATCTAAATAGATTGTCATACCTTTGGATGCTAGCTTTCCAGGCTGCTGCAGTGTTGCACAGGAAGGCCATATGCCAACACACGCGCCTTGCCGTCTTCATGACCTCATTTCTCCATTTGGTCAAATCGTGCGGGATTCTGATTCCCCCTATTCTTTTCAGAAAAATCCAATTATTATTCTGATAACCATGTAGTAAAAACCCGTTATAGCTTAAAGATGTAAACACCAATACCGCCTTTTTAGTCTATTACGGGTTAACTCAGTTTGTCCGCAATATGACAAATCAAAGAAAGAAGACTCTACATAGATACTTATACCTGAATGAATGTCATCAACATCATGACCGCATTTCACCATTTGGTAAATCTGTTCAGATTACTGATGACCCATTCTATAATATATCCAATTATTATTCTATAAATCGCCATATAGTAAAAAAAAGAAAGAAGAATCTAAAATAGATTGTCATACCTTTGGATGCTAGCTTTCCAGGCTGCTGCAGTGTTGCAAAGGAAGCCATATGCCAAACACTACGCGCCCTTGCCCGTCTTCATGACCCATTACCCATTTGGTCAAATCTGGCGGGGATGCTTGATTTCCCTATTCTTTTCAAAAAATCCAATTATTATTCTGATAATCGCCATGTAGTAAAAAACCCGTTATAGCATAAAAGATGATAAACACCAATACTCGCTTTTTAGTCTATTAACGGGTTAACTCAGTGTCCGCAAATAGACAAATCAAAAAAGAAGACTCTACATAGATACTTATACCTAGATCATCAATGTCATCAATCATGACCGCATTTCACCATTTGGTAAAATCTGTCAGGATTACTTTGATGACCCTCATTCTATAATAATTAATTATTATTCTATAAATCGGCCATATAGTAAAATAAAAGAAAGAAGAATCTAAATAGATTGTCATACCTTTGGATGCTAGGCGTTTCCAGGCTGCTGAGTGTTGCCAGGAAGGCCATATGCCAAACCACGCAGCCCTTGCCGTCTTCATGACCACATATCTCCATTTGGCAAATCTGGCGGGATACTTGATTTCCCCTATTCTTTCAAAAATCCAATTATTATTCTGATAATCGCCATGTAGTAAAAAACCCGTTATGCATAAAAGATGTAAACACCAATACCCCTTTTTAGTCTATTAACGGGTTAACTCAGTGTTCCGCAATATGACAAATCAAAAAAGAAGACTCTACATAGATACTATTACCTTAGGATGTCATCAACATCATGACCGCATTTCACCATTTGGTAAAATCTGTCAGGATACTGATGACCCTATTCTATAATAATCCAATTATTATTCTATAAATCGCCATATAGTAAAAATAAAAAAAGAAGAAGAATCTAAATAGATTGTCATACCTTTGGATGCTAGCATTTCCAGCTGCTGCAGTGTTGCAAAGGAAGGCCATTGCCAACACACGCGCCTTGCCGTCTTCATGACCTCATTTCTCCATTTGGTCAAATCTGGGCGGATGCTTGATTTCCCCTATTCTTTTCAAGAAAAATCCAATTATTATTCTGATAATCGCCATGTAGTTAAAAAACCCGTTATAGCATAAAGATGTAAAAACACAATTACCGCCTTTTTGTCTCATTAACGAGTTAACTCAGTGTCCGCAATATGACAAATCAAAGAAAGAAGACTCTACATAGATACTATATACTAAGAATGTCAATGTCATCAACATCATGACCGCATTTTCACCATTTGGTAAAATCTGTCAGCGATACTTATGACCCCATTCTATAATAATTAATTATTCTTCTATAAATCGCCATATAGTAAAAATAAATAAAAAGAAGAATCTAAATAGATTGTCATACCTTTGGATGCTAGCTTTCCAGGCTGCTGCAGTGTTGCACAGGAAGGCCATATGCCAACACACGCGCCTTGCCCTCTTCATGACCTCATTTCCATTTGGTCAAATCTGGCGGAGATCTTGATTTCCCCTATCTTTCAAAAAAATCCATTATTATCTGATAAACCCATGTAGTAAAAAAACCCGTTATAGATAAAAGATGTTAAACACCCAATACCGCCTTTTTAGTCTATTAACGGCGTTAACTCAGTGTCCGCAATATGACAAATCATAAGAAAGAAGACTCTACATAGATACTTATACCTAAGAATGTCAATGCATCAACATCATGACCGCATTTCACCATTTGGTAAAATCTGTCAGGATACTTTATGACTCCTATTCTATAATAATTAAATTATTATTCTATAAATCGCCATATAGTAAAAAAGAAGAAGAATCTAAATAGATTGTTCATACCTTTGGATGCTAGCGTTTCCAGGCTGCTGCGCAGTGTTGCAAGGAAGGCATATGCCAACACACGCGCCCTTGCCGTCTTATGACCACATATACCCATTTGGTCAAATCTGGCGGGATCTTGATTTTCCCTATTCTTTCGAAAAATCCAATATTATTCTGATAATCGCCATGTAGTAAAAAACCCGTTATAGCATAAAAGATGTAAACACCAATACGCCTTTTTAGGTCTATTAACGGTTAACTCAGTGTCCGCAATATGAACAAATCAAAGAAAGAAGACTCTACATAGATACTATACCTTAGATGTCATCAACATCATGACCGCATTTCACGCATTTGGAAAATTGTCAGGATACTTGATGATCCTATTCTATAATAATCCAATTATTTTTCTATTAATCACCATATAGTAAAAATAAAAGAAGAAGAATCTAAATAGATTTGTCATACCTTTGGATGCTAGCTTTCCAGGCTGCTGCAGTGTTGCACAGGAAGGCATATGCCAACACAGGGCCCTTGCCGTCTCTTCATGACCATCATTCTCCATTTGTCAATCTGGCGGGATGCTTGATTTCCCTATTCTTTCAAGAAAAATCCAACTTATTATTCTTGATAATCGCCATTGTAGTAAAAAACCCTTATAAGCATAAAAGATGTAAACACCAAAATACCGCCTTTTTAGTCTATTAACGGGGTTAACTCAGTGTCCACAATATGACAAATCAAAGAAAGAAGACTCTACATAGATACTTATACCTTAGGATGTCAATCAACATCATGACCGCATTTCACCATTTGGTAAAATCTGTCAGAGATACTTGATGACCCTATTCTATAATAATCCAATTATTATTCTATAATCGCCATATAGGTAAAAATAAATAAAAAGAAGAATCTAAATAGATTGTTCATACCTTTGGGATGCTACGCATTTTGCCAGGCTGCCTGCAGTGTTGCCAGGAAGGCCATATGCCAACCACGCGCCTTGCCCTCTTCATGACCTCATTTCTGCCATTTGGTCAATCTGGCGGGGATGCTTGATGTCCCCTATTTCCTTCAAGAAAAATCAATTATACGAATCGATAAGCGCCATGTAGTAAAAACCGTTATAGGCATAAAGAATGTAAACACCCGCCAATACCGCCTCTTTTAGTTCCATTAACGGCAGTAACTCAGTGTCCGCAATATACAAATCAAAGAAAGAGACTCTACATGATACTGTATACCTAAGACATGTCATCAACATCACTGACCGCATTTTACCATTGGTAAAATCTGTCGAGATACCTTGATGACCCTATTCTATAATAATTACCAAATTATAATTCTATAAATCGCGCATATAGGTAAAAATTAAAGTAAAAAGAAGAATCTAAAATAGATTGTCAATACCTTCTGGATGGCTAGCATTTCCAAGGCTGCTGCAGTTTGGCACAAGGAAGAGCCCATATGCCAAACACTCGGCGCCCCTGTGCCTCTCTTCATGACCCATTTCTCCATTTTTTGGTCAAATCTGGCGGGATGCTTGATCTTCCCTATTCTTTCAAAAAAATCAATTATTATTCTGATAACCCATGTAGTCAAAAAACCCCGTGTAGTAGCATTAAGAATGTAAACACCCAATCACGCCGTTTTAGTCTATTAACGGCTCGTAACTCAGTCGTCCGCACATGATGACAAATCAAGAAGGAAGACTCTAATGAGATACTTATACCTGAAGCAATGTCATCAACACATGCATGACCGCATTACCATTTGAGTAAAATCTGTCAGGATACTTATGCCATCCACTTCTATATAATCTAATTGATTATTCTATAAATCGCCATACATAGGATAAAGAACACCAACGGACAATGCATACAATGAGATTGTTACACTGAGCATAGTCACCATATTGTGGATAGTGCCTAGTGTCGTTTCCAGGCTGCTGCAATGATGTCTGACAAAGCGACGTCCCCGCATTATCCGCCAACACACGGGGCCCTTGCCCTCTTCTTGACTCCCCATACATATCCCATTTGGTCAAATCGTGGCACGGGATTACTTGATGTTCCCTATTCGTTTAAAAAGAATCCAATTATTATGTCTAGATAATCGCCATGTAGTAAAAAACCCGTCTTATACAGCATAAAAGATTGTAAACACCAATACTGCCATTTTTACGTCTATTAACGGGTTAACTCAGTGTCCGCAACTATGACAAATCAAAGAAAGAAGACACTCTAGAAGATAACTTCATACTAGATGTCACTCCCATCTAATGACCGCATTTTCCACACTTTGGTAAAAATCATGTGCAGGATACTAATATGACTCTACTTCTATAATTAATCCAATTATTATTCTATAAATTCAGCCATATAGTAAAAATAAAAGAATAAAGAGATCTAAATAGATTTTCACTGTACTGGATTGCTAGCATTATCCAGGCTGCTGCAGTGTTCGACAACAAACAGGAAAGGGCTCATATGCCAACACAGGAGCCCTTGCCGTCTTCAATAGACCATCATATACCCATTTGGTCAAATCTGCCGGGTATGCTTGATTTCCCCTATTTCTTTTCAAGAAAATCCAACTTATTATTCTGATAATCGCCATGTAGTAAAAAACCCGTTATAGCATTAAAAGATTGTAAACACCTGAATACCGGCCTTTTTAGGTCCTATTTAACGGTGTTAACTTATGTCCCGCCAATATGAATAATCAAAGCACAAGGTAAGGGACGTCTACATTAGCAGTACACTTAATACCTATAGGATGTCATGTATCAACATCCATGACCGCATTTACCCATTTGGTAAAATCTTGTCAGGATACTTTGATGACACTATTTCTAAATAATCCAATTATTATTCTAAAATCGCCAATGTAAAAATAAAGACGAAGATCTAATAGATTGGTCAATACCTTTGGAGGCAGCGTTCCAGACTGCTGCTAGTGTGCACAGGAAGGCCACGTATTGCGCAAACAGGGAAGACCCTTCGACGTACCTTGCCCGATGCCCACAAATATTACCATGGATCTGCTGGTTCAATCTGGCGGGATGCTTGATTTTTCCCCTCATTTCTTTCAAGAAAGATACAATATTATTCACTGGATCGAATCCGCCATGTAGTAAAAATACCCGTTATAGGATGAAAAGACTGTAAACACCGAATACAACCTGATTTGTAGTACCTTATCTATAGGGTTACTCGAAGTTGCATCCAGCATAGCTTGACAGGAATTCAAACACAAGTAAGGAATCTACATAAGATACTCTAATACCGTTAGGATGCAGTCCTCAAACTCATGCGCATGCACCATTTGAGTAAAATGCTGTCAGGATACTTGATGACGCCCATTCCTATTGAATCCCATTAGTATCAACTCGCCAACTATAGTAACAGTAAGACAGAAGAATCTGAAAAGGCATTCCTGTCACTACCCTATTGGATGCTAAGTCTCCAACGGGCTGCTGCCAAGTGTTGAAAGGAAGGCCATATGCCACCGCACGCGGCCCCTGCCGTCGTTTCATGACCTACTTTCTCCATTTGCAATCTGGCAGTGGATATTGCATTTCAGCAATCTTTCAAAAATCCAATTATTATTCTGATGATCCGCCATGTAGAAAAAACCCGTTATGCATATAAAGATGTAAACACCAATACTTGCCTTTTTTGAGCTATTAACGGGTTAACTCAAGTGTCCGCAATATGACCAAATCAAAGAGAAAGAAGACTCTACATAGATACTTATACCTAAGGAATGTCAATGTCATCAACATCATGACCGCATTCACCATTTGGTAAAACTGTCAGGTTACTTGATGACCCTATTCTATAATAATTCAATTATTATTCTATAAATCGCCCATGATAGTAAATAAAATAAAAAGAAGAACTCTAAATAGCATTGTCAATACCTTGGATGCTAGCATTTCCAGGCTGCTGCAGTGTTGCAACAGGAAGGCCATATTAATGAGACACACGGCCCTTGCCCTCTTCATGACCTCCATCTTCTCCATTTGGTTCAAATCTGGCGGGATTGCTTGATTTCCCTATTCTTTTCAAGAGAAAATCCATATTATTATCTGCATAACCCATGTAGTAAAAAACCCGCTATAGCATTAAAGATGTAAACACCAATACCGGCAGCTTTATAGTCTATTAACGGGTGTTAACTCAGTGTCCGCAATATGACAAATCAAAGAAAGAGACTCTACATAGATACTTATACCTAGAAGCATGTCACAACATTCATGACCGCATTTCACCCATTTGGTAAAATCTGTCAGGAATATTAATGACCCATTCTACTAATAATAATTATTATTTCTATAAATCGCCTATAGGTAAAAAAGAAAGAAGAATCTAAATAGATTGTCATACTTTGGAGCTACGTTTCCAGGCTGCTGCAGTGTTGCAAGGAAGGGCCATATTGCCAACACACGCGCCCTTGCCGTCTTCATGACCACATATACCCATTGGTCAAATCGTGGCGGAGATAGCTTGATTTCCCCTATTGCTTTTAAAACATCCAACTTATTATTCCTGATAAATCGACCATGAGAAGACTCTACATAGATACTTTACCTAAGATGTCATTAAACATCATGACCGCGCATTTCACCATTTGGTAAATCTGTCATATACTTGATGACTCTATTCTATAATAATCCAATTATTATTCTATAAATCGCCATATAGTAAAATAAAAAGATAGAAAGAATCTTAATAGATTTCATACCTTTGGATGCGGCATTTCCAGGCTGCTGCAGTGTTGCACAGGAAGGCTTATGCCAACAAAGGAGCCCTTGCCGTCCTTCATGACCACATATACCCATTTGGTCAAATCTGGCGGGATGCTTGATTTCCCCTATTCTTTCAAGAAAAATCCAACTATTATTCTGATAATCGCCATGAGTAAAAAACCCGTTATAGCATTAAAAGATGTAAACACCAATACCACCTTTTAGTCTACTTAACGGGTTAACTCAGTGTCCGCAATATGACAAATCAAAAAAGAAGACTCTACATAGATACTTATACCTAGATGTCATCGACATCATGACCGCATTTCACCATTGGTAAAATCTGTCAGGATACTGATGACGCCTATTCTATAATATTCAATTATTATTCTATAAATCGCCATATAGTAAAAATAAAAGAAAGAAGAATCTAAATAGATTGTCATACCTTTGGATGCTAGCATTTCCAGGCCTGCTGCAGTGTTGCAAAGGAAGGCCATATGCCAACACACGCGCCCTTGCCGTCTTCATGACCTCATTTCTTCCATTTGGTCAAATCTGGCGGGATGCTTGATTTCCCCTATTCTTTCAAGAAAATCCAATTATTATTCTGATAATCGCCATGTATAAAAAACCTGTATAGCATAAAAGATGTAAAACCAATACCGCCTTTTTAGTCTTTAACGGTTAACTCAGTGTCCGCAATCATGACAAATCAAAGAAAGAAGACTCTACATAGATACTTATACCTAGAATTCAATGTCATAACATCTGACCGCATTTCACCATTTGGTAAAATCTGTCAGGATACTTGATGACCCTATTCTTAATAATATTCAAATTATTATTCTATAATCGCCATATGTAAAAAATAAAATAAAAAAGAAGAATCTTAATAGATTGTCATACCTTTGGATGCTAGCATTTCCAGGCTGCTGCAGTGTTGCAAAGGAAAGCCATATGCCAACACACGCGGCCCTTGCCTCTTTCATGACCTTCATTTCTCCATTTGGTCAAATCTGGCGGGGATGCTTGATTTCCCCTATTCTTTCAGAAAAATCCAATTATTATTCTGAGTAAACCCATGTAGTAAAAAACCCGTTAAGCATTAAAGATGTAAACACCAATACCGCCTTTTTAGCTATTAACGGGTTAACTCAGTGTCCGCAATATGACAAATCAAAGAAAGAAGACTCTACATAGATACTTATACCTAAGTAATGTCATGTCACAACATCATGACGCATTTCACCATTTGGTAAAATCTGTCAGGATACTAATGACCCCATTTCTATAATAATTTCAATTATTATTCTATAAATCGCCATATAGCTAAAAAGAAAGAAGAATCTAAATAGATTGTCATACCTTTGGATGCTAGCGTTTCCAGGCTGCTGCAGTGTTGCAACAGGAGGCCATAGACCAACACACGCGCCTTGCCGTCTTCAATGACACATATACCATTTGGTCAAATCTGGCGGGATACTTGATTCCTATTCTTTGAAAAAATCCAATTATTATTCTGATTAATCGCCATGTAGTAAAAAAACCCGTTATAGCATTAAAAAGATGTAAACACAATACGCCTTTAGGTCTATTAACGGTTAACTCAGTGTCCGCAATATGACAAATCAAAGAAAGTGAAGACTCTACATAGATACTTATACCTAGAATGTCATCAACATCATGACCGCATTTCAATTTGGTAAAATCTGTCAGGATACTTGATGACCTATCTATAATAATCCAATTATTATTCTATAAATCCCATATAGTAAAAATAAAAGATAGAAGAATCTTAAATAATTTATTCATAACCTTTGATGCTAGCATTTCCAGGCTGCTGCAGTGGTGCACAGGAAGGGCTTATTCCAACACAGGGCCCTTGCCTGTCTTCATGACCACATACTCTCTGGTCAAATCTGGCGGATGGCTTGATTTCCCCTATTCTTTCAAGAAAAATCCAATATTATTCTGATAATCGCCATGTAGTAAAAACCCGTTATAGCATAAAAGATGTAAACACCAATACCGCCTTTTAGCTATTAACGGGTTAACTCAGTGTCCAATATGACAAATCAAGAAAGAAGACTCAACATAGATACTTTATACCTTAAGATGTCATCAACATCATGACCGCATTTTCACCATTTGGTAAAATCTGTCAGGATACTGATGACCCTATTCTATAATAATTCAATTATTATTCTATAAATCGCCATATAGTAAAAAAAAAGAAAGAAGAATCTAAATAGATTGTCATACCTTTGGATGCTAGCTTTCCAGGCTGCTGCAGTGTTGCAGGAAGGCATATGCCAACCACGGCCCTTGCCGTCTTCATGACCACATATACCCATTTGGTCAATCTGGCGGGATACTTGATTTCCCCTATTCTTTCAAAAATCCAACTATTATTCTGATAATCGCCATGTAGTAAAAAACCCGTTATAGCATAAAAATGTAAACACCAATACCGCCTTTTTAGTCTATTAACGGGTTAACTCAGTGTCCGCAATATGACAAATCAAAGAAGAAGACTCTACATAGATACTTATACCTAAGAATGTCATCAACATCATGACCGCATTTCAAATTTTGGTAAAATCTGTCAGGATACTTGATGACCCTATTCTATAATAATCCAATTATTATTCTATAAATCGCCATATAGTAAAAATAAAATAAAAAGAAGAATCTAAATAGATTGTCATACCTTTGGATGCTAGCATTTCCGGCTCTGCAGTGTTGCACAGGAAGGCCATATGCCAACACACGCGCCCTTGCCCGTCTTCATGACCTCATTTCTCCATTTGGTCAAATCTGGCGGGATGCTTGATTTCCCCTATTCTTTCAAGAAAAATCCAATTATTATTCTGATAATCGCCATGTAGTAAAAAACCCGTTATAGCATTAAAGATGTAAACACCAATACCGCCTTTTTAGTCTATTAACGGGTTAACTCAGTGTCCGCAATATGACAAATTCAAGAAAGAAGACTCTACATAGATACTTATACCTAGATATCAATGTCTCAACATCATGACCGCATTTCACCATTTGGTAAAATCTGTCAGGATACTTGATGACCCTATTCTATAATAATTAATTTATTATTCTATAAATCGCCATATAGTAAAAATAAAGAAGAATCTAAATAGATTGTCATACCTTTGGATGCTAGCTTTCCAGGCTGCTGCATGTTGCACAGGAAGGCCATATGCCAACACGCGCCCTTGCCGTCTTCATGACCTCATTTCTCCATTTGGTCAAATCTGGTCGGGCGGATACTTGATTTCCCCTATTCTTTCAAAAATCCAATTATTATTCTGATAATCGCCATGTAGTAAAAAACCCGTTATAGCATAAAAGATGTAAACACCAATACCCTTTTTAGTCTATTAACGGGTTAACTCAGTGTCCGCAATATGACAAATCAAAGAAAGAAGACTCTACATAGATACTTATACCTAAGAATGTGTCATCAACATCATGACCGCATTTCACCATTTGGTAAAAATCTGTCAGGATACTTGATGACCCTATTCTATAATAATCAATTATTATTCTATAAATCTCCCATATTAGTAAAATAAAAAAGAAAGAAGAATCTAAATAGATTGTCATAACCTTTGGATGCTAGCATTTCCAGGCTGCTGCAGTGTTGCAAAGGAAGGCCATATGCCAACACACGCGCCCTTGCCGTCTTCATGACCTCATTTCTCCATTTGGTCAAATCTGGCGGGGATGCTTGATTTCCCCTATTCTTTCAAGAAAAACCAATTATTATTCTGATAATCGCCATGTAGTAAAAAACCCGTTATAGCATAAAAGATGTAAACACCAATACCGCCTTTTTAGTCTATTAACGGGTTAACTCAGTGTCCGCAATATGACAAATCAAAGAAGAAGACTCTACATAGATACTTATACCTAAGAATGTCATGTCATCAACATCATGACCGCATTTCACCATTTTGGTAAAATCTGTCAGGATACTTGATGACCCTATTCTATAATAATTCAATTATTATTCTATAAATCGCCATATAGTAAATAAAAATAAAAAGAAGAATCTAAATAGATTGTCATACCTTTGGATGCTAGCATTTCCAGGCTGCTGCAGTGTTGCACAGGAAGGGCAATGCCAACACACGCGCCCTTGCCCATCTTCATGACCCATATACCCATTTGGTCAAATCTGGCGGGATGCTTGATTTCCCCTATTCTTTCAAGAAAAATCAATTATTATTCTGATAACCCATGTAGTAAAAAAACCCGTTATAGCATTAAAAGATGTAAACACCAATACCGCCTTTTTAGTCTATTAACGGGTTAACTCAGTGTCCGCAATATGACAAATCAAAGAAAGAAGACTCTACATAGATACTTATACCTAAGAATGTCATCATAACATCATGACCGCATTTCACCATTTGGTAAAATCTGTCAGGATACTTGATGACCTATTCTATAATAATTCCAATTATTATTCTATAAATCGCCATATAGTAAAAATAAAAGAAGAAGAATCTAAATAGATTGTCATACCTTTGGATGCTAGCATTTCCAGGCTGCTGCAGTGTTGCCAGGAAGGCCATATGCCAACGCACGCGCCCTTCCGTCTCATGACCACATTTCCATTTGGTCAAATCTGGCGGGATGCTTTGATTTCCCCTATTCTTTCAAGAAAATCAACTAATTCTGATAATCGCGCCATGTAGTAAAAAACCCGTTATAGCATAAAAGATGTAAACACCAATACCGCCTTTTTAGTCTATTAACGGGTTAACTACAGTGTCCGCAATATGACAAATCAAAAAAAGAAGACTCTACATAGATACTTATACCTAAGATGTCATCAACATCATGACCGCATTTCACCATTTGGTAAAATCTGTCAGGATACTTGATGACCCTATTCTATAATAATCAATTATTATTCTATAAATCGCCATATAGTAAAAATAAATAAAAAGAAAGAATCTAAATAGATTGTCATACCTTTGGATGCTAGCATTTCCAGGCTGCTGCAGTGTTGCACAGGAAGGCCATATGCCACACACGCGCCCTTGCCGTCTTCATGACCTCATTTCTCCATTTGGTCAAATCTGGCGGATGCTTGATTTCCCCTATTCTTTCAGAAAAATCCAATTATTATTCTGATAAATCGCCATGTAGTAAAAACCCGTTATAGCATAAAAGATGTAAACACCAATACCGCCTTTTTAGTCTATTAACGAGGTAACTCAGTGTCCGCATATGACAAATCAAAGAAAGAAGACTCTACATAGATACTTATAACCTAAGAATGTCAATGTCATCAACATCATGACCGCATTTCACCTTTGGTAAAATCTGTCAGGATACTTATGACCCCATTCTATAATAATTAATTATTATTCTATAAATCGCCATATAGTAAAAAAGAAAAAGAAATCTAAATAGATTGTCATACCTTTGGATGCTAGCGTTTCCAGGCTGCTGCAGTGTTGCAACAGGAAGGCCATATGCCAACACACGCGCCTTGCCTCTCTTCATGACCACATATACCCATTTGGTCAAATCTGGCGGGATCTTGATTTCCCCTATTCTTTAAAAAATCCAATTATATTCTGATAATCGCCATGTTAGTAAAAACCCGTTATAGCAAAAAGATGTAAACACCAATACGCCTTTTTAGTCTATTAACGGGTTAACTCAGTGTCCGCAATATGACAAATCAAAGAAAGAAGACTCTACATAGATAATTATACCTAAGAATGTCATCAAACATCATGACCGCATTTCACCATTTGGTAAAATCTGTCAGATACTTGATGACCTATTCTATAATAATCCAAATTATTATTCTATAAATCGCCATATAGTAAAAATAAAAGAAGAAGAATCTAAATAGATTGTCATACCTTTGGATGCTAGCTTTCCAGGCTGCTGCAGTTGTTGCAACAGGAAGGCTTTATGCCAACAACAGAGGCCCTGCCGTCTTCATGACCACATATAACCCATTGGTCAAATCTGGCGGGATGCTTGATTTCCCCTATTCTTAAGAAAAATCAACTATTATTCTGTAATCGCCATGTAGTAAAAAACCTTGATAGCATAAAGATGTAAACACCAATACGCCTTTTGTCTATTAACGGGTTAACTACAGTGTCCGCAATATGACAAATCAAAAAAGAAGACTTACATAGATACTTATACCTTAGGATGTCATCAACATCATGACCGCATTTCACCATTTGGTAAAATCTGTCAGGATACTTGATGACCCTATTCTATGAATAATCCAATTATTATTCTATAAATCGCCATATAGTAAAAATAAAAGAAAGAAGAATCAAATAGATTGTTCATACCTTTGGATGCTAGCATTTCCAGGCTGCTGCAGTGTTGCCAGGAAGGCCATATGCCAACCAGAGCCCTTGCCGTCTTCATGACCCATATCCCATTTGGTCAATACTGGCGGGATGCTTGATTTCCCCTATTCTTTTCAAGAAAAATCCAACTATTATTCTGATATCGCCATGTAGTAAAAAACCCGTTATAGGCATAAAAAGATGTAAACACCAATACCCCTTTTTAGTCTATTAACGGGTTAACTCAGTGTCCCGCATATGACAAATCAAAAAGAAAGACTCTACATAGATACTATACCTAGAGATGTCATTCAACATCATGACCGCATTTCACCATTTGGTAAAATCTGTCAGGATACTTGATGACGCCTATTCTATAATAATCCAATTATTATTCTATAAATCGCCATATATAGTAAAAATAAAAGAAAGAAAGAATCTAAATAGATTGTTCATACCTTTGGATGCTAGCTTTCCAGGCTGCTGCAGTGTTGCAAAGGAAGGCCATATGCCAACGACACGCGCCCTTGCCGTCTTCATGACCTCATTCTCCATTGGTCAAATCTGGCGGGATACTTGCAATTTCCCCTATTCTTTCAAGAAAAATCCAATTATTATTCTGATAATCGCCATGTAGTAAAAAACCCGTTATAGCATAAAAGATGTAAACACCAATACGCCTTTTTAGTCTATTAACGGGTTAACTCAGTGTCCGCAATATGACAAATCAAAGAAAGAAGACTCTACATATAGATACTATTACCTAAGATAATGTCATCAACATCATGACCGCATTTCACCATTTTGGTAAAATCTGTCAGGATACTTGATGACCCTATTCTATAATAATTCAATTATTATTCTATAAATCGCCATATAGTAAATAAAAGAAAAAGAAGAATCTAAATAGATTGTCATACCTTTGGATGCTAGCATTTCCAGCGCTGCTGCAGTGTTGCAAGGAAGGCCATATGCAACACACGCGGCCCTTGCCCTCTTCATGACCTCATTCTCCATTTTGGTCAAATCTGGCGGGATCTTGATTTCCCCTATTCTTTCAAGAAAAATCCAATTATTATTCTGATAAATCGCCATGTAGTAAAAAACCCGCTTATAGCATTAAAGATGTAACACAATACCGCCTTTTAGTCTATTAACGGGTTAACTTATGTCCGCAATATGACAAATCAAAGAAAGAAGACTCTACATAGATACTTATACCTAGAAGGTCAATGTCATCAACATCATGACCGCATTTACCATTGGTAAAATCTGTCAGGATACTTATGACCCCATTCTATTTATAATTCAATTATTATTCTATAAATCGCCATATAGTAAAAAAGAAAAGAGAAGAATCTAAATAGATTGTCATACCTTTGGATGCTAGCGTTCCAGGCTGCTGCAGTGTTGCAAGGAAGGCCATATGCCAAACCACCGCCCTTGCCGTCTTCATGACCACACTGATACCCATTGGTCAAATTGGCGGGATAGCTTGATTTCCCCTTATTCTTTCAAGAAAAATCCAATTATTATTCCTGTAATCGAACACATGTAAGAAGACTCTACATAGGATACTTATACTAAGTAATGTCAATATCAACATCATTGACCGCACTTCACCATTTGGTAAAATCTGTCAGGATACCTTGATGACCTATTCTATAATAATTCCAATTATTATTCTATAAATCGCCATATAGTAAAAAAAAAAAAAAGAAGAATCTAAATAGATTGTTCATACCTTTGGATGCTAGCATTTCCAGGCTGCTGCAGTGTTTGACAGGAAGGCCTATGCCAACGAGCGCCTTGCCGTCTTCATGACCACATTACTCCATTTGGTCAAATCTGGCGGGATCTTGATTTCCCCTATTCTTTCAAAAAATCCAAATATTATTCTGATAATCGCCATGTAGTAAAAAACCCGTTATAGCATAAAAGATGTAAACACCAATACACCTTTTACGTCTATTAACGGGTTAACTCAGTGTCCGCAATATGACAAATCAAAAAAGAAGACTCTACATAGATACTTAACCTTAGAGATGTCTATCACATCATGACCCATTTCACCATTTGGTAAAATCTTCAGGATACTTTGATGACCCTATTTCTATAATAATCAAATTATTATTCTATAAATCGCCATATATAAAAAATAAAGAAAGAAGAATCTAAATAGATTGTTCATACCTTTGGATGCTAGCATTTCCAGGCTGCTGCAGTGTTGCAAAGGAAGGCCATATGTCAACACACGCGCCCTTGCCGTCTTCATGACCTTCATTTCTCCATTTGGTCCAAATCTGGCCGGGATGCTTGATTTTCCCCTATTCTTTCAAGAAAATCCAATTATTTATTCTGATAATCGCCATGTAGTAAAAAAACCGTTATAGCATAAAAGATGTAAACACCAATACCGCCTTTTTAGTCTATTAACGGTTAACTCAGTGTCCGCAATATGACAAATCAAAAAAGAAGACTCTACATAGATACTTATACCTAAGAATATCAATGTCATCAAACATCATGACCGCATTTCACCATTTGGTAAAATCTGTCAGGATACTTGATGACCCATTCTATAATAATTCAATTATTATTTCTATAAATCGCCATATAGTAAAAATAAAAAAAAAAAGAAGAATCTAAATAGATTGTCATACCTTTGGATGCTAGCTTTCCAGGCTGCTGCAGTGTTGCCAAAGGAAGGCCATTATGCCAACCACGCGCCCTTGCCGTCTTCATGACCTCCATTTCTCCATTTGGTCAAATCTGGCGGGATCTTGATTTCCCCTATTCTTTTTCAAAAATCCAATTACTATTCTGATTAAACCCATGTAGTAAAAACCGTTATAGACATTAAGATGTAAACACCAATACCGCTTTTAGCTGATTAACGGGTTAACTCAGTTCCGCAATATGACAATCAAAGAAAGAAGACTCTACATAGATACTTATACCTAAGAATGTCAATGTCTAACATCATGGACCGCATTTCACCATTTGGTAAAATCTGTCAGGATACTTATGACCCTAATTCTATAATATTAAAATTATTATTCTATAAATCGCCATATAGTAAAAAAAAAGTAAAAGAATCTAAATAGATTGTTCATACCTTTGGATGCTAGCGCTTTCCAGGCTGCTGCAGTGTTTGCAAGGAAGGCCTATATGCCAACACACGCGCCCTTGCCGTCTTCATGACCCATATTACCCATTTGGTCAAATCTGGCGGGATCTTGATTCCCCTATTCTTTCAAAAAATCCAATTATTTATTCTGATAAATCGCCATGAAGTAAAGACTCTACATAGATACTTATACCTAAGTAATATATGTCACTAAAACATCATGGACCGCATTTCACCATTTGGTAAAATCTGTCAGGATACTTTTGAATGACCTATTCTATAATAATCCAATATTATTTCTATAAATCGCCATTATAGTAAAAAAGAAAAAAGAAAGAATCTAAATAGATTTCATACCTTTGGATGCTTAGCAATTTCCAGGCTGCTGAAGTGTTGCAACAGGAAGGCCATTATGCCAACTACGGCCCTTGCCGTCTTCATGACCAACATATTACCCATTGGTCAAATCTGGCGGGATAGCTTGATTTCCCCTATTCTTTTTAAAAATCAACTATTATTCTGATAATCGCTCATTGTAAGTAAAAACCCGTTATAGCATAAAAGATTGTAAACACCCAATTACCCACCTTTTTAGTCTATTTAACGGGAGTAACTCAGTTGTCCGCCAATATGACAATCCAAAAAAAAGACTCTACATTAGATACTTATACCTTTAGGATGTCATCAGGACATCATGACCGCATTTCACCATTTGGTTAAAATCTGTCAGGAACTTTGATGACCCCTATTCTTATAATAATCCAATTATTATTCTCATGAATCGCCATATAGGTAAAAATAAGAAAGAAAGAATCTAATAGATTGTCAACCTTTGGAATTGCTAGCATTTCCAGGCTGCGTGCAGTGTTGCAAAGGAAGGTCCATATGCCAACACACGCGCCCTTTGCGTCTTCATGACCTCATTTCTCCATTTGGTAATGTTGCGGGATTGCTTGATTTCCCTCTATTCTTTCAAGGAAAAATCCCAATATTATTGCTGATAATCGCCCCATGTATGTAAAAACCTTGTGTATAAGGCATAAAGATGTTAAACACCAATACCGCCTATATGGCCTTCCTTTGCAACACTGCAGCAGCCTGGAAATGCTAGCATCCAAAGGTATGACAATCTATTTAGATTCTTCTTTCTTTTATTTTTACTATATGGCGATTTATAGAATAATAATTGGATTATTATAGAATAGGGTCATCAAGTATCCTGACAGATTTTACCAAATGGTGAAATGCGGTCATGATGTCGATGACATCCTAGGTATAAGTATCTATGTAGAGTCTTCTTTTTTGATTTGTCATATTGCGGACACTGAGTTAACCCGTTAATAGACTAAAAAGGTGGTATTGGTGTTTACATCTTTTATGCTATAACGGGTTTTTTACTACATGGCGATTATCAGAATAATAGTTGGATTTTTCTTGAAAGAATAGGGGAAATCAAGCATCCCGCCAGATTTGACCAAATGGGTATATGTGGTCATGAAGACGGCAAGGGCTCCTTTGTTGGCATTAAAGCCTTCCTGTGCAACACTGCAGCAGCCTGGAAATGCTAGCATCCAAAGGTATGAAAATCTATTTAGATTCTTCTATCTTTTATTTTTTACTATATGGCGATTTATAGAATAATAATTGGATTATTATAGAATAGGTCATCAAGTATCCTGACAGATTTTACCAAATGGTGAAATGCGGTCATGATG
Source organism: Xenopus tropicalis (assembly GCF_000004195.4). Classification (NCBI taxonomy): domain Eukaryota; kingdom Metazoa; phylum Chordata; class Amphibia; order Anura; family Pipidae; genus Xenopus; species Xenopus tropicalis. The sequence goes on from NC_030682.2 coordinate 124,182,838, forward strand.
TTATGACATTCTTAGGTATAAGTATCTATGTAGAGTCTTCTCATGGCGATTATCAGAATAATAATTGGATTTTTAAAGAATAGGGGAAATCAAGTATCCCGCCAGATTTGACCAATGGGTATATGTGGTCATGAAGACGGCAAGGGCCTGTGTTGGCATAGGCCTTCCTTTGCAAACACTGCAAGCAGCCTGGAAAACGCTAGCATCCAAAGGTATGACAATCTATTTAGATTCTCTTTCTTTTTTACTATATGGCTGATTTATAGAATAATAATTTAATTATTATAGAATGGAGTCATTAAGGTATCCTGACAGATTTTACCAAATGGTGAAATGCGGTCATGATGTTGATGGACATTGACATTCTTAGGTATAAGTATCTATGTAGAGTCTTCTTTCTTTGATTTGTCATATTGCGGACACTGAGTTAACCCGTTAATAGGCTAAAAAGGCGGTATTGGTGTTTACATCTTTAATGCTATAACGGGTTTTTTACTACATGGGTTTATCAGAATAATAATTGGATTTTTTGAAAGAATAGGGGAAATCAAGCATCCCGCCAGATTTGACCAAATGGAGAAATGAGGTCATGAAGAGGGCAAGGGCGCGTGTGTTGGCATATGGCCTTCCTGTGCAACACTGCAGCAGCCTGGAAATGCTAGCATCCAAAGGTATGACAATCTATTTAGATTCTTCTTTTTATTTTATTTTTACTATATGGCGATTTATAGAATAATAATTGAATTATTATAGAATAGGGTCATCAAGTAATCCTGACAATTTTACCAAATGGTGAAATGCGGTCATGATGTGATGACATTGATATTCTTAGGTATAAGTATCTATGTAGAGTCTTCTTTCTTTGATTTGTCATATTGCGGACACTGAGTTAACTCGTTAATAGACTAAAAGGCGGTATTGGTGTTTACATCTTTTATGCTATAACAGGTTTTTTACTACATGGCGATTATCAGAATAATAATTGGATTTTCTTGAAAGAATAGGGGAAATCAAGCATCCCGCCAGATTTGACCAAATGGAGAAAATGAGGTCATGAAGACGGCAAGGGCGCGTGTGTTGGCATATGGCCTTCCTTTGCAACACTGCAGCAGCCTGGAAATGCTAGCATCCAAAGGTATGACAATCTATTTAGATTCTTCTTTCTTTTATTTTTACTATATGGCGATTTATAGAATAATAATTGGATTATTATAGAATAGGGTCATCAAGTATCCTGACAGATTTTACCAAATGGTGAAATGCGGTCATGATGTTGATGACATCTAGGTATAAGTATCTATGTAGAGTCTTCTTTTTGATTTGTCATATTGGGACACTGAGTTAACCCGTTAATAGACTAAAAAGGTGGTATTGGTGTTTACATCTTTTATGCTATAACGGGTTTTTACTACATGGCGATTATCAGAATAATATTGGATTTTTCTTGAAAGAATAGGGGAAATCAAGCATCCCGCCAGATTTGACCAAATGGGTATATGTGGTCATGAAGACGGCAAGGGCTCCTGTGTTGGCATATGGCCTTCCTGTGCAACACTGCAGCAGCCTGGAAACGCTAGCATCCAAAGGTATGACAATCTATTTAGATTTTCTTCTTTTATTTTTACTATATGGCGATTTATAGAATAATAATGGATTATTATAGAATAGGGTCATCAAGTATCCTGACAGATTTTACCAAATGGTGAAATGCGGTCATGATGTTGATGACATTCCTAAGTATAAGTATCTATGTAGAGTCTTCTTTCTTTGATTTGTCATATTGCGGACACTGAGTTAACCCGTTAATAGACTAAAAAGGCGGTATTGGTGTTTACATCTTTTAATGCTATAACGGGTTTTTTACTACATGGCGGTTATCAGAATAATAATTGGATTTTCTTGAAAGAATAGGGGAAATCAAGCATCCCGCCAGATTTGACCAAATGGGAATATGAGGTCATGAAGAGGGCAAGGGCGCGTGTTGTTGGCATATGCCTTCCTGTGCAACACTGCAGCAGCCTGGAAATGCTAGCATCCAAAGGTATGACAATCTATTTAGATTCTTCTTATTATTTTATTTTTACTATATGGCAGATTTATAGAATAATAATTGAATTATTATAGAATAGGGTCATCAAGTATCCTGACAGATTTTACCAAATGGTGAAATGCGGTCATGATGTGATGACATTGACATTTCTTAGGTATAAGTATCTATGTAGAGTCTTCTTTCTTTTGATTTGTCATATTGCGGACATTGAGTTAACCCGTTAATAGACTAAAAAGGCAGTATTGGTGTTTACATCTTTATGCTATAACGGGTTTTTTACTACATGGGTTATCAGAATAATAATTGGATTTTTCTGAAAGAATAGGGGAAATCAAGCATCCCGCCAGATTTGACCAAATGGAGAAATGAGGTCATGAAGAGGGCAAGGGCGCGTGTGTTGGCATATGGCCTTCCTGTGCAACACTGGCAGCAGCCTGGAAATGCTAGCATCCAAAGGTATGACAATCTATTTAGATTCTTCTTTTATTTTATTTTTACTATATGGCGATTTATAGAATAATAATTGAATTATTATAGAATAGGGTCATCAAGTATCCTGACAGATTTTACCAAATGGTGAAATGCGGTCATGATGTTGATGACATTGACATTCTTAGGTATAAGTATCTATGTAGAGTCTTCTTTCTTTGATTTGTCATATTGCGGACACTGAGTTAACCCGTTAATAGACTAAAAAGGCGGTATTGGTGTTTACATCTTTTATGCTATAACGGGTTTTTTACTACATGGCGATTATCAGAATAATAGTTGATTTTTGAAAGAATAGGGGGAAATCAAGTATCCCGCCAGATTTGACCAAATGGAGAAATGAGGTCATGAAGACGGCAAGGGCGCGTGCGTTGGCATATGGCCTTCCTGTGCAACACTGCAGCAGCCTGGAAATGCTAGCATCCAAAGGTATGACAATCTATTTAGATTCTTCTTCTTTTATTTTTACTATATGGCGATTTATAGAATAATAATTGGATTATTATAGAATAGGGTCATCAAGTATCCTGACAGATTTTACCAAATGGTGAAATGCGGTCATGATGTTGATGACATCCTAAGGTATAAGTATCTATGTAGAGTCTTCTTTTTTGATTTGTCATATTGCGGACACTGAGTTAACCCGTTAATAGACTAAAAAGGCGGTATTGGTGTTTACATCTTTTATGCTATAACGGGCTTTTTTACTACATGGCGATTATCAGAATAATAGTTGGATTTTTCTTGAAAGAATAGGGGAAATCAAGCATCCCGCCAGATTTGACCAAATGGGTATATGTGGTCATGAAGACGGCAAGGGCTCCTGTGTTGGCATAAAGCCTTCCTGTGCAACACTGCAGCAGCCTGGAAACGCTAGCATCCAAAGGTATGACAATCTATTTAGATTCTTCTATCTTTTATTTTTACTATATGGCGATTTATAGAATAATAATTGGATTATTATAGAATAGAGTCATCAAGTATCCTGACAGATTTTACCAAATGGTGAAATGCGGTCATGATGTTGATGACATTCTTAGGTATAAGTATCTATGTAGAGTCTTCTTTCTTTGATTTGTCATATTGCGGACACTGAGTTAACCCGTTAATAGACTAAAAAGGCAGTATTGGTGTTTACATCTTTATGCTATAACGGGTTTTTTACTACATGGCGATTATCAGAATAATAATTGGATTTTTTAAAGAATAGGGGAAATCAAGTATCCCGCCAGATTTGACCAAATGGGTATATGTGGTCATGAAGACGGCAAGGGCGCGTGTGTTGGCATATGGCCTTCCTTTGCAACACTGCAGCAGCCTGGAAACGCTAGCATCCAAAGGTATGACAATCTATTTAGATTCTTCTTTCTTTTTTACTATATGGCGATTTATAGAATAATAATTTAATTATTATAGAATGGGGTCATTAAGTATCCTGACAGATTTTACCAAATGGTGAAATGCGGTCATGATGTTGATGACATTGACATTCTTAGGTATAAGTATCTATGTAGAGTCTTCTTTCTTTGATTTGTCATATTGCGGACACTGAGTTAACCCGTTAATAGACTAAAAAGGCGGTATTGGTGTTTACATCTTTTATGCTATAACGGGTTTTTTACTACATGGCGATTATCAGAATAATAATTGGATTTTTCTTGAAAGAATAGGGGAAATCAAGCATCCCGCCAGATTTGACCAAATGGAGAAATGAGGTCATGAAGACGGCAAGGGCGCGTGTGTTGGCATATGGCCTTCCTTTGCAACACTGCAGCAGCCTGGAAATGCTAGCATCCAAAGGTATGACAATCTATTTAGATTCTTCTTTTTTATTTTATTTTTACTATATGGCGATTTATAGAATAATAATTGGATTATTATAGAATAGGGTCATCAAGTATCCTGACAGATTTTACCAAATTTTGAAATGCGGTCATGATGTTGATGACATTCTTAGGTATAAGTATCTATGTAGAGTCTTCTTTTTTGATTTGTCATATTGCGGACACTGAGTTAACCCGTTAATAGACTAAAAAGGCGGTATTGGTGTTTACATCTTTTATGCTATAACGGGTTTTTTACTACATGGCGATTATCAGAATAATAGTTGGATTTTTCTTGAAAGAATAGGGGAAATCAAGCATCCCGCCAGATTTGACCAAATGGGTATATGTGGTCATGAAGACGGCAAGGGCTCCTGTGTTGGCATAAAGCCTTCCTGTGCAACACTGCAGCAGCCTGGAAATGCTAGCATCCAAAGGTATGAAAATCTATTTAGATTCTTCTATCTTTTATTTTTTACTATATGGCGATTTATAGAATAATAATTGGATTATTATAGAATAGAGTCATCAAGTATCCTGACAGATTTTACCAAATGGTGAAATCCGGTCATGATGTTGATGACATTCTTAGGTATAAGTATCTATGTAGAGTCTTCTTTCTTTGATTTGTCATATTGTGGACACTGAGTTAACCCGTTAATAGACTAAAAAGGCAGTATTGGTGTTTACATCTTTTATGCTATAACGGGTTTTTTACTACATGGCGATTATCAGAATAATAATTGGATTTTTGAAAGAATAGGGGAAATCAAGTATCCCGCCAGATTTGACCAAATGGGTATATGTGGTCATGAAGATGGCAAGGGCGCGTGTGTTGGCATATGGCCTTCCTGTGCAACACTGCAGCAGCCTGGAAATGCTAGCATCCAAAGGTATGACAATCTATTTAGATTCTTCTTTTTTATTTTATTTTTACTATATGGCGATTTATAGAATAATAATTGGATTATTATAGAATAGGGTCATCAAGTATCCTGACAGATTTTACCAAATATTGAAATGCGGTCATGATGTTGATGACATTCTTAGGTATAAGTATCTATGTAGAGTCTTCTTTTTTGATTTGTCATATTGCGGACACTGAGTTAACCCGTTAATAGACTAAAAAGGCGGTATTGGTGTTTACATCTTTTATGCTATAACGGGTTTTTACTACATGGCGATTATCAGAATAATAATTGGATTTTTTGAAAGAATAGGGGAAATCAAGCATCCCGCCAGATTTGACCAAATGGGTATATGTGGTCATGAAGACGGCAAGGGCGCGTGTGTTGGCATAATGGCCTTCCTTTGCAACACTGCAGCAGCCTGGAAATGCTAGCATCCAAAGGTATGACAATCTATTTAGATTCTTCTTCTTTTATTTTTTACTATATGGCGATTTATAGAATAATAATTGAATTATTATAGAATAGGGTCATCAAGTATCCTGACAGATTTTACCAAATGGTGAAATGCGGTCATGATGTTGATGTCATTGACATTCTTAGGTATAAGTATCTATGTAGAGTCTTCTTTCTTATATTTGTCATATTGCGGACACTGAGTTAACCCGTTAATAGACTAAAAAGGCGGTATTGGTGTTTACATCTTTATGCTATAACGGGTTTTTTACTACATGGCGTTTATCAGAATAATAATTGGATTTTTCTTGAAAGAATAGGGGAAATCAAGCATCCCGCCAGATTTGACCAAATGGAGAAATGAGGTCATGAAGAGGCAAGGGCGCGTGTGTTGGCATATGGCCTTCCTGTGCAACACTGCAGCAGCCTGGAAATGCTAGCATCCAAAGGTATGACAATCTATTTAGATTCTTCTTTTTTATTTTATTTTTACTATATGGCGATTTATAGAATAATAATTGAATTATTATAGAATTGGGTCATCAAGTATCCTGACAGATTTTACCAAATGGTGAAATGCGGTCATGATGTTGATGACATTGACATTCTTAGGTATAAGTATCTATGTAGAGTCTTCTTTCTTTGATTTGTCATTTTGCGGACACTGAGTTAACCCGTTAACAGACTAAAAAGGCGGTATTGGTGTTTACATCTTTTATGCTATAACGGGTTTTTTACTACATGGCGATTATCAGAATAATAATTGGATTTTTCTTGAAAGAATAGGGGAAATCAAGCATCCCGCCAGATTTGACCAAATGGAGAAATGAGGTCATGAAGACGGCAAGGGCGCGTGTGTTGGCAAATGGCCTTCCTTTGCAACACTGCAGCAGCCTGGAAATGCTAGCATCCAAAGGTATGAAAATCTATTTAGATTCTTCTTTCTTTTATTTTTACTATATGGCGATTTATAGAATAATAATTGGATTATTATAGAATAGGGTCATCAAGTATCCTGACAGATTTTACCAAATGGTGAAATGCGGTCATGATGTTGATGACATCTTAAGGTATAGGTATCTATGTAGAGTCTTCTTTTTTGATTTGTCATATTGCGGACACTGAGTTAACCCGTTAATAGACTAAAAAGGTGGTATTGGTGTTTACATCTTTTATGCTATAACGGGTTTTTTACAACATGGCGATTATCAGAATAATAGTTGGATTTTTCTTGAAAGAATAGGGGAAATCAAGCATCCCGCCAGATTTGACCAAACGGGTATATGTGGTCATGAAGACGGCAAGGGCTCCTTTGTTGGCATAAAGCCTTCCTTTGCAACACTGCAGCAGCCTGGAAATGCTAGCATCCAAAGGTATGACAATCTATTTAGATTCTTCTTTCTTTTTTACTATATGGCGATTTATAGAATAATAATTTAATTATTATAGAATGGGGTCATTAAGTATCCTGACAGATTTTACCAAATGGTGAAATGCGGTCATGATGTTGATGACATTGACATTCTTAGGTATAAGTATCTATGTAGAGTCTTCTTTCTTTGATTTGTCATATTGCGGACACTGAGTTAACCCGTTAATAGACTAAAAAGGCGGTATTGGTGTTTACATCTTTAATGCTATAACGGGTTTTCTCTAACAGGTGTCTGTGGGACACAGGGACCATGGGTATAGTAGGTACCAGCAGGAGGCAGGACACTAGAATAGGAAGAAGAGAACTAACCCCTCCTCCCTGCTGCTATACCCCCTTGCACTTCCTGCCTGCACCAGTTTTTTTCTAGTGTCCCACAAGGAGACAGGATCATCTTACTCTTCAAGTCCGTTTTTTTCTTCGGCCAGATTCAATCTGGCAACAGGGGTCGTCCTAGAGGTCTCCAACAGGAGCTACTCTACTCAGGCTTCCCCCTACGTGGGAAAAGACAAGGACGCTGGGGCACGTAAGTTACAAGCCCTGCAGAAACCCTGCCTCTGAATACAGAGTGCAGAAGCTGCCCAGCGCTCCCTAGTGCCATGGCCCTTTACTGGCCTTAAACTTTGCCTCTTCAAAGTAGCCTTACCTCACCGCAGGCTATCCAGCACTACCAACCCCTTCTCTCCACGCTGCTTTCTCCACCTTAGCCATGCTACCCGCGCTGCCCCTTCTGTACTGCCTTGGTTCCTAGACCCCTTGCCCAGCTTCAGCTCTGCCTTCCTGTGCCCTACCTCTGTCCTTAGCCCTCTTACCATCACAGGCTGCGTTCCTCGTGGCGCCCATGCGGCTCTGCCGTATCTTCGATCCTATGCGTTCCACCATGCGTTCCACCATGCGTTCCACCTATGCGTTCCACTTCCTGCTCGGCACGTGACGTCATCAATCTTCGCGCCACTCTTCGCGCGCTTCTCCTTCACTGTGCGCTCTCTCTCTCCACCGGATCACAGGGCCACACACCGCTCTCCATCCTGAACTCTGAAGGACAGAGGAATCCTCTGGGCACAGACTCTGGCAGAAGGGGCTCACAGGGACCACGGTTTCCTTTACTTCCTTCCATTCTATTGCAGGGGTTAGGCGCTGGCTAGTGGAGAACAGGCATAAAGGGGGGTTGGGAGCAGGCATTGAGGGCTGTATGCATGCACGTGTTTTTCTCCTTATACTTGCTTCTGCTTACTATGCATCCTTAGGCATTTATAGCACAATCTCCCAGGACTCATGTACCTTTCATAAGTCCATTCAAAACCTGGGTACTAGCCCTAGCTATCACGGGATTACTACTGGCATGTACTGATTCTGTGTACTAGTCCTGTACTGGCACTGTGCTTTAGCTCTGTACTGATCCAGTGTACTAGCTCTATCCAGGCACTACTCAGACAAGAGTTGTTATTACTGACTTGTAATAACACTTTTTCCTAACACAGCACTCATCCTGCAGTGGCACCAATTCACCGCATTGGTACCATACTACTTGTACTGTTCTGCATTAATATTTCTTTACTGCACTAACTTCTTCCAGTACTATGGCAGAGGGCAATTCAGGGGGCCCTTTTCCCAGGGGGGCTTCCACCTCCTCCAAGGTAAAATTCCTCGCCTGCGCCAGGTGCTGTAAACGCCTACCTTCCGGCAGAAAGGAACCACTTTGCTCCTCCTGCTCCAAAACTACTGCTGAAAATGTTTCCCAGGCCCAGGACCCTACTCCAGCGGTCCAAGCCACAGAACCTGGGGGTGAGCCTACTTCCGCAGAAACACACACAGCACAGGCACCGGCCGTGACTCCTAACCAGGATCCACCGGCCTGGGCACTCTCTCTTTCCACGGGTATTCCTAAACTGGCTGCATGTCTGGACAAGCTCCTGGATAAGCTGGATCGGGAAGATTCAGACCTTCGTCCCAAATCCCTCAAACGCCATGTTCCCATCCACGCCGAGGACTACAGCGACTCCGAATCACCTCAACCATCAGCCGACTGGGACGCACAGTCACTAAGTGAGGGTGAAATATCCGACGAAGACGACCCTGCCGACACCGAAGAACCTTCCAGATCTCCATCAGAAGCCGTGGACTCTCTCATTGCGGCAGTCATCTCCTGCCTCGATCTCAAGACCCCAGAGTCTCAGAGCTCAACACAACCGCTTTTCAAACGCCAAAAAAAGCTACTATCCATGTTTCCTACCCACGAACAGTTAGACAACATCATTCAGTCAGAATGGGAACACCCTGAGAAGCGCTTTCAAGCCAATAGAAGGTTTCAGCGCTCCTACCCATTCCCTCAGGAAACCCTTCACAAGTGGTCCACGCCACCCTCAGTCGACGCTCCCGTATCGCGTCTTTCCAAGAACACTGCCCTTCCGGTCCCTGACGCTTCCTCCTTCAAGGATTCCATGGACAAAAAGACGGAAGGTTTCCTCAGAGCCGCGTTCACTGCGGCTGGAGAAAGCCTGAGACCTGTTTTGGCATCGGCATGGGTCTCTCGGGCCATCCAGTCCTGGTCCGACTCCCTTATGGAGGGAATCAACTCTGGCGCCCCTAGACAGGAATTGTCGATCCTGGCATCTCAGATCAAAGACGCCAACGAATACCTGTGCGAAGCATCCCTTGACGCGGCCCAAGCCATTAGCCGAACCTCGGCTCTCTTGGTAGCGGCGCGTCGTTCTCTATGGCTCAAATTGTGGTCAGCCGACCTCTCTTCCAAAAAATCACTAACCTCCATCCCCTTCAAGGGCAAACTCCTGTTCGGTCCTGAACTGGACAAAATTATTAGCCAAGCTACCGGAGGAAAGAGCACTCTACTCCCGCAACCAAGGAACCGTACCTCCTCCAACAAACCTAGATTTCAGGGCCGTCCCAAATTCTCCTGGCAAAATAAGAAGCCCCAAGGCAAGACTTCCGACAAGTCCGCCACAGCATGACTACCTTTCACAAGAGAACCCTACCCCGGTAGGAGGCAGACTCCGCCTTTTCCGAGACGAGTGGCTTCGCCTCACCGCCGACCCGTGGGTACACGACATAATCTCCTCAGGGTATCGGCTCGAGTTCGTGTCCAGACCACCAAACCGTTTCTTCATGTCAAGACTCCCTCCAGATTCAAACAAACAGAATGCCTTCCTCTCCACCATCCAGAACCTGCTGGACGAAAGAGTGATTGTCCCGGTCCCTTCGGGAGAAAAATATCGAGGTTTCTATTCCAACCTCTTTATCGTCCCAAAGAAGGACGGATCCTTTCGACCCGTCCTAGACTTGAAGCACCTCAACGCCTTCATTCGTTTCTCTCGCTTCAAGATGGAGTCCCTTCGGTCAGTCATCTCAGCCATGAATCCAAACGAGTTCATGGTGGCCCTGGACATCAAAGATGCCTACCTGCACGTGCCGATTTTCCCTCCCCATTGGAAGTTTTTGCGGTTTGCTCTCAAAAACCAACACTTCCAGTTCACCGCACTTCCCTTCGGCCTCACCTCGGCCCCCCGGATTTTCACCAAAATCATGTCGGCGGCCGCAGCCTCACTGAGATCACGGGGGGTCTCCATTACACCCTACCTGGACGACCTTCTCCTAAAGGCCCCCTCCCTCCCAGCAGCCACATCCCAACTCTCCCTGGTCATGGAATCTCTGACCGCCCTGGGATGGAAGATCAACACGGCAAAGTCCAGACTAACACCATCCCAACGCATGCCCTTCCTTGGCATGGTATTCGACACGACGGAGCAGAGGGTTTTTCTCCCTCCGGAGAAGATTACCAGAATCCAGACCCTGGTCCGTCAACTCCTACACAACCCCCAGCCCTCAGCCCGCCTGGCCATGCAGGTTCTGGGGTCACTGGTATCCTCCATAGAAGCAGTTCCCTTTGCCCAATTCCACCTAAGGGCCCTGCAGTGGAACATCCTGGATCAATGGAACCGCAGCTCTCTCTCCCAGCCGATCAAGCTCCTGCCCAAGACAAGAGTGGCTCTCACCTGGTGGCTCAACCCAACCCACCTGGAGAAGGGACGCTCCCTACAGGAACCCCAGTGGCTCATCCTTACCACCGATGCCAGCCTCCAGGGCTGGGGAGCAGTCATGGGTCCACTTACAGCTCAGGGAACCTGGGCGGCTGCAGAAACCCGCCTTCCAATCAATATTCTGGAAATCCGAGCGGTACGCCTAGCACTTTGCCACTGGCAGAACCGACTCACAGGACGCGACATCAAGGTCTAATCGGACAACGCCACCACCGTCGCTTACCTCAATCACCAAGGGGGCACAAGGAGTCGACAAGCCCTCAAGGAGGTCAGCCGCATCCTAACGTGGGCAGAAACCAGGGAAGTCCGTCTCTCGGCCATCTACATTCCCGGCCTCGAAAACTGGCAGGCCGACTACCTCAGTCGACAGCGGCTCGACCCGGGGGAATGGGCCCTGAACCCCGGAATATTCCAGGACATTGTAGCTCACTGGGGACTTCCGGAGGTGGACCTCATGGCCTCCCGCCAAAACCGCAAGGTGACCCAATTCATGTCCAGATGCCGAGACCCTCTAGCATTGGCAGCGGACGCCCTAACAACCACATGGGACTTCGATCTCGCATACGCATTCCCGCCTCTTCCTCTGCTACCAAGAGTCATCAGGAAGATCAAATCAGAATGATGCACAGTCATTCTAATAGCTCCACATTGGCCCAAAAGAGCATGGTTCACCGAACTGGTGGCCCTCAGCAGATCAGAACCGTGGCCACTTCCTCAGATCCCCGATCTTCTCACTCAGGGACCAATCCTTCATCCCAATCCAGCCTTCCTGAATTTGACGGCGTGGAGATTGAGTCGATAGTCCTCAGACAAAAGGGATTCTCACAGGAGGTCATACATACCATGATGGCAGCCAGAAAGCCCGTCTCATCCAAGACCTACCACCGAGTATGGAAGACTTACAGAGACTGGTGCAATCAGGCCGGGCACTCCTTTCAGGACCTCTCGGTCCCGCGCCTACTGGCATTCCTACAAGCAGGTCTGGACAAGGGTCTGTCACTAAGCTCCCTCAAAGCTCAGATTTCCGCATTATCCGTGCTCTTTCAACAGAGGCTAGCCATCCTGCCCGACGTGACCACCTTCGTCCATGGGGTATCTCGCCTTTGTCCCCCTTCCGGGAACCTCTGCCCCCGTGGGACCTCAACCTGGTCCTATCGGCGCTACAAACACCTCCATTCGAGCCACTAGCCACCATCCCCCTAGCTTGGCTAACCTGGAAGACGGCATTCCTTCTGGCCATCGCCTCAGCCCGCAGGGTGTCAGAAATCAGTGCACTGTCCAGCCAACCTCCATATCTGATATTCCACGAGGATCGGGCAGTGCTACGGACCCTACCATCCTTCGTTCCCAAGGTGGTTTCGGCCTTCCACATCAACCAAGACATCACCATCCCATCATTCTGTCCTAATCCGGCATCCCCCAAGGAGGTAGCGCTACATTCCCTCGACCCAGTGAGGGCCCTCAAATTTTACCTTCACCGCACTCGAGACATCCGAGCCACAACCTCTCTATTTGTCCTCCACTCCGGCCAAAGGAAAGGACACCAGGCGTCCAAGACCACCATATCTCGCTGGATCCGGGAGACCATACGCAGAGCTTACATCGCCCGCGGAAAATCTCCTCCCATTCACATCACAGCCCATTCTACCCGGGGCATTGGATCCTCCTGGGCCTTCAGAAACAGAGCTTCAGCCGATCAGGTCTGCAAGGCAGCCACTTGGTCCTCCATTCACTCTTTCACCAAATTCTACCAATTCGAGGTCTTCGCAGCATCTGACGCACACTTTGGTAGAAAAGTGCTACAGGCGGCAATTATTTAGTCCTCCTATTGAACTACCAATCCGCTTCTCCCACCCTGAAATTCAAGGGACAGCTTTGGTATGTCCCCATGGTCCCTGTGTCCCACAGACACCTGTTAGAGAAAAGGAGATTTTGTGATACTCACCGTTAAATCCTTTTCTCTCAGGGCGTCTGTGGGACACAGGGCTTCCCCCCCTGGAAGCGGATAAACCTACTGAACTTCTCTCTGCCTACATGTATATAGTTATTAAGTTTAATGTTTACCTTATGGTTCTTTGTGACAAAACTGGTGCAGGCAGGAAGTGCAAGGGGGTATAGCAGCAGGGAGGAGGGGTTAGTTCTCTTCTTCCTATTCTAGTGTCCTGCCTCCTGCTGGTACCTACTATACCCATGGTCCCTGTGTCCCACAGACGCCCTGAGAGAAAAGGATTTAACGGTGAGTATCACAAAATCTCCTTTTTTACTACATGGGTTTATCAGAATAATAATTGGATTTTTCTTGAAAGAATAGGGGAAATCAAGCATCCCGCCAGATTTGACCAAATGGGTATATGTGGTCATGAAGACGGCAAGGGCTCCTGTGTTGGCATAAAGCCTTCCTGTGCAACACTGCAGCAGCCTGGAAATGCTAGCATCCATAGGTATGAAAATCTATTTAGATTCTTCTATCTTTTATTTTTACTATATGGCGATTTATAGAATAATAATTGGATTATTATAGAATAGAGTCATCAGTATCCTGACAGATTTTACCAAAATGGTGAAATGCGGTCATGATGTTGATGACATTCTTAGGTATAAGTATCTATGTAGAGTCTTCTTTCTTTGATTTGTCATATTGCGGACACTGAGTTAACCCGTTAATAGACTAAAAAGGCAGTATTGGTGTTTACATCTTTTATGCTATAACGGGTTTTTTACTACATGGCGATTATCAGAATAATAATTGGATTTTTTAAAGAATAGGGGAAATCAAGTATCCCGCCAGATTTGACCAAATGGGTATATGTGGTCATGAAGACGGCAAGGGCGCGTGTGTTGGCATATGGCTTTCCTTTGCAAAATTTCAGCAGCCTGGAAACGCTAGCATCCAAAGGTATGACAATCTATTTAGATTCTTCTTTCTTTTTTACTATATGGCGATTTATAGAATAATAATTTAATTATTATAGAATGGGGTCATTAAGTATCCTGACAGATTTTACCAAATGGTTAAATGCGGTCATGATGTTGATGACATTGACATTCTTAGGTATAAGTATCTATGTAGAGTCTTCTTTCTTTGATTTGTCATATTGCGGACACTGAGTTAACCCGTTAATAGAGTAAAAAGGCGGTATTGGTGTTTACATCTTTAATGCTATAACGGGTTTTTTACTACATGGTGATTATCAGAATAATAATTGGATTTTTCTTGAAAGAATAGGGGAAATCAAGCATCCCGCCAGATTTGACCAAATGGGTATATGTGGTCATGAAGACGTCAAGGGCTCCTGTGTTTGCATATGGCCTTCCTGTGCAACACTGCAGCAGTCTGGAAACGCTAGCATCCAAAGGTATGACAATCTATTTAGATTCTTCTTTTTTATTTTATTTTTACTATATGGCGATTTATAGAATAATAATTGAATTATTATAGAATAGGGTCATCAAGTATCCTGACAGTTTTACCAAATGGTGAAATGCGGTCATGATGTTGATGACATTGACATTCTTAGGTATAAGTATCTATGTAGAGTCTTCTTTCTTTGATTTGTCATATTGCGGACACTGAGTTAACCCGTTAATAGACTAAAAAGGCGGTATTGGTGTTTACATCTTTTATGCTATAACGGGTTTTTTACTACATGGCAATTATCAGAAGAATAATTGGATTTTTGAAAGAATAGGGGAAATCAAGTATCCCGCCAGATTTGACCAAATGGAGAAATGAGGTCATGAAGACGGCAAGGGCGCGTGCTTTGGCATATGGCCTTCCCGGGCAACACTGCAGCAGCCTGGAAACGCTAGCATCCAAAGTTATGACAATCTATTTAGATTCTTCTTTCTTTTATTTTTACTATATGGCGATTTATAGAATAATAATTGGATTATTATAGAATAGGGTCATCAAGTATCCTGACAGATTTTACCAAATGGTGAAATGCGGTCATGATGTTGATGACATCCTAAGGTATAAGTATCTATGTAGAGTCTTCTTTTTTGATTTGTCATATTGCGGACACTGAGTTAACCCGTTAATAGACTAAAAAGGCGGTATTGGTGTTTACATCTTTTATGCTATAACGGGTTTTTTACTACATGGCGATTATCAGAATAATAGTTGGATTTTTCTTGAAAGAATAGGGGAAATCAAGCATCCCGCCAGATTTGACCAAATGGGTATATTTGGTCATGAAGACATCAAGGGCTCCTGTGTTGGCATATGGCCTTCCTGTGCAACACTGCAGCAGCCTGGAAACGCTAGCATCCAAAGGTATGACAATCTATTTAGATTCTTCTTTCTTTTATTTTTACTATATGGCGATTTATAGAATAATAATTGGATTATTATAGAATAGGGTCATCAAGTATCCTGAGATATTTTACCAAATGGTAAAATGCGGTCATGATGTTGATGACATCCTAAGGTATAAGTATCTATGTAGAGTCTTCTTTCTTTGATTTGTCATATTGCGGACAGTAAGTTAACCCGTTAATAGACTAAAAAGGCGGTATTGGTGTTTACATCTTTTATGCTATAACGGGTTTTTTACTACATGGCGATTATCAGAATAATAATTGGTTTTTTCTTGAAAGAATAGGGGAGATAAAGCATCCCGTCAGATTTGACCAAATGGGTATATGTGGCCATGAAGACGGCAAGGGCGCGTGTGTTGGCATATGGCCTTCCTGTGCAACACTGCAGCAGCCTGGAAACGCTAGCATCCAAAGGTATGACAATCTATTTAGATTCTTCTTTCTTTTATTTTTACTATATGGCGATTTTTAGAATAATAATTGAATTATTATAGAATGGGGTCATTAAGTATCCTGACAGATTTTACCAAATGGTGAAATGCGGTCATGATGTTGATGACATTGACATTCTTAGGTATAAGTATCTATGTAGAGTCTTCTTTCTTTGATTTGTCATATTGCGGACAATAAGTTAACCCGTTAATAGACTAAAAAGGCGGTATTGGTGTTTACATCTTTTATGTTATAACGGGTTTTTTACTACATGGGGATTATCAGAATAATAGTTGGATTTTTCTTTAAAGAATAGGGGAAATCAAGCATCCCGCCAGATTTGACCAAATGGAGAAATGAGGTCATGAAGAGGGCAAGGGCGCGTGTGTTGGCATATGGCCTTCCTGTGCAACACTGCAGCAGCCTGGAAACGCTAGCATCCAAAGGTATGACAATCTATTTAGATTCTTCTTTCTTTTATTTTTACTATATGGCGATTTATAGAATAATAATTGGATTATTATAGAATAGGGTCATCAAGTATCCTGACATATTTTACCAAATGGTAAAATGCGGTCATGATGTTGATGACATCCTAAGGTATAAGTTTCTATGTAGAGTCTTCTTTCTTTGATTTGTCATATTGCGGACACTAAGTTAACCCGTTAATAGACTAAAAAGGCCGTATTGGTGTTTACATCTTTTATGCTATAACGGGTTTTTTACTACATGGGGATTATCAGAATAATAGTTGGATTTTTCTTAAAAGAATAGGGGAAATCAAGCATCCCGCTAGATTTGACCAAATGGGTATATGTGGTCATGAAGACGGCAAGGGCTCCTGTGTTGGCATAAAGCCTTCCTGTGCAACACTGCAGCAGCCTGGAAATGCTAGCATCCAAAGGTATGACAATCTATTTAGATTCTTCTTTCTTTTATTTTTACTATATGGCGATTTATAGAATAATAATTGGATTATTATAGAATAGAGTCATCAAGTATCCTGACAGATTTTACCAAATGGTGAAATGCGGTCATGATGTTGATGACATTCTAAGGTATAAGTTTCTATGTAGAGACTTCTTTCTTTCATTTGTCATATTGCGGACACTGATTTAACCCGTTAATAGACTAAAAAGGCGGTATTGGTGTTTACATCTTTTATGCTATAACGGGTTTTTTACTACATGGCGATTATCAGAATAATAATTGGATTTATGAAAGAATAGGGGAAATCAAGTATACCGCCAGATTTGACTAAATGGGTATATGTGGCCATGAAGATGGCAAGGGCGCGTGTGTTGGCATATGGCCTTCCTGTGCAACACTGCAGCAGCCTGGAAATGCTAGCATCCAAAGGTATGACAATCTATTTAGATTCTTCTTTCTTTTATTTTTACTATATGGTGATTTATAGAATAGTAATTGAATTATTATAGAATAGGGTCATCAAGTATCCTGACAGAATTTACCAAATGGTAAAATGCGGTCATGATGTTGATGACATCCTACGGTATAAGTATCTATGTAGAGTCTTCTTTCTTTGATTTGTCATATTGCGGACACTGAGTTAACCCGTTAATAGACTAAAAAGGCGGTATTGGTGTTTACATCTTTTATGCTATAACGGGTTTTTTACTACATGGCGATTATCAGAATAATAATTGGATTTTTTAAAGAATAGGGAAAATCAAGTATACCGCCAGATTTTACCAAATGGGTATATGTGGTCATGAAGACGGCAAGGGCGCGTGTGTTGGCATATGGCCTTCCTGTGCAACACTGCAGCAGCCTGGAAATGCTTGCATCCAAAGGTATGACAATCTATTTAGATTCTTCTTTCTTTTATTTTTACTATATGGCGATTTATTGAATAGTAATTGAATTATTATAGAATAGGGTCATCAAGTATCCTGACAGATTTTACCAAATGGTAAAATGCGGTCATGATGTTGATGACATCCTAAAGTATAAGTATCTATGTAGAGTCTTCTTTCTTTGATTTGTCATATTGCTGACACTGAGTTAACCCGTTAATAGACTAAAAAGGCGGTATTGGTGTTTACATCTTTTATGCTATAACGGGTTTTTTACTACATGGCGATTATTAGAATAATAATTGATTTTTCTTGAAATAATAGGGGAAACAAGCACCCCGCCAGATTTGACAAATGGGTATATGTGGTCATGAAGACAGCAAGGGCGCGTGTGTTGGCATATGGCCTTCCTGTGCAACACTGCAGCAGCCTGGAAACGCTAGCATCCAAAGGTATGACCTTTTACCAAATGGTGAAATGCGGTCATGATGTTGATGACATCCTAAAGTATAAGTATCTATGTAGAGTCTTCTTTCTTTGATTTGTCATATTGCGGACACTGAGTTAACCCGTTAATAGACTAAAAATGCGGTATTGCTGTTTACATCTTTTATGCTATAACGGGTTTTTTACTACATGCCGAATAGCAGAATAATAATTGGATTTTTCTTGAAAGAATAGGGGAAATCAAGCATCCCGCCAGATTTGATCAAACGCTAGCATCCACAGGTATCATAATCTAGTTAGTTTCTTCTTTCTTTAATTTTCACTATATTGTGATTTATTGAATAATAATTGGATTATTATAGAATAGGGTCATCAGGTATCCTGATAGATTTTACCAAATGGTGAAATGCGGTCATGATGTTGATGACATCCTAAGGTATAAGTATCTATGTAGAGTCTTCTTTCTTTTATTTGTCATATTGCGGACACTGAGTTAACCCGTTAATAGACTAAAAAGGCGGTATTGGTGTTTACATCTTTTATGCTATAACGGGTTTTTTACTACATGGCGATTATCAGAATAATAATTGGATTTTTCTTGAAAGAATAGGGGAAATCAAGTATCCCGCCAGATTTGACCAAATGGGTATATATGTGGTCATGAAGATGGCAAGGGCTCCTGTGTTGGCATATGGCCTTCCTGTGCAACACTGCAGCAGCCTGGAAACACTAGCATCCAAATGTATGACAATCTATTTAGATTCTTCTTTCTTTTATTTTTACTATATGGCGATTTATAGAATAATAATTGGATTATTATAGAATAGGGTCATCAAGTATCCTGACAGATTTTACCAAATGGTGAAATGCGGTCATGATGTTGATGACATCCTAAGGTATAAGTATCTATGTAGAGTCTTCTTTCTTTGATTTGTCATATTGCGGAGAATGAGTTAACCCGTTAATAGACTAAAAAGGCGGTATTGGTGTTTACATCTTTAATTGTATAACGGGATTTTTACTACATGGCGATTATCAGAATAATAATTGGATTTTTCTTGTAAGAATAGGGGAAATCAAGCATCCCGCCAGATTTGACCAAATGGGTATATGTGGTCATGAAGACGGCAAGGGCGCGCGTTGGCATATGGCCTTCCTGTGCAACACTGCAGCAGCCTGGAAACGCTAGCATCCAAAGGAATCATAATCTAGTTAGATTCTTCTTTCTTTTATTTTTACTATATGGCGATTTATAGAATAATAATTGGATTATTATAGAATAGGGTCATCAAGTATCCTGACAGATTTTACCAAATGGTGAAATGCGGTCATGATGTTGATGACATCCCAAGGTATTAGTATCTATGTAGAGTCTTCTTTCTTTGATTTGTCATATTGCGTACCCTTGTGGCGCTTTATAAATAAAGGTATACATACACATAATGATGCAGTTGCTTTAATACATTCTGAAAGTGTTTTTTTTGTACTGTCTTTTTGTCTTGTTCTCTATTCTGCCCATATTTTGAGTTGCAAAAAATGGCTTTCATTTGAATAATGACAGTCAGTGAGAGGACACGGCATGCAGAAGAGTACTGGGATACACTAGTGTATAGTTAATTTCCAGACTGATTGTACCTGTCATCTTGACCTTCACTAGAAGATGAATAAAAATATTTAAATGTTTCCATATAGTTGTAATACTTTGAATGCCTTGGATTAATCATATACTCACAATGAAAAAGCACTTTTCCATAGAACATAAAGTGCTGTATTAAATGACAAAAAATCTCCCAAACATTTTTTTAATGTGTTTTTACGTTTGTCTGTTTGCATGGGTTGTACATATTTCCATTCACTACAACCCTGTGAGTAATAAGTAAGTTATATGCCCTCCCAGCTCTGTCGTTTTGTGTTTCACCTTTAAGTTAAGTTTTAGTATGTTATAGATTGGACAATTCTAAGGAACTTTTTAACTGGTCTTCATTATCTATGTATTATAACTTTTGAATTTTTTGCCTTCTTCTTCTAAATCAACTTTCAAATGGGGGTCACTGACCCCAGTAGCCAAAAAACTATTGCTCTTTTGAGGCTACAATTTTATTGTTATTGTTACTCTTTATAACTTATAAGTTATAGTTTATTCTCAGGTCCTCTCCTATTTATATATCAGTCTTTCATTCAAACAACTCCCTGGTTGATAAGCAACCAGGTAACTGCTGAACAGAAATTCAAATAATTAAAAATTACAAATAATAAAAAAACAAACACTAATAGCTAATTGTCTCAGCACATTATTATAAAGTTAACTCAAAGGTGTACAACCCCTTTAAGGGATGTATCTTACAACCATGAACACAGCCAGTTCAAGTGCCAGGGATGTATCTGTTAAATGCTGATTTTTACATAGAAATATGAACTGCAGTCCTATGTTTGGGACTTCAGTCACCCTCAAGGTTTCAATGTACAACAACGTGATTTTTCTACTGTTACCTATGGAACTAGGTGTTAATCATGTCTAAACTACAGGGGACTATAGGGCATGGAAATTAGATAGAATATTTAATACAGTTTACAATGAATCCATTTGATACACAGAGGCCCAAACAGCCCCCCACCAGCCCAATAAATAGTGACTGCCTATGGCATCTTACAGCTGCCAGAATCCACAGATTGCCAGTCCGAGCTTGAATTGATCGAGATGGCATGAGAAATAACAGGTTATTCTTTACCTGCAAGGGCAGGTTTAAATATTTTTAATGAGACTTTTTTTAATGCCAACTAAAATGTATAAAAAATTAATAAGAATAAAAGACCTGTGTAAACTTTGCCTAATGCATACCACATTAGGGGGCCAATTCACTAAAGGTCAATAAAACGAGCGCTATTTATAGCATGCGGTAAAATTTTTTATCACTTCTTATTTTTTGCGACTTAGCTTTCGATTCACTAAAAGGACACTTATCATAATTAAGAAGCGATGTTGTTTACGTTATTTAACTCGCTATGAGCGATTTTGTTGCGTTATTTCCCGCCGTGCACAATATATTTTGCACGATATTACGTACGTAACCATTACTTTCTGAAAACTACTTTTCTGAAAATGACCATTTCCCTGAAAACTGGAGGATACATCACTCTAGGGCCAACACAGACTTTAAAAATCCGACTGCAAACTCCATGTTGTGTTGTCAAAAGCTCAGGAACTGCAATGTTGTTTAAGTACCGCCTGCCCCAAGTAAATGTTAATATTCGCACAGTGAAGTGATATTTTGCACGTTTAACGCTTCATATGTGTTTGTGAATCATGTGTTTGTACAATTTCTATTCGCTAATTAACGAAAGGAGAAAAAAATATAAGAATCATATGTGTGAAATTCAGAGAACAACAGTACAGGTATGGGATCCCTTATCCGGAAACCCGTTATCCAGAAAGCTTCGAATTTTCGGAAAGCCTGTCTCCCATAGACTCCATTTTAATCAAATAATTAAGATTTTTAAAACTGATTTCCCTTTTCTCTGTAGTAATAAAACAGTACCTTGTACTTGATCCCAACTAAGATATAAATAATCCTTATTGGATGCAAAACAATCCTATTGGGTTTAATTAATGTTTTATTGATTTTTTAGCAGATTTAAGGTATGGAGATCCAAATTACGGAAAGACCCATTTTCCGGAACACTCTTGGTCCCGAGCATTCTGGATAACGGGTCCTATACCTGTATTTTAAATTAGGGAAATTGGTAAACATTGAAACTAGTTAAACTATCCAAAACACAAATGAAAAGCTAGTCAACACTAGTTAGGAGTACAACATAAGTACAAAACTGTTTAAGTGATTTTTAGAGGCAGATTTATCAAAATGTGAGATTAGAGCTCACCATAGAAAAATTCACCCACTTTCTATTGATTCCTATGGAATGTTTAAAAGCACATTTATCAATGGGTGAAAGTGGGTGAATTTTTCTGCGATGAGCTCTAATCTTGCATTTTGATTAATCTGCCCCTTAGTGTTGGCCCAACATTTTTAGGTATGGGAACAAGATGACTACAGTATTTACTTTTGTTAGAACTGATGAAATGTGACATTTTAGTTGGCAAAACCCCACTTCCACACAATCTATAATTAGCATTCCCAGCACAATATATGCTAATGCATTTTCCATCCCTTTTAGTTCCTCTGAAATATGCCATAAATGTCTGCTGGTTCTTATTTATTTGACACAAAACCATGACATGTTAATTAAATGAACCAGGTTGCAGAATTATTGCTTTTAATTTAATAATTCCTCAATTGCCCATTCTCATTGATATTTTAAGCATTAAATGTGACAGTTGGATATTAAGCAAGATTAAAAAGGCAAAAGGGCTAACAAGATTAATTAAAGTTTATGTAGTGGAATTTTTACTTTCACCATTTGCAAAGTGTGAAATCCGAAAGGGAAATTTGCAGTTCATTCAGATTTTACCTAGGATATGGGAAAGAGAGAGAGTTAGATGTTAGGATAATTGTCGCTAAGAAACTTATGCCATACACAAGGTTATAAACAGAGTAGAATGTATGAAGCCGGCAAGCAGGGTATGGATGGAGTTAGGAGTATTTTAAGATATGCCTGCAATCAATCACCTATAAAAGCAGCTCTGGCAGAGCCGGGCCAATACCTGAAGGAGCCTAATGCAGGGCCCCCGCAGCAACCACCTCCCCTGCAAAAATTCATTCCCTTTACACCTTGGGCTCTGCAATTCTGTACCCCCACTGGGGTCACCGCTCAACACTTCTTTATGAAAAGAGAGACAACGCTCTGCTGTCACTTTCCCTGTACCCTTTCGAGGCTGGAGTTAGAGTCAGAAGAGGCACATGCCTAGCGCCCCCTTGCTGTTGCACCCTAGGCACATGCCTCTTCTGCCTACCCCTAGTTCAGGCCCAGAGTTTTACTAGGCATACAGTTGTCTGCCCTAGGGACAGCTTCCTTCATCCCAACACCATATAGCAAATTTCTTTGTAAATATATATTATTTTGCTAGATTAATATTTATTGCCTCAGAAGTTCTGTCAAAGTGACTTCCTATCAAATGTTTTAGATACATTTGAATAAAATATGTTAAAATAGTTGGTTTTATGGATTTTAATTGAGTCTACTGGATTCTAGTCACAGCGGCTGAGATTTATTGAGCCTCTATCAAGTTTTTAGATTTAGTTAGAAGCAGTGCTATTTGTCATTTTGAAGCTTCAGGGCATTTTATTCATTCCTATTAAAATAAGTACAAGGCTAAGCAGATATTTGTACAGGTATTTTAATTTATTTAAATAAACCAGTGTATTAGGGTTATTAGATGCATTAGGAACAGTAACACCAAAAATATGAAAGTTTTTAAGTAATTAAAAAATAATGTACTGTTGCCCTGCACTAGTAAAAGCTTTGTGTTGGCTTTAGAAACCCTACTATAGTTTGTATAAACAAAACTGCTGTGCAGCCATGGGGTACCATTCAAACTTAAATAGGGCTAAATGGCACAGGTTACATAGTTGTTGACAGATCTGCAAAACATCATTGTAATCTACAGAGCACATCCGTTATCTGCTGTGTAACCTGTACATTTTTCCATCTTGAATGGCTGCCCTTGTGGCTACACAGCAGCTTTGTTTGTATAAACTGTAGTAGTCTTTCTGAAGCAAGCACACCAGTTTTATCAGGGCAGGGCAGCAGTACATTATATTTTGATTACTTAAAAATGCTTTAATATGTTTTGGTGTTACTGTTCCTTTAACTTTAGAGACATATTTCTGATCCCTAGTTACAGCCAATGGGTGAGTGTAGCCCCCAGTCTATTATACAGGGAGCAGTTGCCTGTAGGGTGACCATGAAACACATGTATTGCATTCCCTTCTAACCACAATTCTACACATACAGTAAATGCCATGAAGATGGCCGCAAATACCAAAACAGCTAGGGTTAGTGCCCAAAGGGACCACGATTCAGGAAATGCTGTTCTAAAGACACAGCTCAGCCTTTAGGATAATTCTGCAAGGAACAAATACCCGTTACTGTTACTGTGTCACAGCCCTCACATTTTACACAGTATTTTAACACCAACAACATGACTATAGGGCTTAATTGTGATATGTCTGTTGCTTATTTCCCTGTATATTGGAAAGGAAGCATTGAAATGCATATCATTATCCTATACATTATACCCTTATAAATGCATTTGTACTTACTTTGTTTTATGAAGAACTAATTGCAACAAACGGAGAGGGAGTATTTACAGTACTTATGTAATTTTATTTAGCAATAATTATACTTGCTTACCATATGTAATTTACAGATATGTAACACATATAGAATACAATTCTCTTTGTGGATTTTAATTACTACTGCCATACAGATGTTCTACACCCCTTACTGCTCATGTGCTACTGATTACAGAACCTGCGCACCCCTTACTGCTCTCGGCTACATACTTTGTACTACTGAACCTCTATACTCCTTACTACTCCTGTTCTACTGACTACAGATCCTCTATACCCCTACTGTTCTTGTGTTACTAACTACTGAACCTCTATACTCCTTACTACTCCTGTGCTACTGACTACAGATCCTCTACACCCCTACTGTTCTTGTGTTACTAACTACTGAACGTCTATACTCCTTACTACTCCTGTGCTACTGACTACAGATCCTCTACACCCCTACTGTTCTTGTGTTACTAACTACTGAACCTCTATACTCCTTTACTACGCTTTTGCTACTGACTACCGATCCTCTACACCCCTACTGTTCTTGTGTTAATAACTACTGAACCTCTACACTCCTTTACTACTTCTGTGCTACTGACTATAGATCCTCTACACCCCTACTGCTCTTGTGTTACTAACTACTGAACCTCTACACTCCTTACTACTCCTGTGCTACTGACTACAGATCCTCTACACGCTTTACTGCTTTTGTGTTACTAACTACTGAACCTCTACACTCCTTACTACTCCTGTGTTACCGACTACAGATCCTCTACACCCCTTACTGCTCTTGTGTTACTAACTACTGAACCTCTACACTCCTTACTACTCCTGTGTTACCGACTACAGCTCATCTACACCCCTTACTGCTCTTGTGTTACTAACTACTGAACCTCTACACCCCTTACTGCTTTTCTGCCCCTGATAACAAAACCTTTTCACACTTATAGTTTTTGTGCTCATAACTACAGGGCCCCTGCAGGGCCCATACTGCCCCTCTGCTTCTGGCTACAGAACCTCTGCATCCCTTACTGCTCTTATGTTACTGAGTAGCATCTGATACTTCTGTCTCTGCAAAAAAAGAACTGTTTATAGAATGCGCTACATTACTGAACGCTACCTGCATTTAATAATTTATATTAGCTTGGTTTGGTAGCAGGTACAGCCTTGCAAAAGGTGGAGAGCTAAGAGTTTTACCACAGAGCAGCAGAATGGTGTAGTTTGCCCAGTCTATACTCTGTATTACTCATAACTGGCCAGATACCACACTGCATGTAAATTATATCTATTATATATCTCTCCTATGCATAACGCACATATATGCAAACACACACATACTGCTTGACTATAATAGAAGATACCCACACACTACATAAAGTTACAAATCTTATCAATGTTTCAGGCAGTATCACATTGAAGCCAGCAGGTGTCAGTGTTGCCCTTCAGTTTTTGAACATGTAATTGTCCAACCAGCTAAAAGGCAAAAATACGAATACATCTCCAAACTTTACTTTTGCTTCTATAGGTTCATCAAGTAAAGGTCAATTAAATCCATTATATGAGTATTGATTTATTTGCTGGTTATTTGCAGGAGAAATAATAAATTTAGCTGTACAAAAGTAATCTAGCAGTTCATTGTTTCCACTCATCCATTGCTTCTTTCTCTTAATAAATGACTTCATTCTTATCGATTTTGTATACAGTAGGATAATGGATATGACAATAAATAGGGCCACTCATTTTTCTTCGCAGGTAAGTAGCCAATTAAGATTTTATGCGGGAATTGATTAACCTTGGTAAGTGGAAGCCGAGTGGTATTTCAGTTTCAGTAATAATAGGGAAGGATATCCACTTCATATGTGTAAATTACTTCACTCTTTTAATACCCATCATCTTAGCATCTGTTCTGCTGATTCTTTTGCTTTATAAGGTCAGTGTAATAAAATGAATTAAATTAACGGAAATACCTGGCTAAATCCATCCATTTAAAGTAGTGCTGTGGTTTCTGTACTATATGTTGCCCTTTTCATTAACCAGAGCCTGTATTGATGAATTCACTTGTCATTGATTAGGTAAGCGCAACTAATTATTTCATAAATATTTGTCAGTTATTGGTCTCTTCCACTGGTGGCTGCCTGGATCCATCCTAGTGTATTATTGTAAGGTCTGTAAGTCTGAAAGGAGTACTCAGGCCCTGTTTTATTTGGGCAAACACATATATATTGTGTGTGACCACATTTTAGTAGCCTAACAAGGTGTCAAAATGACAGGAAGATCCCCATAAAAGGCAGGTTTGAAAATCCATTATGATCTGATCGTTTGGTAAGGAGTGGATCTATATGTGTAGCTTATGCTAGTAAGGCAGATTTACTCTTCAAGTGTCTTGAGTGTGACTGTGAAGTTCCGATAGGCTGGATTTATGACCAAAAGACCCACTATGCCTTGCATCATAGTGCATTATTGCTATCAATTGAAACTGAAAGTATGACCTGGAATAACTGCCCTGCATTTTATTCAAACTTTTTTTACACAGAAATCTAGCATCTTAAATATACATTTTGTACAACGGTATAGGAAAAATTTACAGTAACCCAGCGAAACACAATGCATTGGTAGGTGTATAAGCATAAATCCCTAAGTAATGTTTTGCTACCTTTCTCGAAGTCAGACAGAGGTCTATTTCTGTGTAAAAATAAACAACAAATTATAGACATACAATAGATATAAATAAATATATAAGTAGATAAATAGATAGATAGATATAAATGCATTATAACTATAACAACAACAATAATACTAAATAAATATATATATATATATATAAAAGTCCACACTACAGCACCACACTCCGAAAGTTGCTGCAATGTAGCTGCCCCTGTGCACGGAATACCAAATAGATACCAAATCAAACACAACCAGCACCAAGGGTCTTGTGGTTCAAACAAATATTAGTGTATTATAATTGCATGTACAACCGACGTTTCAGTCCCTTTTGGGACCTTTTTCAAGGTACAATTACATACAACAACTGTGTTTAAATAGCTTCCTCCCATGAATCCAGGGAGTACCAGTGACATCATATGCACATTAACCCCTAGTGACCATTAACCCCCGATATCATGTAAGTATTAATAATCAATGCTTTCCTGATACAAAAAAAGTGCATTCGTTTTCCACATTAAATACATTGCATTTAAGTATCACACCATAATCCAATGTGCAACAATGTTAAAAATATCTCCACTACTGTGGACAGTTTGAAAGTGCAACATTGTAAAAAAATCCTCCATCTCTGTGAGTGATCTAAAGTGCAATTTTGTTAAAACATTATAAAAAATTCAACATCTCTGTGAGTGATCTAAAGTGCAATTTTTTTGTTAAAACGATTGAGTTTAAAAACAAATTGTAACCATACATTATCTCTCATGTCAAAAATCTGAGGCCTCCTATAATGTTAACCCATAAGTTTCCAAGTGTCAAAAAAAATGTTCTTTGTATATCAAAATACATTGCATATCACTGCTAATAAATATATATATATATACACACTTGAGTCAACATTATAAGATACCAATATACATCCTTATAGGCATCACTTTTCTGTGAGAAAACAGTTCAATTGCAGCGTGGTATTTAGTCCCCTTGGCACAACACATCCCAATTTGTGAGTCCAGAAGGCCTCCTTTTGCAGTAACAAGCAATTAACATCTCCTCCTCTCCTTGGAATTTTCACACAACCTATTGGCATGCACTTGAACGAAGAGATAGAGTGCTTTGCTTTTGCCCAATGCTGTGCAATCGGTTGCTTTGAAATATCTTGTTTCACCTTCTTTTTGTCATAATCAGGATCTAGTGCTGCCCGAATAGTGGACCGGTGCATGCTGATTCTATCTTTCAATTGTCTGTTTGTTTTTCCACAATATATCAACCCACACGGGCATTTTATAATATACACCACATTTTGTGACAAACATGTTAGCCTATGTCTGATCGAAAAAGGTTTCCCATTGTGCGGATGATAACATTTATCCCCTAGGATTAATGTATTGCACATCACGCAATTACCACATTTAAACACCCCACACTTTTGAGAACTGTTTCCCGTTGTGAGTAAATACTTGCCCACCGGATCTGCCTGAACCACAAGACCCTTGGTGCTGGTTGTGTTTGATTTGGTATATATATATACAGTGGAGGAAATAATTATTTGACCCCTCACTGATTTTGTAAGTTTGTCCAATGACAAAGAAATGAAAAGTCTCAGAACAGTATCATTTCAATGGTAGGTTTATTTTAACAGTGGCAGATAGCACATCAAAAGGAAAATCGAAAAAATAACTTTAAATAAAAGATAGCAACTGATTTGCATTTCATTGAGTGAAATAAGTTTTTGAACCCTCTAACAAAAAAAGACTTAATACTTAGTGGAAAAACCCTTGTTTGCAAGCACAGAGGTCAAACGTTTCTTGTAATTGATGACCAAGTTTGCGCACATTTTAGGAGGAATGTTGGTCCACTCCTCTTTGCAGATCATCTCTAAATCCCTAAGGTTTCGAGGCTGTCTCTGTGCAACTCTGAGCTTGAGCTCCCTCCATAGGTTTTCTATTGGATTAAGGTCCGGAGACTGACTAGGCCACTCCATGACCTTAATGTGCTTCTTCTTGAGCCACTCCTTTGTTGCCTTTGCTGTATGTTTTGGGTCATTGTCGTGCTGGAACACCCATCCACGACCCATTTTCAGTTTCCTGGCAGAGGGAAGGAGGTTGTCGTTCAGGATTTCACGATACATGGCTCCGTCCATTTTCCCGTTAATGCGAATAAGTTGTCCTGTGCCCTTAGCAGAAAAACACCCCCAAAGCAAAATGTTTCCACCCCCATGCTTGACGGTGGGGACGGTGTTTTGGGGGTCATAGGCAGCATTTTTCTTCCTCCAAACACAGCGAGTTGAGTTAATGCCAAAGAGCTCTATTTTGGTCTCATCAGACCACAGCACCTTCTCCCAGTCACTCACAGAATCATTCAGGTGTTCATTGGCAAACTTCAGACGGGCCTGCACATGTGCCTTCTTGAGCAGGGGGACCTTGCGAGCCCTGCAGGATTTTAATCCATTGCGGTGTAATGTGTTTCCAATGGTTTTCTTGGTGACTGTGGTCCCTGCTAATTTGAGGTCATTAGCTAACTCCTCCCGTGTAGTTCTAGGATGCTTTTTCACCTTTCTCAGAATCATTGACACCCCACGAGGTGAGATCTTGCGTGGAGCCCCAGAGCGAGGTCGATTGATGGTCATTTTGTGCTCCTTCCATTTTCGAACAATCGCACCAACAGTTGTCACCTTCTCTCCCAGCTTCTTGCTAATGGTTTTGTAGCCCATTCCAGCCTTGTGCAGGTCTACAATTTTGTCTCTGACATCCTTGGACAGCTCTTTGGTCTTTCCCATGTTGGAGAGTTTGGAGTCTGCTTGATTGATTGATTCTGTGGACAGGTGTCTTTTATACAGGTGACTAGTTAAGACAGGTGTCCTTAATGAGGTTGACTAATTGAGTAGAAGTGTCTAACCACTCTGTGGGAGCCAGAACTCTTAATGGTTGGTAGGGGTTCAAAAACTTATTTCACTCAATGAAATGCAAATCAGTTGCTATCTTTTATTTAAAGTTATTTTTTCGATTTTCCTTTTGATGTGCTATCTGCCACTGTTAAAATAAACCTACCATTGAAATGATACTGTTCTGAGACTTTTCATTTCTTTGTCATTGGACAAACTTACAAAATCAGTGAGGGGTCAAATAATTATTTCCTCCACTGTATATATATATATATATATATATATATAGATAAAAATATACAAAATTGAAGTATAATATTGAGGTGTAGTGTTTTTTTATTTCTAGTTGTATGAAAAATAAACTAGATCTATTATAGCCAAAGGTCTGCACCTACACTTAGTGGGTACTTAGTGATCCAGGGTTCCTGACTTTTTTTAATTTACAAACGCTCTGATCTTTTCCATGACTAATATTTCGCCCTGTCCTGCATTTCATTAACAAAGCCAGTAGCAGATGTTATTAACATCTACTGTAGGATAATGGAGCAGAATCAGTATAATATATATAAATACATGTTATAAAGTTTATTTTGATGTTTGATGCACTGATGAGTGGTTGTCATGGCAGCTGTGCATGGACATTTCTGAATTCTCCCAACATTAAAAATGTAGAAATAAATTGTATATATTGTACAACTCCCAACCTTACCTGCCAGCAACTGGGGGGGAATTTAATAGCAGATGAAGGCCCTTTGATCGATAAAAATTTAAACTATTTCTCAAGTAATTAGCAAAAATTGAAATAAAGCCCCAGGTATCTGAAGGCTTCCTGTTTTTCATTTAATGACCAATGGCCCCAAAAAAGTGCAGTATATATATATATATATATATTCCAGACATAGTTGGAGAACATATAATAGTGATGAGCAAGATTTTTCGCCAGGTTTCGTCATAGACTCCAATGGGTTTAAAAAAGTTGCCCAGAAAAAAAAAGTTGTGCAGTAGCTGTGAAAAACTTGCCTTTTGACTTTAACGTATTTTGCAAATTTTTGCAGTTTCACTAATTTTTCCAGTGAAGCAAAACAGGAGATATTCTCTCATACTACATATGATAAAGGTTGAAAGAAATCTTTGGATATGAATGAAATGGTTTGGAACAAGAAATCTCGGGAGCACTTTCATTTTGATGCTAATACGTATGAACCTTGAAAGGCCAGGTTTTGTCCCACGATTTAAAGTCTTTTTGCACTGTTTTGACCTAGGGGTTGAAGTTATCTTTAAAAAAATATCTTGAGAATTCAAATGAGTGAATATAAAACACTTTACATGCTGCAACCTCATGTAATCACACAAAAATACCGAAGGCACTTTCACATGATTATGCCAGGCTGCCACATGTAAAGTATTTTATACACGTTTATTTGAACTCACACCAAGGGAAATATATTTTTGGGTAGTTTTTTGCCTGCAGGAGAGGCAGTTTCCCACTGTGTGTCATTCCCTAACTTTGTACTTCATAGAACAGGAGATTGCATTGCTAAATGTTCGAGTCGCCTTGACTTACATAGGAAAACCCTCCTGAAAACCTCTAAAACCACAAATTAAATAGATTGTTACAATTTGCCTAGGATAGCTGCCACTGATTTCTACATGTCCTCGACAGCTTCTAGAAGTTTTGTATTAGTGTTTTCCATGGTTTTTAGGCTTAATAAATCACAAAAAAAATCATGATTTTTTTTTACACTAAAAAAAAAAATTCAAGTTTTAGACCCCTTATTTGGAAACCCATTATCCAGAAAGTTCCGAATTATGGAAAGCCCATCTCCCATAGACTTCATTTTAATCAAATAATTCACATTTTCAATGATTTCCTTTTTCCCTGAAATAATAAAACAGTACCTGTACTTGATCCCAACTAAGATATAATGAACCCTTATTGGAGCCAAAACAATCCTATTGGGTTTATTTTAATGTTTAAATGTTTTGTTTAGTAGACTTAAGGCAGGAGATCCGAATTACAGAATGATCCCTTATCCGGAAAACCCCAGGTCTCGAGCATTCTGGATAGTGGGTCCCATACCTGTACAATCGTTAGTAAATGCCCTCCTTAGATTTAATCTAATATTCGCCACTGCTGTTCACACTGCATTTTATAATCAAACTTACTTCAGAATACCTAGGTGTCAGCCTGAAATTTTAAATTCATTATCATAACTAATTTTGATTCTTGGAATGTTGTTATCTGTTTTCAACTTCAGAATACTAAAGACTAAGCAAGCAACCTTAAGATCATGAATGTTCCATGTCTGTTTTGCAGTTTTAAGTTACCCATTTCAAATCATAATCACTTAAATGCTGATAACAAAAGATACTAATTTTAATTATTATTTCCTGTCCTCTGTGGAAGAAAGCCTGGCAATTCATAAAAATCCAAATTGACTTGTGCCAAGAAATTGTTATTGTGTGTTACTGACACTTGTGATATTTTAAAATAAACATAATGAAACACTTTTTATAATTTGAAAGGTGCCTAACAAAAAACAACAAAATTAATTTTGCCTACATCTTTTATAGTAATTGTATATACAGAATGATGTTTATTGTTGATAATAAATTAGACGTGTTGTTATCAGTGTTTATAAACCTTTGCTTTGGGTTACTCAAATTAACTCAGGTCATAGGAAACAGCTTTCAGCTTTCTGTGAGACAGATTCACTGTATGTACCATGCATTATTAGTGGAAATGTCACTAGATAAAGTGGATCATGGTGACCCACCCTAAAAACCATGCTGGACCTATTTTCGGGTACTAACCCATAAATTAAAAATTCCTGATTTTTAATTGCATTTTCTAGATGCTTCCTTTTATTATTCTTTTTCTACAAATAGTAAGTGGGCTTTGCCAGTATTTGTAAATAAATTCCCAGTTCTTTTCAACTTAAACTTGATTAAGTGTATATTTACACGAAACGCGTCAGGCGTATTGTTTTTAAATGGAGTAATAAAAATCGAGTTTTAAGCAAGCCGCTGTGTCCGGTGCATTTGGAGCCCTTTTGCATATGCGTAAATCAACGTATGTGGCTTCCATGTCACTTTCCAAGTATGTTAGACCTGTAAATGTTTGATTCTGCTCAGCTCACAATGAGTTTCTTTCTGGTGGCCTCTGTATGGGAGAAAACGTCTACTTATTCAGTGGTGAAGTGACCTAAGCAGGGTGCAAACCTGAGATGCACATGGAACGCGCAAGCTGGATTTTTATTAACCTAAACGAAATAACCACACATGACACTTTGATGGAGTAGAGAAAGGCTGCAGCTTTTTATTAAGTATTTTATATGCACAACAACCAAAAAATCTATCTTATTGAAATCAATTACAGTGCATATAATTTCATTTATTCAACCACATTCTTTTCCAACAGGGTGGGTGGGTGAGAGGAACGGCCTTGAGCCGTTTCCTTTGAAGAAAGGTAAGTACCCTGTCCCAGTTCCCCTTTTATACCCCTCACAACAGTGCCACCTGACCTACCTAGCTCCCCTCAGCCTATAGCAAGTATTGCTGAGGAGAATAACTAATATACTAATATACCAGCTGCTGTTCCATGCACACCTAGGGCCAAATAAGTCCCTAATTGTCATTCCTCATCCATGTGTACAAGATCCATGCTTGTCTGTACTGGCTTAGAGTGCCATCGTAGAGTGAGCACCGAGAATGTTGGCTTATTAGGATGTAGAAAGATTGCTGGGAATATTTTGGCTTCATTAGTGCATCAGTTCTAAACAGGTATACAAACAGATCAACATACCTTTTGCTTTTCCAATTTTGATCACTATAATGTAAGTCTTGTATATCCTTTTAATTTTCAAAAATGAATAGTTTATATTTCTATTTACAAAAATGTAAAATGTGCTCCTTGAGCAAATTTTGTTCCATTTTGACCTTTTTTTTTATATATCATCTTCATCAACTAGGGTCCACTGAACTTACACAGATAAAGGTTTGATCTCATTTATGTGATAATACATTGAAGCCAAACAAATATTGTAATATGATCAATGATATAACCTTCATTTCACACAATACTCAGCTGTCCAAACCATGCACTGATACTGTCAGACAATATTTCCTTTGGAGTCCAAAGCCTGTTGGAATCACTGCATATTAGAAGGCTAGGTTTGAATATGTAGAATACACAGGATAAAGCCTGTATTTTTTTATGTTTGCAGAATATTCTATTTGAATGCTGTAAAAACTACTGCATAATAATATCTGTTTGTTGTCTCGCACATATTTTGCATGAATTGTGCTACACCTAATGGTTCACTTCAGCTGCTGTGCCAGAATTGCTTTTATCTGGTTTAGCTTTATTGATCTGTACTGCAGTGCCTTCACATTGACTTGATATAATCCACAAGTCTGGTGTACAGTTAAAAAAAAAAAAGTTTTTATCTATCCGTCTCTCTGATATGGAACAGCACTTGCTCTATTAATCCCAATAAGATTCGTAAATGTTATTCTAGTTCAGGCGTAGATTATTAGTATAATACCATTTTAATTTCCCATGCACAGACAATATCAACTGGTTACTATCAGTGAGAAGGATTTAATGTAGAAGTGGGGGGGGGGGGTTTATGATGAACAGAGCAACCAAATAATTTGTCCACATGCTGTGGGTTGTATGGGGCAATAGGATTATTACTATTACAAGCAGATGAGCAAGGAAGGGCATAAACAGTAGCACTTTCTTTGCTATGACTCTTCCTCACTAAACACAGCCAATCTCATCATAAAGTAATTGGAGAGGACAGCAGACACCGTATTAGGTAAGTACTTCATTTAAAAGACAATATAAGTATAGGATCCATTATCCAAAAACCCATTACCCAGAAAGCTCCAAATTATGGGAAAGTCATCTCCCATAAACTCCATTTCAATCAAATAATTGATATTTTTAAAATTGTTTTCTTTTTCTCTGTAATAATAAAACAGTATCATGTACTTGATCCCAACTAGGTTGTAACTGATCATTATTGAAGGCAAACAATCCTATTGGGTTTATTTAATGTTTAAATGATTCTTAGTAGATTTAAAGTATGGAGATCCAAATTACAGAATGATCCAGTATCCAGAAAACCCCACATCCGTAGCATTCTGGATAACTGGTCCCATGCATGTATAATAAAAAGGAACAATTTTCATTTTAACAAGTCCCTGTTTACAAAATGCAATGTTCCCAAAAGGTTATCATCTGTTAAATTAAAAATTCAACTAGAGCTATACTGTATGTTACGGTCTTTAGTATGAGGAAGCCCATTGACTGCTAGTACCAACCTAACCTTTTAGGTGAAAAAGAAGAGCCCTGGCAACCTCTGTTTTCACCAACGCACTTTTGGGGCCGTGGATTCTTTCTTCCCCACAGCAGAAAGTCCGAGTTCATATCCACTGGTGGAATGTTACTGCGCTCACTGTACATAGGGACTTACTGTAAGCTCACCTTCCTTTTGTGGTTGCTTTTTGTTATGGCTTGTAGTTTAAAAAATCAAAATGTTCCCCTGAGAATATACCAAAAATGTAGAACTCAAGGGGGGGCATTGCATTATAAAACTGCCTTATTATTGGGCGATTTATGTGTAAGTTGCTTGAAATTTGAATTAATGAGGCAGTGATATATTCAACTGACAGCTGCCTTGTCTATAAATAATTCATACACCCATTGTTTCAAGGAGTTCCTTTGGGAATTCAGTTGAACTCAAACAAACTTCAGAGAACAGCAGCTAAAGAGTTTGAAAAATATAAAAACACAAAATTATGAAATATAATCACAGCCTTATCCTAGTGTGCCAAAGTATTTGCAGGATTTTTTAAAGTGAAATGCTAAGGACTAGAATTCCCAGTTTCAACACAAAAATAAACGTGCATTTCAGATTCATCTATCTGGAATATTCAATAAGCTCCAAAAATCTTTTGATTTATTTAGCAGTAGTCTTTGGCTCAGTCCTTAAATGACATTTTATAGAACGCATTATGGCAGTTACTGGTCATCACTTGCTGAATTTTCTCATATTTACCTTAGTTTTCATCAGTGTGAGTTTCTTGATTTCAGATTGTCGTCTATACACAGTTCTATTCTATATATATTTTATTTATAGGGTAGCCAAAATTATTGTTCTTGTATGTTTCAGATGACACTGTGGAGCTCAGCACTTAAGAAGCCTATACAAATCCAGATAATTGATAAGACAATAGCCTTTCAGCTTTATATGATGTCATGCCCTCCCAGGTTATTATCTTGTAGGAATTTTTTTAAATATCGACAGAGAATGCTTACAATTAATTACAATGCGTGTGTAAAGTGAACGTGACATTTCTTGCAACTGCAAATAAATCTGATGTGGTCAGAAAGTACTCAATAGTAGACAGATATCATGAAAATACTGTATAATACAATACAATATAATGTATAAGAAAACTTCTAGTGCAAGAAGCTGTCAGATCTAATTATGTATAACAAGTGGTAAAAGTTACTGTAGCAGACAGTACAATACAGAAACATATCAAAGACATAAGTACTCAAGCATTGTATTAACAAAGTGCTATCAAGACAATTCTAAACAGTCTCCTTAAACATCACACACCAACTCCCTCTCTTCATATATTCATATTTATATAAACACTATGAATTTCAGATCTGTCTCATTATTTATTTCTACAAAAAAAGGGGGCAGTATTGTTCTCATTCCTGATAGTTGATAGGGCAACTGTGCACCATAAACTACAATGTACAAATCTACAGGTATGATAACCCCTGATATCATATCCATGTTCAGTGCCAGGGTTAATAAAAGAAGAACTCTTTATCAAACAACAGCACTGATCACAATGTACACAAAGGTACATACTGCATGCTTTTGTAACAAAAACTAAGATCTGGTACCTTCATATTTAACTATACCAATTGGTTACCTCTTTAGAAGATATATTAGGGGCATTCCCTGGAATTCCACAATATATTAGTTAAGCTGATTTCAGTATCTGTACACAGCCTGGGAGCCATAGAATTGCTGTTGCTGCCATACTGTGGGCATACATGTCTCCCTACCTTTTTTCAGGGTCCATGTTCCGTCATAAAATGCCCTCTGAAGGACTTTAGTCAGATAGACTCTGACTGACAGATTATGATACATCATTCATCTGTTCTTGATATACCACAGGATCACAGTTAAGATGAAAGCACTGTTCTTAACCACCAAAATCTAAAAACCGGACCAGTGTGGGATGCAAGTGTGAATATTCCTCTTTCCATGTGGAACCACCAGAGGGTACACATGTCATCCTGGCAGATGACAAATATATCATGAATATAGTGCCACCAAGCCACACAGTAGCTGGTGAACAACATGAAACAAAATATAAACTCCTCCTCTGACCACATCATAAAGGAGTGAGCATAGGCAGGAGGAAAATTGGGCCCCATCTGCAGAGAGTAAGAATCTGTAAAATATATATAATTGTTATCCAAAATAATATCCAAAAGACAAGTGAAAAAGGGCAATTTGGTGCTCACTAATAAACACAATCTCTCAAAAGACATTCACACTTACTAATTCCTTGTGTACGACACACAGTCATCTGACCATTGGTACATCATTTCCATTAACAGTACACAGTGTCTAATCCCACAATTGCCCCACCCTTATTAGATGGTTACATTGTAATATCAGACCTTCTGTGTTGTTAAATTATGGGACATTCCAGAATTACCACTTCCTAGGAGCCCCTTGGCAATATCACATTTAATGTGAGAGAAATAAGTTTCCACAGGCACAGGTAGCAGGTACAAATCTACAAACAAACAAAACCAAAGGTTCTATGGTCCAATTTATTTGCTGTTCTCATAGAGACACCTCCAGATTATTAGCCATTTGTTCTTTTATCTTTAATCTTAGTATTCATAGACATCCTTATCCAATATGAATAAACTCTTGCCCAGGCACACAGTTAGATGTAAGCCCCTGTTGAGTACAGATAGTGCAGTCTCAGTTTAGCATTAGGATATGCTCTATACATGGGCTATTTCTACTTCTAGTTTCAAATCTTACTTGTGATAAATTCAGGGTCATTTCATGAATTAATAACATTTATTAAGGGTACTTGCATTAAAAGCTGCTCCCTGAGCTGGCTTGTTTTGGAGCCAGTCACTATTGCACCTTGCCTATATGTCTGAATGAATTGTGACAAGTGTGTAAGTTAACTCAGGGCAACCATGGGGTAATGCTACCTTAAAGATGGAGGTAGCTACAGGGTCCCACTGGGGCCAATGTCAAAACGTACATTGGCATTGCAGCTGAATACATTTTGTAAGGCTTGAATTCTTCATTATTAATAAAGTTTGTCTCAGCTAAATCCAGAGAACATGTGCTGTATGCTGTTTCTCATCATATGAAGCCAAGGTCAATCCATGTAGCTACAAATCTGTTTTTTTATGAAGTGTCTCCAGTTGTCTCTGGGTGACACCATGTGTGGGCATATTAAGATGTTCTGTAGAGCTTTACAGACTCCACACAATCCTTTGTGTCTCATCCTCTTTAGAAGAAAAGTGACTCTAAGCATTGTTTATAATGTACCCAAAGGCCAACTGCTTTTATCCAGGCAATAAAACTCCGAGGTGACTTCTAATATCCTCATATATTACAACAGGAATATCACTAAGCACCAATAATAACTGATGACATCACTAAGCTCCGTTTATATGGATACAATTTACAGGATATTCAATGCTCTTATCTATTTTAAAGATATATTACAGATTATGCATTAATACTAGGCAGTAATATAAAATATTCCCTACCAACTGCATGCATAAAACAAAAATTCCTATATTTTATATATTATTCAGGCACTGTCTGTATTATTCACACAAGTTCTAGGAATTATGCATGCACATTGGAGCCTGTATTGAAAGAGCCCTTAGGGATCAGTGTTGCCTTTCTTTCATGAAGTCACATGAATTTCATAAAAAAAGATATATTTATTGCTCACTGGGCAGATCAGAAGATACCTGCTTGTGTATATGCTCTACGAGAGTCAGCAATTCTCTTTTCTCTTTTAGAAAAATGCCAATTTTTTTATCAGTTGATCAAAGTGCAGTGAGCAAAGTGCAATTTCAAGTGCAATTGCTGTGTTGTTTTGCCACAATGCAGCTTTTTTTCCCCACAATTCTAGCGTCATTGAGGTTGCAAGGGGGTGCTGTGTCCTGTTTGTCAAAATTACCACACATTTGATTCAAATAGGACAATTGTGCCAAAGTCCACTTGGTCAACTCCGGCATGTGTTTGGCTTATTGACGCTCGGTGCAAAGGGAGTTGGCAGTAGCTACAGGGTTTTCCTGTGTCAATAGGCTCAGTAATGTGCTATGTAGAACAGAAGACAGTAAGGACTGAGTGGCGCTGAGTGCAACTCAAGGAAGAGCCTTAATCATACTCTACTTTTTTTTTTTTTTTTTTTTTTTAGGAAAAAAGTTTGTTTTCAGCCTGTTTTACTCCCCATTTTATAACTAATTTTCATTTCACAATACATGGCATTTATAATTAAAATCTATTTCATAAAACATGCCATTATGCTGCTGTATAATGCTCATTGCTTATTGCTTATTCTGTACTTTAAATTTCATTTCAAAGGACTCACAGTACAAATCTATCTGTACCAAAGTAATAATTTTTATATTCTGTTCAAGACTAGCATATTGATAAGGTTGGGACTTTTAGGCACCCTGCTGCAATGCACATTTATTGCACACAGTGGATAGCTGAACATTTTACTTGGTTCATGGAGGGCTGCACATCAGGCAGCTTAACAACTAAATGCTGTATGGTCAGCCATGCTACTGAGCAGAAACAGATTAAATCAGTACTGTACCAGAATCCTGGGAACTTCTTTCCTTTTGAATGCTTTTAAGGAGCCTGTGATTATTTTCTGGCTCCAAGACACCAATCATTTGATTCCTTGTTACTATACAGCTTTTATTTCATTAGAGATCCCTGCAATGATGCGATATTTAGTAGACCATATGTGCCCTTCCTCATGGTTAGATGCATTCAAACTATGAATCATGGGTAAATAGGAGATTTAAAATAGACATTTCTTATCAGTGCATGTTAATCTATCATTTAACACAATTCATGGATTACTTCTAATTTCATGGTGAAATCTTGTTTCTGGACTTGTGTAATCTACTATTTTACAATCCTTATAAAAAAAACATTTATACGTGGCCCCTACTAATTACATGATGGAAATTCAGGAATCACTTGCGTTAGACTAATATCATCCTAATGTTATCCATAGTTTTACTTGATACATTATTAAATTTGTTTTCTCTGAGTTTTTGTTGGAATCTCATTCTTTGTTTTTGTAACCGTAAGCAAAGTCTTGCAGCAGAGTCAGAGTCAGCCATTTCCTTAAACAACAATTAGATACAGCAATTAGTGAACTGGAGACAAAATTAATCATCTTACAAAACGTGGCACAAATTGCACTCCAGAAACCTGAAGCAACTTTGCTCAGACCCAATGTTCCCTCAAATTCCTTATCACCTGAAAAGGAGCTGCGATGCACAGAACTGAATGTTGCATATAGAGGGTAAACAAGGATCAGATGGGGTTTGTCTTAAAGAGATAAGAGGCTGATAATGTCTGGAAAACTCAGGTATGTTATTATCAACTATCTTTTAAAAAAGTGGTCAATTTAATTCAATGTCCTACATTCTACGGAAAAAAGTTTTTAGGGATATGTTTATGTTTTCTATAAAAGCTCTTCCCCACCACCTTTTGGAAATGAGGCCAGTTTGTATGAGGCCCATATTCTTAACTCATTTTCTAACCTGATTCAGACCCTGGACAAAAAAATGCTTTTAAATTATTTAAAATCTGAAATCCTTTAGAAATTCTAATTCCACTAATTTCTCCTGTTAAAGGCAGACTTTCTTCCTGATATGTGTAGGATCTCTTTATCCACCACAGAATTATGTAGATGCACCTATAGGGGTTAACTACGAATGCACCCTGAAGTACAGTTGCAATGGAGAGCAGATTATGACGCAATTCATTAAGGTATTTGTGTCCCAGCACACATCTACTGACCCACCTACATGCTAATAGCCCCCAACATGGATGACTTTTGATATCATAGGTAGGTACTATTTGTACCTAGACCCAAAATTATTGGCCCTTTACTAGCCCATACCTTGTTTATCTGGGATAATGTTTGAATGCTTGATTTGTTGCCAGTTACTGGCGCCTATCTTGGGGAATCCTCTCTTTCTTACTGGCCTACAAAAAAAAAAAAAAAATCATTTAATGAGAAAGGATACTACATGAAAACCAATTTTATGGATCAAGTGGGAAACTCTAGCCCTGAGGTTAAATCCTACAAAAAGTAGTTTGTAAGATCTATGCACAAGTGTTTGGAATGTTGTGTATCTCCTTGCCATATTTTCAGGGAATAGTCTCAATTAGGTAGTTACTTGTTACTGTATTTTACCACAGATTTACTAATACATACTGCTTTTGAGAGAGACCTAAATAGGGCCTTAAAATACATGTCGTTGGAACAAATCTGGGACACCAATGCTTGTAGCTCTATAAGAGTGACCAGATTAATATAATCTTCCATCACAACACCACCCAGCAGGGCATTCCACAACCTCACTGTAAAAAACTACCTGTGCTCCTTCAAATGACAGTTCCATTCTTCTAAAAGAGGGGTCTCTTGTTTTTTGATCTTCTCTATTGGAGAAAAGACCCCCCACTACCTGTCTATAATGTCCTCTACAATATTTGAAAAGAGTAATTATGTCCCCTCACAAGCATCTCCAGAGAAAATGACCCCATCCTTGACTGTCTTTCCTCATAGTTTAATTCTGCCTTTTTTATCTGGTTAGTTGCAGTCTCTGCACTCTCTGCAGCTCATTAATATCATTCTTATGGACTAAAACCCCCAAACTGCACTGCATACTCAAAGTGAGGCCTTATTAGGGATCTATAAAGAGGCAAACTTATGTTTTTATCCGAGTGAATGCCCTTTTTATGCAAGACAGTACTTTATTTGC
This sequence comes from Xenopus tropicalis, assembly GCF_000004195.4. Taxonomy (NCBI): domain Eukaryota; kingdom Metazoa; phylum Chordata; class Amphibia; order Anura; family Pipidae; genus Xenopus; species Xenopus tropicalis. The sequence continues at coordinate 124,224,948 of NC_030682.2, forward strand.
TATTTAGCCACTGACTGAAACAGCCTGGAGTTGCAGAGTTTGTTATGCACAAAAATCAGCAAATCCTTTTCCATTAAGGACTCCCCCAACACACTACCATTTAGTGTATAACTTACATATATGTTATTTCTACCAAAGTGCATACCCTTGCATTTATTACCATTGACCCTCATTTGCCAGTTTGCTGCCCAGTTCTCCAAAGTAGTCAAATCGCTCTGCAAAGCGGCAGCATCCTACAAGGAACTTATAGTTTTGCACAATTTAGTATCACCAGCAAAAAAAGACAGTACTTGTGATTTCCACTTCCAGATTTAGGAAAAGCATAAAACTGCAGCACCCTTGCAATGTAAGTTCCTACCTTGGCCATTCTTAAAGCCTTTTTTTTTATAGTGGTGTGGTTTAGCCCTCAGCTAGCGAAATTACACAGTAATACAGCTTTAGGGCTATGCCTAGTTCTTCCCATTAGGGTTAATATTGTTAGACCCATGGAGATTCAGGGGGATTTGGTAAGTCTTTCTGAGTGTCTCAGCCCTTAATATTTGAGCAGGCTTCTCATGTGATTGATGCGTATACAGAATCACTTCTGATACATCAAAACAAACAGCTTTTGCATTCATGAAGGGTATTGTTGGAGCTTTTTACTTAAATATATTATGATTGCTACCTTACGGAGTGATATGTTGTTTAGCAATAAAAGTTCCGAGTAATAAAAAACAGTTCTAGTGTATATCACGTATCACTTGTAGAAAGAAGAACATAACAAAAATCATTTATTTTTTCAGAGCTGACATGTTTCATAGCAAAATATAAAGTATTTTACAAATGCTATAAATTTCTGCCACACTGCCTTGAAATCTAATTTTTGCTGTTCAAGGTAGAGAGAAATAAAGTGACTCAGTGTTCTGCAGGTTTAGCAGGAGCCGTGTTTCATTGTATTTGGAATATAGCAATTAGTTTTATGCTTTCAGATTTTATGCATTCATTATTTATTGTCGTTATTAAAACCTAACAGATGGCAAAACAACAAAACAGAATTAAAAGATAATAATAAGAAAGAGAAATGAAAGCCTATTGTTAGCAAACAGCTGTAAATGTATTGTTGGCTTGATGGGAAGCATCTATAGGGGGATATGCATTGAGTAGGGACACAAAAGAGGTTTCCATCTCAGAGGCAGGCAGACTAGGAGGGTATTTTTTTCAATTCTGAATTGAAGTTACAGGCTAAGAAATTGGCTAGAATGAGGAAAGTGGTTTTACTAAACTACTTAGAAGTTAGAAACTGCAATTTAAAAACTAATTGCTAAATTTGTACACTTTATAGTCAATATTTTGATGTGAAACATAACAAAGCATATCATAACTAAGATGACAGTCACAAGCTTTCAAGACATTTCCATTCCAAGCTGATTCATGCAGTCACAAAATTTCCACATGCTTGCCTTTGTTAGTGGTAGAAAAAACAAAAATAAATCAGTTTGCTCAGAGAAGGACTGTGTTAAAAGGAAATAGTTTATGGTTCAGAAAGTACATCTGATATCACAAATTTCATTTAGGTGTCTATGAAAGCACCATGGTAAATGTCTTGTTCTGTATTTGCCACCAGGTAATGAAAGTTGAAAGGAGCACATTTACAGGGACAAAGGGGATACCCTAAAATGACATCAGCAAATAGTTATTGTTTTACTTTTTCAGATCCTGTCTTGAAAAAAACTATTTTAGACAGGGGACATATAGGGCCTAATTTAGAGACCAGGATATAGCCCCAGGACCACGGGGCAACATAAAAAAAAAACAAAAAAGAGACATTCTGCGACTCCCAAAGTTTGGTACAAATCAGCAAAATTCATACAATACATCATATTAAAAAATACACCCCATGGTGCTCTGTCCTATACATTTCACAGGATATCTCTATTTTTGGTTTCAGATCTGGTATCTACAAGTTAGAATCCATACTTTTGGTTTAACCTCTTTTCTGCCTGTCTCTTTGATCTTGCCACCTCCGCACTTATGTTGCAGGCCGGCTGCCAGGCAGTCTGGTATGGCACATTTGGTGCCGTAGATTCTGTGCTCTACAACAGGTAAGCAGTTATGGCAATATCTTTTTCCAGCCCACTGTAGAGCAGGTATACATAATAGCACACTTGAAATACCAATGTTCAAATTGTTGTAAAAAGAAAAAAGTGTTGGAGCTAAAACACAGTTTTGTTCTCAGACAGGGATAAATAAGAGGAAATACTTGAATTCAAATGTTAACAAATCAGCCTGGTGGTATTTTAGTATTTATGTATCAGCCTGTTAGTGTCTTGGAATTTTTGATCTATGAAATGTTAATTTAGTTGTAGCATGGACTAATGACCTGGAAAATCTGTTCTGCCTGATTCTGTACAGTGCTTAGTGCAAATTATAGCCTTAGTATTGTAGTATCTAAAAAAGGGGCAATATGAGTCAGTTATTGCCACTCAATAAACACAGGCAGACCATGTTTGCACCTTCCTTGGCAGTGTCGCCCTCTGTTGCTTCTACTTAAGGCTGATGCCACACGGGCGCATTCTCAGCAAGCCGAAAAACACTTGCCAGGAATACGCCCACTACTGTAAATTTATTCTACCTTGCACATATAGCCAATATCCGCCAAAAAACGCAAGACTTCATATCTTCAGCGGATATCGGCTACACGTGCCTGCACCCGAGCGTATTCCATTCATTCGGGTGCAGGCACAGGTAGGATCCTATGTAGCTATTTTTGGCAATTGTTTTTTGGCTTGCCGAAAATATACGCCATACGCTAAGTGTGGCATTAGCCTTATAAAACTACTTGATATATAAACGATGAACTTGGAGCCACGGCTATGAGGAGCACCTGTACCGAGTCAAAGAAAGTTTGGACACAGAGTGAAGTGTGCATATACATCTAGTCATACTATTATGGTGTCACAAATGGCATTGAACGTTTCCTGTGTGCTTAGAGAAAGGATTGGTGTCTTTTAAAAAAAAAACTAAAAATAATAAAAAATTAAGACCAATTGCAAATTGTCTCAGAATATTACATTCTACATTATAATAATAACCATAACTGTAATGCTTTGTCTGACAGATAACTCTGCACTATTTCAGAAGCTGTTCTCATATATTTGGTACCAAGAAGATTTCACTTGTTGCTGCCTCGTATGTTGTGACTCTGAAGCACAGTTAATTGAAGAGAAGTAGGAGTGATGTGGACATTTGTCCAGTATCAATTGCTCACAGTTTGTTTTGGATTTTCTGAAGCAATGAGATCTGTAGGATTAGAACCAGTATTAAAAAATCCTATTTTGCCGACCACAAGGTGTCAAAGTTCCATCTAAAATTGTAACACCCTTGTATGTAAATCACCCCTGGAACTTTTTTTTATTGGTAAAAGTTCCAGGAATACTGTATTATGTATAATATCCATGTGAAATCTTTTTAGCCACTGTTCTAAAACCCATTGTCATTAGGCCCACAGGCCTTTTCCTCCACTGTATCACTGAACAAATTCATTTCTGCTTTTGACATTTTAATGCCTTTTCCTGCCAAAGAGAAATACCATTTTAATGGCACAAAAATGAATACCAGACTTGCAAGTCATTTCTGTGCTCCGGGTTCATTATAAAATAATGAGACTCCCTAGACCCTGCTGTTGATAGTGATAAGTACCTTTAAAAAATTCTCCCTGCTAGAATTATTCTATATGCAAATTTGAACCATTCTACCAGAGAATTTGATCTTTTTAGCATGATTTTTTGAAAATTTAAAACAGACTCATTTACGTTGTGTGTCAGCAGTACACCACAGCATTCACATGAAGCAGCTAGTCATACTCCAAACTTTTAAGCAATTTCTTGTATGGCTACCTTTAGTATGACATATTAGAACCCTTTGGTCCAGTAAATAAACAAAAATAATTTTGTTAATGACTGAAAATCCAGACTGCCTTACTAGAAAAAACAGAAATGATTCAAAACATCAACAGGAAATTGATTACCCCATAGGATACATAATATTCCTCTCTGACGTACAGACAGTAAACAAAATGCTTTTTTGATATTTGTCTTCCCAATGAGAGCTTACTGGAGCTGCTGCTTGATCAAATGTGAACACCATACATGGTTTATTTTCTCTACAGTCTTTTACAGAAACCTCCTTTGCATACAAAAAAGGGTATATAAGATGTTTTGTAATATATTTCTTGTATATTATATTTCTTCTTCATTTGACTATAATTTTTTAAATCTAATTATTTGTCTTTTTGGGATATAGGTATGGGATTTGTTATTTAGACTTTGGGACGTAAGGATAAAGGATCTTTCTGTAATTTGTATCTCTGTACCTTAAGTCTGCTAAAATCAGTTAAACATTATATAAACGGAATAGGATTGTTTTCTCTCCAATCAGCGCCAGATTTATCTTTCAAGCGCCCAGAGCCTGCCCCCATCCTCTGCCCCCTCCCTCCCTCCTCAGGATTACGCGCATGTGCATCCTTACATCTCATACAAAGCGTGGTTGGGCGCCTTGCCGCCCCAAAATTTATGCTGCTTTGGACCGGTCCTGTCTCCAATAAGGATTAAGTATATCTTAGTTGGTATTAAGGTACTGTTTTATAATTAGAAAGAAAAAGAAGATAATTTTTAGAAATTAGAATTATTTGTTTACAGTTAAATCTGTGGGAGATGGCCTTCCTGTAATTCTGAACTTTCTGAATGGTGGATTTCTGGATAACAGAAATCCTGCCATTACTTGTGTTTCTACACTTAACAACTTTTAGAATGGCAAATTTTGGCATCTAAATATAGCATTTTTTAATAAATCTTTCCTTCTGTTTTCCCATTTTCAGCGAGAGATGTATATCATAAAATGTTTCAGATCATAAGGAGAAGAAAATATTTCAAATTATCATCCATGCCATTGCATATGCTGTAAAATATATGGTTTGTCTTTAAAGGCGCAGGAGGGGTTCCCACGGCTGTGCCTTGATTTTGTAAATAATATCTTCCATTTTAATGTTTATGGGAAATTCATTAGGCAAGATTGAATGCATTTAGGAGTATAGGGGTCATTTACTTAGCCCCTGGGTGCAAATGCAAGAGCACTTAGGGGCACAAGAATGTGCCACAGGCAGGCAGTAAGGACAGGGCCCCCATGCAGACTGCGCCCCCTGCCTCCCATGCCTGATGCAGTCAGTGCTGTATTAGTAAAGGAATTTACAGGTGTCTGTGCTACGAAACAGAGCAGAACAGAGGGCTGTGGCTATTTGTACCATGCCTGCACATACTGTAAAATGCAAAAAGATGGCTGATTGTGGCCTTTGCACACTGTGAGGGACATTGTAAATGCCCCGTGCATATTTGCTTATGGAATAGGTGCATTCTGCTTCTCTAATCTACTAATAAAACAGACAAAATGACATTTCAAGATGATCTAGCCTTCAGGAACTACAGGCAGAATTTGATGATTGTTAAGATAATAAAGCGATTATAAAGTGATTTGCATTATCATTGAAAACTTCCTCCATTTTACTTTACATTTTTCTTTTTTAAATTTAAATGGAAGCAAAGCATTTTGTTTTCCCTGCTGCTGCTTTGGATAGGCAGATCAAAAGAATTTTATGAATTCCAATTAGCAAACACCTGCATTTTTTTAATTAGATCTAATTTTTTTAAATTGTCTGTTCATTCCTTGCTCTTCAGTTTTATATTTTTTGATTGCTTTTGATTCCTTTGAGTGCTTTCTAAATAATCTTACAACCGAATGCGTTGGTCTTCTTAACACACACGCTCTCTCCCATCTGCATTACAGATATCACATCAAATCTCACAATCTGTTTGCAAATTCTGAACCTTATGAAGTTACGTTAAATGTTGTTTGCACACAGGCCCTGTTTGCTAAAGCAATGTATGCATAAAACAGCTTTATTTTGTCACACATACATGTAACCTGACAACTCCTTGTTTTCACTGGGCCCAATAACCTAGCCTCTGGCATTGTCCCCAGGTGATATCCTTCTGGCCAAAGAAGAAGTGAAACAGAATTATATTCCTCTTGTCCCAGGCTGTCCTAATTCTGAGAAAAATGCTCCTACCAGTATTTGATCAATTTGTATTATAATGAAAATAGTTATACGCTCTAATGTCCTCTAATGTTAGACATTTGGTCCATCTTTAAATATGTCCTTATTGCATTTTAACATTTACCACTTTCTTCTTCTCCTAAAGATGCAGTAAGCACCCCTTGCAAACCTCTTTCTCTAGATCACTTTACCCCATTTGGTACATTCTTGGGGGGGGGGGAGGTAAAATGGAGAAGAGAACATTTGCTCTTTTCTCCTTGGCTGCCGAAGGGTCCCCTCCAAACCAACATGGATTTTTCCGCGGTTTACAAACCTTGCTAGGGCTCAATAGTTCCGTTCATTTAGCACATAGCAATAATTCTGTCAGGTGCTTATTATGTCTATTTAGAGTAGCACAAAACTTCCCCCAAGCTGTTTAGACTTAGCCAGCATGCCGCTCTATTCTTTTATCGCACAGCAATATATCTCCCAGGTAAAGTGAAGCACTTTTTCACACATCTCTATCTGAACCTAAATGCAGATAAGAGAAAGAGGTAAATAAATGTATACAGCGGTTCACCATAAACAATTCAAGACCTGAATCCTAGTTTAAATGGAAAGTCAGGGGCTCAGGGGCCTCATTGAATTATAAAATTTGACAGACGGGCCGTTCCAGCACCAGATGCATATATATCAAACATAAACCTTAAAAAGGCATTACAGTGTTAATACTTACATTCACTTTTAGTGGGAACAGTGTTGTTGATCACCCTTTTTTGCCAGTGCATCGAAGTCTGGTGTTAGTTCAGTTGTGGAAATTCTCAGAAAAGATCTGAGGTGTTCATCAACTGGGATCTGTGGGGTGCTTTGTTGTTGTTCATCACACTAAAAGTCTGTTCACACACATATGTAGAGCCAAACAACACCAGCATCCTCTGTGCCATCTTCTGGATGTTTGGAAATTTGGCTGCGTTTAATGAAGCATAAAACTCATCCAGTTTAAGAGAGTTGAACTTCTCCTTTAAAACGGTGTCACATTGGAGATCAATCAGTTCCAACTGCAACTCCTGTGGCGCTGTTTCAGGGTCTTGTGTGAAGGGACATGACAGCAGCTGAAGTGACTTGTCAATTTTTCCAAAATCAGAGAACGGACAGCAGAATTCTCCATGCAAGTCGTCCAGTGATTTCCTGTATTTTTTCACATGTCGAGGGGCCTCTTTCAGCTTGTTTGACATTTGTTTTAAGAATAAAGCTAGCTTGGTTTTAAAGGCCCTGATGTTTGTGTACATTTCATGCACAAACTGGTCTTTCCCTTGTAGCTTCACATTCAGCTCATTCATGTGTGTCAGTATGTCCACAGCAAAAGCTAAATCACAAAGCCAATCTGTGTCACTCAGCTCTGGAAAATCGCTGTCTTTCTCAAGTAGCTCCAAAAATGAGACAATCTCCTCTTTGAGCTCCCACGTACATATGCTTTCCCCAAACTTAACCAGCGGGCATTGGAGTGGTAAAGAAATTCCTGGTGATCAGCGTCAATTTCTTCAAGAAACTTAATAAACTGACGATGCAGAAGTCCCCTCGCTCTAATAAAGTTAATGCAGTTTACAACTGGCTTAACTACGTTAAGTTAAGTTTTACACAGTGCTTCCTGGAGCATAGTTCAGGGTTGTCATCTTTCACCCTCTCCTGGATTCTTTTGAGCAATGACTTTTCAAATGCTGCTTCAATGAAATAATTACCATGCCTTTTAAAATTGTAATTAATATTGTGACATGTTCGGCATTTTCATAATAGTAAAACGTTTTCCTCCTTGACTCGTAGGTACCTTTTGCTTGCAGAAATCTATACATCTTAAAGAAACTGTACAAGGGAAGAAACTAGCAAGCCTTTTCAGCTTTGTGCAGGCACTTTTTTTGGAGGCTGTAATAATATTTTTAAAAAAGGATTGGTCGTTATTATGTTAGTTACTATGCCCTATAAACATTCTTCAGGGGATACCATCTGGGACAGAGACAGCTTGTTTGCTAGATATGTAGCTATTACTGCCAAGTAATCAGCAATGAAAGAGCTCTTCTATACCATATGAAAAAAATTGCCTTAAAATTGTGGCAGAAGGTAGAAATGCAAAACGACATCCTGATTGCTTGCAATATTATGACTGTTTTAGTCCATCATAGATAAACATAAATGGTGATTTGGATGCTAAGCACTTTCTCTGTTATGCATCTTAAGTGCTTAAAACGATGGCAATTAAATGACAGAATCCTACAGGACAGGTGAAACTTCCCATCTCTTTTTCTGTTGCCTAATGTTCTTTCTGCACTTCTTCCAGTATGGCCTACCCGGAGACACTGCCTCAAACTTTATCCTATTCTGCAAAGACTTTTTACTTTTCCAGCACTGCTCCTGCCTGTCCTCCAACCCTGTTTTAGGCAGCCTTGTCTTAGACTTGGGTCAGTCTGGAACTTCACTTCCAATTATATTTTGCCTGTCTACTTATTCCATTATGGGATTAGTTTGCAGCTTTATCTAGCATGGTTCTATTGTATATCCAGCCAGCAACAGTCCAGCTTGCAGCCTTTTAGCAATGCAAAAACATCCAGTTTCACCAAGGCCTCCATCTTGTCCAAATAAATCTATGCTTGAATCACAAAATGGTTATCCGTTGTCCCTTAAAAACATGACTACAATATAGTAAGGCAGGGAATTGTGAAATGGTCTGCACTTACTGAAATAGACATGGTGTGCCACCCTGGATTTTGGAGCAAAAAAATTACAAAATGTTGATGCCAGAAGAAAAAAGTAAAAACAATTAAAATAACCATACTGTAGAGCTCTTCCAGTTGGTTTGCCATCTCTGCAGGATGTTTCTGCCAAAAGATGAAAGGTGTGCTAGTGGGCCCCCTATCCTGGTGGGCCCTGGGAAAATGCACCTTTTAGTCATTTATTAAAATGGCTCTGTATCTGTTACATACAGCATTGAGTCTCACTGGTATAAAATAGAATTTTGCAGAGCAGATCTGTTTTCTTATCATCCAGCCCTATAATATCTCTCTGACTTTTGGACGTTTTGCAGAAACGTTTCTAATTATTGTGGCACAGAGACATAACTCTTATTTGTCAGAACACTGCTGCCATACATTTGCTGAACTGAAAAGTAATTATAGGTTAAAATGGGCAACCCAGGCTGATGCAGGGAAAGCATGTGTAAGTAAGCTAGGAAGTTGAAATACATAGTAATGGCTTCAGTTTGAGTGGACATGAACCATGCAAGAGCAGGGGACCTGATGTTACAGTATAAAGACTGTTGGTGTTCATATACTTTATCAGAAATGGTGTATTGAGATTTATACATTTTGTAAAAAAATAATTTTTAGAGCTTCTGCTGACCAGAGGTAACATTTATATTAGACTGTATTAAAGAGGGGTAAAATGTAGGACCATAAAGCTGGAATGTGAACTTAAATCTAGTATAAATAAATCTGAAGCAACTGGACTTGCTAAGTAATCATTGAAGACGTTTCACTACTCATCCTTCTTTAGTTCAACTGACTAGTATGGGAAGTCCTCAGCATATGTACTCTTCTATTAATCCAATCACAATGGCACATTGTAACTCCTCAGAAAGGTGACCAGTCAGTTGAATTGATGAACAGTGAAAGTCTTCAATGATTACTTATTAGCTTTAGATTTACTTCTACTAGATATATCATGACCTGGATGAATGAAAATCTTCATAGTCATAGTGCACTTTGATATCAAACAATTCAGAAATGATTAAAGAAAAATGTCTTGGTCCCAAACATTATAGAGGGCACAGATACCTTTTCTTTTTGTATTTGTGTAAAAGAATGTGAGGGCTGAAGTTGTCAGAATATATATTTTTAAGAGATCTTCAGTCAGTATTTTTAATGGACTTTCAACCTTGTACTGAAGGCTCCCCAACTGTAGTAGCATCATGTCTATAAGTTGGGCACCCAAGGTCTAAAAGGCTAAGCTAATTTATTTACAATTGTGCCATCTAAAAGCTATTTTCTTCAGCTTGATTTATGCTATCCAGTTTTTTCAAATCTTCTTCTGTATGAATGTGATGACATGAAGACCTTTGGGTAACACAATATGGGAAGTTATTTGAGCCATTTGATTCAGTGGTTATGTCAGCATAATGGTGTCAGCAGTTTTCTAAACTATATGACGGAGCCACCTTCCAGCAGTGAATGGCTTCCCCTTTCAGTTCTATTTTTCTAGGCATTTAGGTGGAAATTCATGCAGAAATAAAGCATGTCAGCAAGGTACAAAATAGATCAGCGGTGAATGTAGCAGATGCAATTGCCTTTTTGGAGGCTTCGACATTTACTTAGAAAAGGTAATTTAAAGCCCAATGGATTTGAAAGAGAGATGCTGGATTTACTTGACCTGTAAGACACAATTTTCAATAGTCAAAAGTCAGTTGGGGAAGTGATAAAGCAAATTTGGGCTTTCTATTACTGAAAATCGACGTTATACTTCAGAACTGTGCTGCTTAATGACTCACGAGTAATTACAGCATATTCCAACCTGGGAAAAAAATTGCATAAAAAATAAAAACCTGCATAGTATCATCGTTTATTTGCAAAAGTGATATAGGTTCTTATTTTATCATAGTAAATTTCATGCCGCATGAATATATTTCCATTACGCTTTGAACAAAATCAGCCACTTAAAAAAATAAAAAAAAAGCTAATTGTGTTCGAACAAGAATGCAGTTGGCAGCTACACTACTCCAATTTGATTCATTTTCCAGGTAAACAGGAAGACATCTGTTTTTGTTCTCAGCTGCTGTGTTTCTGAGACTGTATATGCACCAAGGAACAGCATAATAGGCTGATTCACAAAAGGCTTCTAGACAGGGCGCAGTGCACAGAACCATTTATTTGTTTATGCCTAATTCTAAATGTCATTTGGTCTGATAATTATTGTTGGGTTACATCCCGACTTTCAGAAGAATATTTGCTTTAAGAATTTGCAAAAATGATGTTCGGTTGCCCTCATTTTGGAATAAAATGTTGAAAGCCGGAATTTTCTCATTATACTTGCATTTCACTTGGGTGATCACCTGTAGAGTTTGCTCTGCATATTTTTGTGTAACCAATTAGTGGTAGGTGGGCTGTAACTGGTAACAGCAGTACTGCATTTATGAGAGCTATTAACACTTTCCTGTCATTTATCAAAGCCATTTTAGGTGTTTCATATGTGTCAGTTTGTTGACATTGAATAGAATTATTTGAGCAGTCAAATCCATTTTTTTTGTTTTTGGAGTGTGAGTTTAGCAGCAGCATAGAACTACACCGTTTGATTCTTAACGTCCAGAGGAGAACAAGCATTACAGCTCATAATGCCAGTGGAATGAGCAAACATGGACATAAAAATGTGTATTCTTTGATGCTATTTACAAAAGTACTTTCAATGAGCCAATTGTGTTATTTGGTGTTTGGTTTGGTTTCACTTTTTAACACTATTTAGTGAATAGAGAGGGGGGATTGTGAGAAGTACAGTGGCATCTAGGGAGTGCAGAATGGAAAGTGAAAATGATTGTTGTGCATGGGGGCAGGGAAGTTAATACAGGTATAGGATCCCTTATCCAGAAACCTGTTATCCAAAAAGCTTATGGGAAGGCCATCTGCAATAGACACGATTTTAATAAAATAATTCAAAATTTTAAAAAACATATTTTCTTTTTCTCTGAAACTGTACCTTGTACTTGATTTCAACTGAGATATAATGAATCCTTATTAAATGGAAAACATTACTACTGAGTTTATTTAATGTTTAAATGATTTTTTTTGTAGATTTAAAGTATGAAGGTCTAAATTACAGAAAGACCCCTTATCTGTAGATTGTAAGCTCTTTTGGGCAGGGCTCTCTTCACCTCTTGTATCGGTTATTGATTGCTTTATATGTTACTCTGTGTGTCCGGTGTATGAAATCCACTTATTGTACACCGCTGCGGAATATGTTGGCGCTTTATAAATAAATGTTAATAATAATAATAATATCTGGAAATCCCCAGCCCCCAAGCATTCTGGATAACATGTCCCATACCTGTATATGATTGACAGCTGAGATTTTTAGCACTTTTTATGTCTGGGTGACTGGTCCCATTTAAACACTATTAATTTTTCAGTAGATCATCTTGTTGAGCGTAATTAGAGAATGCCACAAATAGAGCATAGCGCAAATGATTGAAACTTTTTTCCTCCATAAAAGAACAATTTGCACAGTTTCTTCAGTAATTGTGCTAAACCATATGTTAAAACCATATTTTAATGTCTTCTGTGTTTACAGAGAATATGGGCAAAATGTTAGGATACAGCTGTTTTGCCTTAAGAAAAGCCTTTGGAAATGCACGTAGGCATATTTATTTAATGGCTAACAGAATGACTATAATTATGATTTAACTGTAAGGCTGATTTTTATCAATAATGAAATTAGACTTCATTAACAAGAGATGTATCTGGTAAAACAAATCAAATGTAGTTACACTTACCAATAACAGGAGTGTCTTAGTGCATTAATGATTTTTAGATGAACCATATTTGGAAAAGTCAAAGAAAATTATACATTATTTTAGTACATAAGCTGAAATGTTAAAACCAAGTACAGTGACAATGCTAAGAGAACAATATTCCCCATGCATTATGAATTCTCCTCATTCATAAATTGGTATGATCCACCTCTTAAACTGTAACCTTTAATAACTCAGTAATTAAATATTGTCCTTTCATTAAAGGAGAAGGAAAGGCAAAGTCACTTGGGGGTGCCAAAATGTTAGGCACCCCCAAGTGACTTGAATCGCTTACCTTTTACCCCGGGCTGGTGCCCCTGTTAGGAGAGAACAGCACCAGCCCGGGGTACCTGCAGCGAGCGCTTCCTCCTTCCTGCTTTGCAAGTGCGCGCACATGTGCAGTAGGGTGAGAAAGCTGAACTTTTACAGAGAAGTCGGCTTTTCACTCTACTGCTCATGCGCCTATTGTGTTAGTCTTAGCGAAACGCAGCGGAAGGAGGAAGCGCTCCAGATACCCCTGGCTGGTGCTGTTTTTCCTAACAGGGGTACGAGGTAAGCAATTAAAGTCACATGGGGGTGCTTAACATTTTAGCACCCCCAAGTGACTTAGCCTTTCCTTCTCCTTTAAAACCATGATACATCATCTATATCTAGATGGTGTGAGTCACCCTAAAAATATTTTTCCTTCAACTCAGCAACTAATAGCAGCAACTGACAGCAACTAATGATTGTTTACTAGGTGTTACAACATGCCAGGCACCACCTGCCCCCCATCATAGTAGCCAATCATTGTCCTGCTTTAGAATTGCGACATGTAACGTCTATTTGTCTACAGTCCACCTATGTCACACCATACAGTGAGTGGTGTCGAAAGGGCATGTTATGCAAGCATTTTCTTATCAAGATAATGCTGTATTTACCAATAACAGGATGAAAACCCTTTTAGAGTTGGTGCTCCAATGAATATTCAATAAGAATAAATGCAAAGACAAAGAAACCATTATAGAAACACCTATAAGGGTTCCACTACCAGTGGTTTTAGTTTATTAAAACAAAGCAAAAATAGAGACTGCACTCAAACAAAATTCAGCTGGGGAGCTTACCCCATTTATTATGCCAATGTACCACACAAAAATCAACGTTTCGGGGGGGGGGGCATTGAAAGTAGTCATTACTTATCAGTAGTCAATACTTTCCTACGGTGCATACAGTTATTGCAACCTTCAGCCTCCTAACATTTTTTACTCTGGTACGTGTTCCCAAACAATACTCATTACCAGTCCTGTACAATGATGCCTATTTAGGGAGCTTCAGGCACAGTTCAATCCATATGGTCTTCACCACTTATTGTCAATGGACGCAACCCCAATGCACATTTCGCCACATTGCTTCCTCATGGGGGATTATTATCATAAGAATGAAAAACCATGCCCAGTTCTAGCTTCTCCAGCAGCATCAGTGAGCTCAATTAATAATCTCATTTGTGTCCTAATGTCCTAAACCTTTTCTGTAGAACAATGTAGGGATACCCAACAAACACAATGTTGGGATTTCTGGCGCACATCTATGCTTTAGTGAAAATTTTAAAAATGTTTTCAGTCACACATGTCTTTGATTATATCAGAATCACCCCAATAAATATCCACTCAGCGTCTTATAGTTGAATAACAGTTTTATATTTGTTTTTTGGTTTTTTTTTGTCAGAATAATATGAAGCAGGTAGTTAAACAAAGCATGAAGATTATCTTTCAGAGTTATACAGTATAGATGACAAAAAAATGGTCATTGCTGCAATAAAAACTTTATAAAAAGTGTGAAAACACTGCCTGGGGCAGGGCATGGGTGGCCAAACTGGGCAGCTATCTGCTCGTTTTATGACCTGGTCAAAGAAATAGATCTCAAAGCATACAGCCAGCACAAAGTGTGAAAACACCTAATTTACCTTAGTACCATCTTGCCGTCTTAGTTAATATTGTGGCATTCCTTTAAACAGGTAATAATGTTATCAATTCTAGCTATCATCACTGAGGCTATATGATATCTACTCATGGTAATTTAATTAATGGAATAGATGAAGACCCCATACAGAGAAAGGGAAAGAGATGAAAAAAATAGCATTACTATAATCTCTAATGACTCTGAAGCCTTGTACAATTACAAGTGCTTTGTACAATTAAATATGAGGAACATAAGCCTCCAGGGTTGTGATAGAACAGAGAGTCAGACCTTTGACATTTTCTGGAGAAGGCTGACAATTCACATGACTGAAAGAAAACAGGCCCATGTTTAGAGCAGAAAACAAGATACTTTTACCATGAAAATCATTGTCTGGTAAAACTGTTTTATTTGGGGGGGACTCTGCAGTTTACTGGAGTTCACAGTTTGTGCTGGCTGCATGCTTTGAGATCCATTTCTTTGACCAGGTCACAAAACAGATAGCTGCCCAGTTTGGCCACCCATACCCTGCCCCAGTCATATCTGATCAAACCTTCCCCATCAAACCAGCCCAATAGATTGCTGAGTGACTTGCTCACAGATATCAGTTGAAAAAACCCTCCCGAGGGTCTCATATAAAGGCCAATAATGTGCCTACTCTGGAGGGGCCAAGTCATCAGCTATTATCAGTTTACTGGAAGTCATTAGCTATACGTCTCTTGTATATGATGACTGTTGTGCTGCCTTAATATTGATAAATTGCCTTAATCAGTCAATACAAACATGTTAAGAACATTGTATTGTCTTTTCCTAAAATGTTTGTGATCAAGCTTGTTTGTCAACAGTGGAAGTTGAATAGAGCTTCTTGTTTAAAGAAAAAAGCATCATTTGTAGCTGCTAGGCACTAACATTTAAAAATAAATGCAATATATTTGGCCTCTAGTTGCCAAATTATAAAAAAAAAATGGCGAAAATGGTTGGTTGGGTTTTAAAAGTAATAACATTAAAGCAAAGTTTTATCTCAGATAAGGGAACCCTGGTTTACCATCATATTTATTTTTTATGTCTAATTGCTCAACATAATGTCCATTTAATAATGAAATAGTAATAAAATACTGAACATTTTTTAGAGAAAAACTCTGCAGCAAAAATGCCGGTTTACTGCTGAGAGACTCTACTTCTACTTCACTGTAAAACCTAAAGCCAAAAGCAGAGCTCATTAGCTTAAATAAAAAGTGAGTTTCGAGTCATATCTATATATAATAATATCACTGATTTTATTTGAACACTAATTAGTGTTGATATCGAATTGAATATGTTATTTATTGCTGTTTACCACATTTAGTAGCAACTTTTTCTGGTTTTAGCATTATTTTCTTGGCTAATTGTAAGTTTATGTAAATTTCAAGCTCACTTTTAATTAAATCTCTGCGACATCTGTTCCTCTTGTCAGACTATTTATTCCCAATTAAAAAAAGTTCCCAGACTTATGAGGTCTTATAAAATATCACTAAAATGACTCTTGTTCTGGAAGTTTTTCTGTACTTCTTATAATGAATCTAGTTCTGGCCTTTCTAAAGCTCTGTTGACCACTTTCTTAAAGGAGAAGGAAAGTCTTTTTGTCATTTTACTGGCAATAGATTTGACACATTAGTGCCACCTAGAACACTATATTTATTCAGCAGAAAGCTTTATCATGCCTGAGTAAAGAGCCCTAGAAGCTTTCTCTGTTTGTTTAAGATTGCAGCTGCCATTTTGGCTTGGTCTTCTTAGGTTCCTGCTCTAAAGGCTCTAGAGTTTAGATTACACATTCCTAAGGGAGGGGGGAGTGAGCAGGAGAGAGGAGAGAACTGCACAGACTCTGGCCCCCTGGGAATGAAAGATTTTTATGAGAGAGGAAGTCTGATTCTGAATAACATGTTTACAAAAATGGAGACAAGGAATCCTGTGTTTCTTTTGATAGAGGACTTTTGATAGAGCATTTCTGTGAGTGCTTATGGCTGTATTTACATAGACCTTTCTGAAAAAGCTTACTTAGTTTTTACCGTTCCTTCTCCTTTGAATATCTTCCATTTTTTAGGACTGATTTTTTCTTTTTCCAGTTGCAGACCCCACCTAATGGCATTGCCTCATTTACCAATACATGTATCTGGAAATATTACCTCATTTCCTGGAATTTTGTTGATAATAAATGCATTGTATGTAGACATAAACTGAAATGTGATGAAAACATTTAATACATTTATTAAGGGTAGTAAACATGAACCCTTGTGATCCTGTTTTGGGGTCCGACCCACAACCTTCCTTATCTTGACGGGAAACTGTACCCAATATTTGTTGTATAATGAAAAAAGTGTAATTTTAAGCAACTTTCCAATATACATTAAAAATTATTAATGGTTTTCTTTGTAAATGGAATTACAATTAAAGTTTGTTCCTGTCTGCACGGAGGGTGCTGAGTTTTGAAACAGCTCTCATGGCCTTGCATGCTTCCTCATAGGTATGTTAATCAGCTGTCTTCTGCTGCATTTCTTAAAGTCAGAACCAGCAGTGCAAAGAATAGAAAGAGATAACTACCACTTTCAGTAAACTGGAAAATTGTTTAGAATTGTATTTCCTTTCATTATGCAAAATGAAAATTATAATTTTTGGTGGAGTTGAGCTTTAATGGTTTGTTTTAGTGCTGTAACTATGGGCTTGCAGAAACCCCTCCAACTGGCTATGGGCTACATTCACACTCATTATACTCTGAGGGGGGGGCCCTTACGTATATCAGTTAAAGATGTTGTGTTAGGATATGTGCTGCACACATAACTAAGATAAAATGGATTCTTTAGGTGTTCATGGGTTATAATCATTAATGAACTGTTTTTAAGACAGTACAGGTATGGGACCCGTTATCCAGAATGATCTGGATATTTGGATCTCCATAACCTAAATCCACTAAAAATCATTTAAATATTAAATAGCCGCCAATAGGATTGTTTTTTCTCCAATAAGGATACATTATATGTTAGTTGGGATCAAGTACAAGGTTCTGTTTTATTATTACATATAAAAAAGGAGATATTTTTTTTAATTTGAATTATTTGATTAAAATGCAGTCTATAGTTGATGACCTTCTCGTAATTCAGAGATTTCTGCATAACAGGTTTCCGGATAATGGGTCCCATACCTGTATAGCAAAACCACAAAAAGTCACTATGGGCCAATATTACCTGTTGGCAGGTTATTTTCCCAATTTCTGTTGCAACAAAAAATACTTCCATCCTGACTCTATGGGGGGTAATTTATCTATATTTGAATTAGCAAATTTGAGTTTCCAAAACTTTGAGATTTATTAAGAGCAAAAAAACTCAAACTCGAGAATAAAAACTGATGTCTAAAAGCTGGTGAGCTCCTGTAAAAGTCAATGGAAGTCGCATTAACAAAATTCATGCAATCTTTCAATTTGACTTATTGAGGTTAATTGAAATTTGTCAGACTCAATGAAAATGATGGGTAGAAAGTGATCCCACTGCTTTTGAGTTGCTTTTTCCATGTTTTTACACAATTGGGCTTTGAGATTTGTGTTTTCCAATAAATAAGCACACATCAGAGATTTTTAAGTTTTTCTGAATTCGAAAAAAAAGTCTGCTTCCAAGCTGTTAAGTTATCATTTAAATAGTTATATTAAAATTCCTGTTGAGTGAAGGCCACATGATCTCATGGGTAAAATCACCTAGGTAGTGAATCTTGTGTGTATGGAGATGGTCATATATGAGCATAGTAGTTTGGAAGTCTCAGACTATATTTTATGTCACAAGTAGGACTGCCCTAAAATATCCCACTGCTTAGTGAAACAACATTAGGAGTTTTAGTGCAGATCTATTTTTTGTGTCTCTGACAGTTTTTAAACCATGATTAAACTTATTTCCTACATCAGAATGTATAAAGACATGGAAAAAATATGAAAAACGCAACTTTTTCATATTGTTGTACAAATGACAGCATCAAACAAAACCCAAAAACCTCTAAAACCACCAAGCAAAGAAAGATCTTCCAGTTGTAAAAAGGTCAACTGCCATGGACTCAGCAGCTTTTAGATGGCGTATTTTTGCATTTGTCACATGATAAATAGCGGGGAAGAAAATCAAATTTTTAGGCAAAATTGCAACTAAAAGACTGGGGAGAGAGGGCACAGAGAGATAGAGCTTTCCCTTTCCCAAGTTCTTTTACTAGCATCCCTATGTCCCTTTTACTAGCGTCCAGAAATCACATGTAGTGCTCTTTCTTATCATTCTTTTAAGACACCTAAATAATTTTCAGCAGCTATAAGCATTTTCATTTGCCTAATATAGATGGTATTATTACTTTATGAGTGCAGTTGTCATCGTGTCCTGAAGAGCTTATAAAACACTCAGGAATTCTCCTGGTCGGTTCATAATGTAGTTTCTAATTTCATTTATATTTCATACACTGGTACTGCAACTACCTAATAAAGTGGTGCAATATTAATGTTCTTGTCCTGTCCCTGTAGTGCAGTGAAACCTCTCATAATATTTAAACATGTGAATTGCATTGATCCTCTTTATTAAAAAATATAACCTATCGTTAGGGATTCCTGAGCAGAACTATTCTATGGGGCCGGGCAGGAGCACCATCTCAGCAGAATTGTATGTTCGTTGCTTTATTGCTAATACTGATAATTGCATGCAAGAGTTAATATACACATTTTGTTTTTTGTGCTTTGTATAATAAATAAAGCAAATCAGTACAGTGCTGAGCTGGATTGGTCTATAAGCTGTTCCCAGCATGCTGCCTTCCTTATACAATTCAATTTCAACGAGTCTGACAAATGTTAAATTAATCTCGAAAACTTGAATTGAAAAATAGCTTAAAATTTGCACAAAAAAAAAACTCCCTTACAAGCTGGGATTTCAAATGTAACCAGTCATTATCCCCAACTGTCACCTGAAATGGCCTTTTGTTTGGAGGCTCAATCCAATGCTCTTGCTGCCCCTAGAGGAGCCAGTCCCAAACTTTGGGGACCTCTGATTGCGTTGTTTTGTTCTAGGTTGTTCTAGAATACCATGGAGGTATGTACCATGGATTGTGCAAATTTAAACAACAGATGCATTTTTTTTTTTTTTGTAACTTTTTTATTGGGAATGACAAGTTACATGGTACATTCATGATGGTTAAGATTTGTATAATTACATCAATAAAGTATACAATTGTTGATCATGTATATATTTTACGAGTCATTCTTTAAAAGGAGGGGGAGGGTGGAGGGAGAGTGGACAAGTCAGGGTCTTGAAACAGATGCATTTCTATAACAAACAATAGAATGCATTTCTAATGCAAATATTTAGAAAAAGTTTACGCTTTTATAAACTAAAGTAATAGTCTTTTGCTAATTGGGTCCACAGGTCAGGGTTTGTCATGTGCCCCATAGCATGTAACTAGCAATATGATGTAAATATGATATTTTTTGCCACAAATCACGGCAAAAAATAATGCTTTTTTGTTTCTGTATGCGGGGTTTGAGTTTTTTTTTCTTTTTGTTGATTTCAGTGAAATCACAAAATATAAAGCTTGACAATATAAAGGTTTTTAGAAATTTTGTATAAAAATGCAATTGTGAAAAAAAAGATGAAGCAAAAAGAAGCCACATCAAAACAAAATCTTGAAAATGAACAAATCCTCAGCCAGGGTTGCTTTAGTATTGTTACTGTACTTGAGGCAGAAATATTTGGTGATAACATTGCTTCCATTTGTTTGTACTTTTGTACTACTTTCTCAATTAGAAAAAAAAGGAAAGAGAGAAAAATAACTCTACTTTTTAAAATTTCTTTATAATTTACCGTACAGGGAGCCACCATGACTCCTGGTATGTGTAGCTCACTGACTTGAGAGAAGACTTGCTTGTGAATGGCAACATGCCTATTAAAATTGCTACCCATGATACAGTGGAACCTTCCATATTTTCTGTTATTCTTCAGCCAAATACAAGGGAGGTTGCTGCAATGTAAAAATAAAATTGTTTTTACAATCAGCCTTTTCTTTTTTACTATTGTTGTATTTTAATTATCGTTGAAAAATTGAGGATTCAAGGCTTGGTTGTCTACGTGCGAGTAATAGTAAAAAGTTAATAAAAGGTTAATAAACTCTATTTTTATGAAAGGGTTTTGGGCACGTACTGGTGATTATTCTCAATGTTTGACAAATAGGGAGAGTTCATAGAAAGGAATAAAAAAATAAAATAGTATCATTGGTCCAAAATAAAGCTTTTTAAGACCTCAATAAGTGTAAGAGATTCCGATATTTTCTCCCTCTACCACTGGGAACAATATAGGTGGAAGTAGCCCGCTACACATCTTTCACAGTTTTAACAGAGGCCCCTGATATTGAGAGCTTCTTGTAGAACTACCACTTATCACCTAATCAAATACCAAGTTTATTATATTCTTCACTACCATCGCCACCTGTTCCTTGCCCTTTCTTTTCCCGCTAGTGGAAATAAAAGGCATGCAGCATTACGCAGATCTGCAGCTTTATAGGACTTGGCTAATAATCAATGCTGCTATCTGCCAGTGATGGAAGACACTTTATGGTTGGCTCTGTTAACTTGTCCTATGAAAGAGACCTACTAAGTAAATGCGGCCTTCACTACTTATTCATGATATTCCCTTGTGTTTTCCGTTACTCTGAATGAATCATTTAACAACACTTCTGAATAATTCATTTCGGTGCTTCATTACAGATGTACTTGTTGTGCGTTCATATGGATGCTACCAACCTAAAATTGATTTTCAAACATAACGTTGTTCCTGGAACATAACAGGAGATGTTGTGCATGAGTTTTATAATCTGGGTAATAGGCTTATTTTGTGTAACTCCCCTAAGATGAAGAAGGTTACAGAACCAGAATTTAAATGTTTATTTAGCTTGGGCACTACTGTAATTGCTCCCATTGTGGTTACAGAAAAAATAGTATGTAGTTGACCTCGTGCTCAGTTTTATCTATCTCTCATATGTATATATATATATATCCAAAAAAAAGACCAGCAACATCGAGTTATATTCCAAAAAGATCAACCGTGTATTAAAAATGCATGAACAGTATATATATATATATGCCTGGGACCTTTGGCAAAATAAAGGGTATTCTACTCTACAAATGAAAATTAACATGTCAATGTGCATTATTCTATATGCAATGGGCATATAGAAATCCCAATATATTGGAAGTAATATGTTGTATTATGTAATTGTCAGAACACTGTATTAATGTGAAAGGTATAGTTAAACAGAGAATTTTTATAACCCTTATGTCTTCTAAAGCATTTAAAAACTTGTATATCATACTGTAATGTTATTATGACAAATGTTTTTAGAATAGATAGCATTGCCATATACATCATGGTGCCATACCAAGTGCAATCGGACACTCAGGCGCTCTTGTATCCGGATGTGAGTTTTGGTTTAAATTGGTCAATTTCCCATAAGCCTCAGGAAGAGTTTGTTTTATGCTTTCTATATTCATATTCAAAGTAATAAGTCTCTTTTATAAAGTAATTTTCCTTTTCTTTATATTCCTTACCACAAAAATACACATTTTGCCATTAAAAGAGGATTACTTACGGTATTTTATTATTCTTGTATTATTCTTTAAAGCTTACACTTTACAAGCCCTGGTCTGCATCACTAAGGGGAAGATTTACTAAAACTCCATGATTTCAATTTTTTTTTTTGTTTCCAAATTTGACTAAATTGGTTTCCCGAATGTCTGATATTTACTAAAAAAAATCCCAAGGAAAAGTTGCTGTGAGAAAAAAAACTTGACTTTTTTGAATTGTCGCCGCAAAAATCGAATTGTTGTTGCAACAATTTGAAAAGGTCGATTTTTGGACAAAACTGAAATTTCTAAAGTTTTGAGAAAAATGAAAGAACTTCGAGGGAAGGGAAGAGACATATGGCATTGACTATACTTGCCAAGTTTAATCTGGTAAATTTTCGAATTTTGGATTTCTAGCATAGTAAATCTTGGAAAAATTGTGGGTTTTTTTCTCTGTGACTTTTTCTAAAAAAATCTGAATTGAGTTTAAAATAAAAAAAATCTATGGTTAGTAAATGAGCCCCTAAGAATCACATTGATTTTTTACACAAATTCTGGTACCTAATGAAAAAGGCTGGCAGAACAGAAGGACCTTGTGATGATCAAAGAATCTGCTGTGCCTCTTTGTGTGGACCAACCCAAAGCCCACTGGAGCTGGTCTTGCAATACAGAGCACACAGCTCTATGAATGCAGAGAATACGGGTTAGGGTTGGATGTGAGTAGAGAGCAGCTGGGTTAAGGTCGGGTCCATCACTATTATCTAACTTGGTTATAAAAACCTAAACTTCATCATCAATAACTTCATTAGGACAGAGGTACTTCTGCTGTAGTAGCTTAAACTCCTGTGGATAAATTCCAACTAATAATTAGCATTGAAATGAAGGATTTACACTGTTTATGATTAACACACAACTAGTATTTTGTGTCCCTGTTGATTATTGACCAATGAATATAGCAACAGAAGGAGCAACTACTTATTCTATCAAACTGGCTATAGTATCTCTTCAGGGAGGAAGTTCCCCTAATTACCCAAATAACACTTTTCCATGCCTTGAGGGGACTAGAGATTTAGTAACAAGTTTTCCCATTCCTCACCTTCCTAGCTTTGCATCAGCCCTCTTTATAAAGCAAAGTTTTGCACTGATAAAAATCAACTACACCAGTGAAACATTGCTATATTACATAACAGCTATGGTTTACGTAAGGATTATGTATCATTTCCTGCAGTATTGGATTATGGGTCTTATGAGCCTAGAGCCACAAACTCAACAAGCTAAATCTCTTGTAAATCAAAAAAGTAAATCTTCCATATGCTATTGAATTAATACCATTTACAGCCATGTCTGTCTATTTGTCTATTGGCTATCTTGTCTGGATATCTGTCTTAATCATTAATATGTACTGTACGTGTGTGAAGTGATAAATATACATGAAGTATTTTAAACTACTGACCACAGGAACGTTCGCTGACATCACTGAGGATGTAGTTTGTCAGGAAAGGAGAATTAGAAAGGAAAAAAGGAAAATTAGAAAGGAATATTTGAAACAGGAACTTCAGAAGTCAACTAAAAAGCAATATTGGGAAACAATGAAGATATGCAAGCATAAATAGTATAACAGAATCTTGTTCTGTAAAAAAATGTCAACCATGAAGCCTAGGAGGCTAGAGCACACATCCTAAAAATACGGCCCCCCCAAGGTAATTTACCCAGCCCCCACTATGATCTCAGGCAAGGATACAGCGGGGAGCGGGAGGAAACATGGGGAGAGCCGGAGGAAGCAGAGGGGAGTGGGAGGAAGTGGCAGGGGGTAGCAGGAGAAAGCAGCAGGGAGTTGGAGGAAACATGGGGAGAGCCAGAGGAAGCAGAGGGGAGTGGGAGGAAGCGGCAGGGAGCAGGAGGACGCAAGGAGGAAGCAGTGCGGATCCAAAGGGAACATGGGAAGAGCTGGAAGAATCAGCGGGGAGCCGGAGGAAGCAGGGTAGAGTGGGAGGAAGCAGCAGGGAGCTGGAGGAAGCAGTGGGGAGTGGGAGGAAGTAGCAGGGAGCCAGAGGAAGCAGCGGAGAGCTGGAGGACACAGGGGGGAGCGGGCCATAGTATGAGGACATGGGGGGAGGACTTTATCCCAGCCCCCCAACAGTCTGAGGGACCATGAACTGGCCCCCTGCTTAAAAAGTTTGAGGACCCCTCGGCTAGAGGATACAATTATAGGGTTACTCAGGGCTCTACAAGCCATCACTGAAGGTGTTAGAAGAATGATCAGCTACAAGAAGTCTATTGCCCCACTTCCTGTGTACTACACATTGCCCAAAGGGCATATTACAAAAATGTTTATTTACCTGTATTGACAATTTTTTAAAGGTTAAAAATGTATTTTGATCTTATTGGAAAAAAATGCTTTTCTCCTGCAGATTGAACTGTTTTAATATTTATCAAACTTTCCCGTTTTTTTTCCCGTCAAAAAAGTTCAGGAGCTTAAAGCTTCCGAGATCCGTTCAGTCAGTGTTTTAAGATATGGGATGTTTTATGGGATTTTATGTATTTTAAAAGAGACCTGCAAAGTTTAAGCATATTGTTTCCCTTTAAATAACGTATTTCATGATTTCCCACACATCAAATTGATCCATTTAATGCGTTTTGTAGTCTGTTTAAAATGCACATTTGTGCAAAAGCATCTGGAGGAATACAATTACGAGCCAGTTAATTACTAGTAGAACAATTACCAGTCAGTTAGTTTTCATTTACTGGCAGCCACTTTTTAGCTCATATTTTGTTTAAAGACAGCTGGCTATTAAAATGTTGGAAAAAAAACTTTCATTGTTCATATTCTCACTCTTCCACCACTGTTTTTCCCTCAGTAGAAAAATCACATTTTTGTTCTAAATATGCTTATTATCGACAATGACCCTATGCTTTCATGGGTTTTATGTTGAGAATTCATTACTTTTTCATTCTATTCATTTGATGGTACAGTAGGTATATGTGATACACCATCATTTCTTTATAACAATTATTTGTGTCTGTGTTAGAGAGACTTAACCCGCTCCCTTCTGTACATTCACCAGATGCAGGCCTATACAGTCCTATCCATACAGGAGCCTATATAAACTATATATTCCAATACCTATATGAACTAACTAACTATTGATCTTAAAGGAGAATGCAAGTCAAAATGTAAAAAGCATACTGCCCAATAGTCCTCCTATTGTTTAGTAAAAACGCCACACTTTTGGCTCACCTAATTAAATATTTACTCAGTCACACTTACTTCACATTTTCTA
Organism: Xenopus tropicalis; assembly: GCF_000004195.4. Taxonomy (NCBI): domain Eukaryota; kingdom Metazoa; phylum Chordata; class Amphibia; order Anura; family Pipidae; genus Xenopus; species Xenopus tropicalis. The sequence continues at coordinate 124,250,375 of NC_030682.2, forward strand.
GAACAGGCAGCCATCTCTAAAAAGGTATTCTCCCTTCCTTTCCCTCCTTGCTTCATACTGCACATGTGTTTCATTCCCTTCCCCCCCTCCCCTCTGCCAGATCCGCTTCTGATTGGCTGGTGGGCATGTGTAGCTCAGAACAGGAGACAGGATCAAGTTACACACATGCTCAGAGAATAGGAAGGCTGCCGCTGGCACCTACAGGAAGGGGAGAGAGATTTCAGTGATGTCACTGTAGGCTTCACATTGCTGTAGGCTGCCAGCACCATATCTCAGAGAAGCAAGCAGGGATCTGGGAATTTAGATATGCAGTAAGTACTTAAAAAGAATGCCTTTAGACTTACTTTTAATTTATATTAACCTTTCATTGTCCTTTAAGATCACTATCACCTTGGATAGTATTGTTTGTTCAACAAATCATCTAGCCATTAAAGGCATTAATATAATCTGCCATCATAACACCCAGCAGGGCATTCCCCAACCTCACTGCCCTCACCGTGAAGCCAACGCTGCTTTAAATGAAAGTTCTGTTCCTCTGCTCTAAAAGGGTCTGTGTCTATAATCTGTCTATAATGTCCTCTAACATACATGTAAAGACTAATCATGTCCCCTCACAAGCGCCTCTTTTCCAGAGAAAACAACCCCAACCCTGACAGTCTCACCTCATAGCTTAAATCTCCTGTCCCCTTTACCAGTTTAGTTGCAGTCTCTGCACTCTCTCCAGCTCATTAATATCCTTCTTAAGGACTGGAGCCCAAAACTGCACTGCATACTCACGGTGAGGCCTTACCAGGGACCTATAAAGGGGCAAAATTATGCTTTCATTCCTACAGTTAATGCCCATATTTATGCAAGACAGCACTGCATAGAGACACTGCCAAGAGTTACACAACTTGTTATCCACAAAAATTCACAAATCTTCTCAATTAGGGAGGCCTAAACACACTGCCATTTAGTGTTACACTTACATGTATGTATGTATGTATGTATAACTTTATTTATAAAGCGCTACTTATGTACGCAGCACTGTACAGTAGAATACATTAATACAAACAGGGGGTATTCAGATAATAGATAAATACAAAGTATTACAATAAGCACAAATAAATACAAGGTACAGTTGCAATAAGTTAAGACACAAGAGGATGGAGGTCCCTGCCCCGTAGAGCTTACAATCTATATGGGAGGGTAACTTACAGACACAAATAGGCAAATATAAGTGCTGTAGGTACATGTATGTCATTTCTACCAAAGTGCATAATTGTCAACATTGAACCTCATTTACCAGTTTGCTGCCCAGTTTTACAATTGGCTCTGCAAAGTGATAGCATCCTGCATGGAACTTATAGTTTTGCACAATATTACAAAACATTTAAAACACTATATAAAATTGTTGGCTGTAGAAGTGCTAATAGGGTAATGTTTCAATAAAATATTCAATGTTTGCTACTGGTCTAGTAACCTATAGCAACCAATCAGCAAGTAGCATTTACTGTTCAGCTGTTTAAAAACAGACATAGGATTGGTTGTTATGATTACTAGACCTGAGCAAAGCGTGTCCCTTTTTTTTTAACATACAGAGGTAGACTGTAATTTCATAACATTTCATAAAAATATAAAAGGCGTTTAAATGGAAAAAATAAACAAAAGTTGCAAAATAATTCTTTTAGAAAGATGTGCCAGGCATTTAGATATAAACCTGGCAGCTCTTTTGATTAATATTCAGTCATTAAAAATATATTTCATGGGATATTATGAAACTGTACATATTCAGACAATTAATCTAACAGATTCAAAGGCATCCTGTAAATGATACAGCAAGGGCAATTTTAAAGGGCAGATTAAAATAAATGCAAATCACAAACAGAATTTGTATGAGGAAGACGCTATGAAGCCTCTTAATAACAGCAGAAAAACAGACCATAAATATGCAAAGATTGTCATCAGCACTGGGAGGAACACTCATACTTTTTATATTAGTATAATATATATGTAAATCTCATTGTACCAGAGATTATTATAAACACAAATCCAAAACTTTGTAAACTGACATCTTAGAATCACTGAAACTCTCACTGAATATGTTTCCTTAGCTGTACTTACTGCGGTCAGGCCATAAGGACAGGGCTGAGCTCACCTGCACTTTCTGACTAACTGTCAGCTTAGGTGGTGGGATAGAGGGCACCTAGGTGCTTTCCCAGCCCACTTCTTTACAAATAATTCAATGCTATGTTCACGGAGGGAGAAGAGGTCTTTGTTATGGGAAGGCCATCTCCCATTGACTCCATTTTAATCAAATAATTTAAACTTAAAGAAATCTCTAAATAATAACATAATAAAACAGTACCTGTACTTGATTCTAACTAAGATACAATTAATCCTTATTGGTGTCAAAACTGGGTTTAATTATTGTTTAAATATTTTTTTTAGTAGACTTAAGGTATGGTGATCCAAATTATGGAAAGACCCCTTATCTGAAAAACCTTCAGGTCCCTAGCATTCTGGATAACAGGTCTCATACCTGTAAAGAATGTTAAGTGTATAAAATAGCTACAAATTCTAACCATACTTTTTTAGGCTTTTGTTCCTCCTTTACTTCTCACACCAGAGACAACAGTGAAGATAACCCAACAAAACACATCTGAATTAGAGGGTATTTATTATCCCTCTCAATCATCTCTGAAACCCATTAAGTAGAAAAGTTTTTATTGTCCTCTTAGTTTATTTCTGCTAACATTCTTTGTTTATGGTAGCGCTTGGTAACTACCGTATATACTTGAGTATAAGCCGATCCGAATATAAGCCGAGGTACCTAATTTTACCTAAGAAAACTGGAAAAACGTACTGACTCGAGTATAAGCCTAAGGTGGGATAATAATCAAAATAAATACTAATAAAATAACATTAATAGAGGCATCAGTGGGGTATATGTTTTTCAATATTTATTTCAAAGAAAAACAGTAAACTAGCTCTGTAAGTGGAGAAGAGGGTCAACAAAAACAATATGAGTAGTACCCCACGCTCATTGCAGATTGGCAAACTGGCAGCTGACCTGATCCCGGAAGACACGTAAGGGGGTATAAGTATTGCTAGTGAGAGCCTAGGCCAGGGCACTGGAGGGTCTGGTTGTAGGTGGCCTAATTTGCACACAAAGGACAGAGGGTGCTAGTCTAGAGGGACCCATGGCACCCACATTTTGGGTGCTGAAAAACTAGGCTTATACTCAAGTATATACAGTATTTACCATTTAATTTTCAAGTAGAAGTAGGGGATTTATTATGTTGTGAGTTGATTATGTAGGTAGTTCTCCATTAATGTACACTGGGTCATGCCCCATGTCATCAACCTTTGCCTATTCCATATTACCTTGTTGAACAGACATTGAATTATTCTTGCATGACTTATGCCTCATAAAACCAAGCAGACTAATTTACTTTACTCATGATAATGTTATTCTGTATGCAAAGTTAAGCTCTAACTCCATTTAAATAAATGTGCTGCTGGTAAGAGGGCAGCAATGCAGTGCTGTTGGGCCCACTATTCTCAATATGTAAGGGACAAGCTCTTTAGATAACAGTGGTTTTAGACCCAAATGTAGACAAATGGACATTAAATATTATTCATGAATCTCCACATACAGTACATATACATGAATACCTTTCTTACACAAAATAGGACTGTAGCTGACAAATATGTTATTTCCAGTTGCTTGACATGCAGATATAATCAAAGTACTTGTATAAAACAGTTTCTGTAATTATAACAAAAATAGGTCTGACACCTTGAGAAAAAGATTCCAAGTACCAATAGTGTAGTTTAAGCTTAGCTAATCCTTTTTTTCCCAGTGTTAGCCAAGAATTCATTTCAAGTGTTTTTGATTTGCTTCCACAATCGAAATGGTGTTTTAATGCCAGCCCCTCGAGACAAATGAATTTGATATATTGGCAGGACTATTTGGCCAAGAGGATCAAATAATTTGCTTGCATTATTAAATATTTAACATACATAATGCAAGATAAAATAAGATGGTATATTTTGTATATATCTTTTTGACACATTGGGGTTTATTCATTTAGGGAGGGTACAGTGTGCAAGGACATTCTGCTTGGTTTTATTTTTTAAACCATTGATTTCAAAATTATTAAATCATACTATAAATACATTGGTTAGTATGGTGCGCAATGGACATTTAGGGGCACATTTATCAAAGTAAGATTGAGCCCGAATACAAAAAATTCATATTTTTTCTAATTTATAGAGCTGTGTGTATTTTCTGCGATTTTTTAATTAATTTGCACAACTTTTTCGTACTTTGCAAAAAAATATGCGCAACAAAATGATATTTGTCGCGCTGAGTAGGAAAGTTTCGGATTCATTCAAGCTTTGGTATCGTAACTTTCCTTTCCTCACAAAGTGTTGTCCTGTATTTTTCTATTTTTTCCACAAAAATATCTGGAGTCAGTTTGAATTGCCAGAAATGCTTTATGAAATGTTGGCACACCAGGTCAGCTTTTCCCACTCTCACCATATACCTGGGACTCCAATCCCCACCTGTTCATTCCTAGCAGTCCAGCACTTTCTTTCTGGTGCCCCTACTCTTCCCCAAACAGGAATTTCCTTTGATGGTCACTGGTTTGAAGTGCATAGAACTCCTATCTGGTCCTGCGTCTCTAATTTATAGAATATGTCAGAACCTACCGGTAGTTCCAATTTCTCCTAGTTCGAGTGCTGGGCTGCCTGTACTTACTTGATGTTAACTCTGCCACACCCTCCAGTCTATACAACAACACCAATCAGCCTCCGTCTTTTTATACTTCTCATTCTCTACTACCCCCTGGTGGCCATTCTTATGACCTACATCTCTCAGTATTAAATATGGACTAACTTACAATAATGCAATCTATTGGCTCCTTTAACAAATAACAACTAGTTCACATTTTTCATGTACATTCATTGTATACATTAACTTACACTCTCAGAACCAACATACACATTTCTCAGTCACCTTCTCTATGTATTTACATGTTTGCTTCTAAAATTAGCTCTAGGTAAATCCATAGAAGGCTAAAGAAGGGATAGAATCACTTATGCAAAATAATCAGGAGATATCTGGCTTACACACTATATAGATAAAATATAGAAAAAAGCTATAGGGCTTTAGCTGATTGGAGGGCTTAATTTTGCTTGCTATATGTGTTTTGCTTAATTTTGCTTGCTATATGTGTTTTGCCTAACACAGAGCTCTATCAAATATTTGTAACTTTGTTAAAACATTCCAAGACGAGCATGAGATTTTTATTAATAAATCTTCAAATTTAGGCAATGTCCACTTAACGGAAAAGAAATTGTGCAGTGCATTATACTTATATATAGAAGGAATATGTGCTTAACAAAACGTTGTGTTTTGGGTTAATTTATTGAGAGTTTTTCCAGAACCCCACTAGCAGCACCCATGTGTTCCACTTCCTGCTGCCTGATAGGGAACCTACTGTGCTTTTGGCAGGAGTGAAACCAGCACTATTTACTATTTATTATTTCCTACAAGATTGTAATTATGCTATATGTCTCAATTAACACATATTTCAAATGTGCTGAGACCTTATATTTGCCTATTATAGTGAAATGGAACCCCTATTTATTGCTTACTGGCTTAGGATGTGTGTTAATAGTTGTTTCAGGCTAATTTATTATCATTGCTTTGAGGAGACCCTCTACTTTCACAACTGTGGGTAAGCACCAGAGGGCTGGAAATACTGCCTTTGCCATTTGCCACTATGTCTAAAGGGCCATTGTGTCAATTTCCCAGAATGTTACTGACCAATTTTGGGGTATTTAAAGAATGGAGTATGTAGTGATATGTCCATAGTTTGAATACTATAATTTGGTGTCCAGACATGCAGGGTAGCATATGTGGCATTCAAGAATAGCAGTTAACAGTTTTATAAGCAAAGGAAACAGTCTATACAGTGTATATGGTTACACAGCTGATTCTATAAACAAGGTAAAGAGATTCTGTGTAACATAGAATACTTTGTCAGTAACCATCTTGGGGGCATGCTGGGTATTTTACATGCATTGCCCAACTGAACAGAAATGCAAAGCTTTACTTATAATCAGTTGTACTGTATTTAACATTTCCTTTTGACCTTTAACTTTCCTCTTCTCACCCATCTTACTTATATTCTATTTACTTATCTGTATTTTTCTCTCTCTTAAATTGTATGTATCTGTGGTTGTGTCTCCTCTCAGAGCTCTTTCCTCTGACAGCTCTCTTCAGCCTGTCAGATGTGCTCTACTGCTTGCCTCTCTTGCTTTCCCCCACTTAACATTTCTATCCTGTAGACATTTTCTTGAGTTTGGCTCTTTTCCTCCTCAATCAAATTACCAAGTCTCCTCTCTTCTCTACAGCAAACTCCCATGTCTTTTAACTCTTCAAAAATTGTGCCGCATGTCTGACCAGATGGCTTGGGTGGGGGGATGTTCTCCTATCCTTCCCTGTGCCTCCCTGGTTATATAGGCAAGGAGAAGAAATTCAGGTGAATGTATCAGGCTGGGATTCAAAATAGGTCCTGGTATATTAAGTACACAGAGGCCCTAAGAGTTTCCCACCAGCCCAATAAATAGTGACTGCCTATGACATCTTACAGCAGCCCCTTTGGCATTTGCCAGAACCCACATATTGCCAGTTGGGCCTGGTACTGCCATTATTTTACTTGCATTGCCCAGCTGAGTCGATATGAAGCACCTTAGTATTAATCAATTGTAGTGTATTTAACAGTAGCTTTTGACCATTTAGCTTTCCCCTTTCTCCTTGTATATATATATATATATATATACATATATATATATATAGTCTTGCAAAGAATCGGCACTCACCAGTATCGGGCACAGGCTGGGTGCTGACAAAAATAATACATCAAACTCAACAGTAGAAAGCACTCACAGCTACAGCATCAATCAGGTCAGTGACCTGATTGATGCTGTAGCTGTGAGTGCTTTCTACTGTTGAGTTTCATATATATATATATATATATTTAGTCAAATTGTATGTCTGCAATCTAAACTGGTGCAATAAGTAGGTGCTCAGTCAAAACATGTAAATACCCATAGAAGGGACCAGCACACCAAGTCACATCAATATCTTCTTTTTATTCAAGATGCGATCACATGGTGAATAAAAATAAGATATTCTATAGGTATATATATATATTCCAATTATTTATTTGTATTTTTGTCTCTCCTACTTTTCCTTTGTTGTTCTGTCTCCCCATAGAGCTGTTTCCTCCGACAGCGCTCTTCATGCTGTTAGATGTGCTCCACTGCTTGCCTCTGTCTTTCTTGCATTTAACATTTCTCTCCTGTAGATGTTTTTTGATGGTTTGGGGGTTTCTCTCCCTGTGTCTCTCTTCTCTGACCTGATGTTGGACTTATTTCTTCTTGGTTTGTGCCATACTATCTCCCAAGATCACTGATCCAAGTGGACTATCACCTTGTATAGCAGTGATAAATCAGTAGGTAAGTTAACTCCTTAAAGGTTGATATAGGTTGGGTGCTATAACCAACCGTGAATGGTGCACTGCTCTGATTAAGAGTAAGGGCACATGGAGCATAGGACCTGGAGTACCATGGAGTATAGGACCTGTTATCCAGAATGCTTAGGACCTAGGTTTTTCAGTTTGCTAAAAATGATTTAAACATAAATTAATCTCAACAGGATTGTCATAAATATAGATTGATTATATCTTAGTTGGGATCAAGTACAAGTTACTGTTTTATTATTACAGTGAAAAAGAAAACATCTTTTACAAATCTGAATTATTTGACTAAAATGGATACAGCCTCTCTCTAATTTGGAGCATTCTGGATAACGGGTTCCCAGTTAATGGATCCCATACCTGTATAAGGTTCATCTCAAATGAATATTAAGTGATAGTCACAGCAAAGTGTGCCATTAATTTCTAGGTTGGCAGTAATATTTGCTATGAAAAATGTACAAGATAGATTTCCACCTGGATTAAATTTAACATTTAAAGACATGTGGGACATTTTCCTGCCTTGACAAATTAATTGGTATTAAGGTCATCTTCCATAATGTTTTATGCATCTAGTAATATGGTGGTTTATAAGTAAATTTGCTAGCAGTCAGTCAGGGTCATCCCCAATAAAATATTGGGCAGATCGTGAGTGAGTTTATTCTCAAAGGGACTCTTCTCTAGAATAGCCATTGTTAGAGATGCCATAATGGAAACACTTGACTTTGAGGAATGTCTTGAGAGTAAATTATAAGCAGATTTCATTTTTCTACACAGCTGCCATTTACACTGGTTACCTACAGTATATAGTAAAAGGGTTGTTCAGCTTACAGTAATAAGAAGTGACTGCAGGCACACCCTGTCTGGCTACCTGATGCTGTAGTACTGGGAGACACTGGGAGACACTAGCACCCTCACAATGTCTATGCACAAACACGGAAGCACTAGCCTGGAGATGTTCCCCTCTGGTTTATTAGTCAAAAGTTTGTGCAGTTCTTGAGATGCTAAATGCCACTTGGTGAATGCAGAACGGTGTCAATGTGTAGGCATTATCACTGCTGGCACAAATGCACTCACTTTTTACCCGTGTTTAGTTACATATGTATAAGAAGTAGAAAGACTCCCTTTTATCTCAGTTTGTTTTTCAAATGCTAATAACTTTATACCTCTAACCATAAATCCTTCAGGTACAGAGCATTTTATTTCTCACATTGTTTGTGAATGTTGATGTACAGTTGTACTAGCCAAATATTGCTAGGCTTATTTCTTACATTTATAGTATTTTACTAAAGCTTCAGAGGATTTTTGTATTATATCTTTAATAGAGTGGTCCACTATTAACTGACATAGGTACTTAGAGAGGTACTTACTGGTACAGGTACTAAGAGAGGTACTTACTGGTACAGGTACTTAGAGAAGTACTTACTGGTATAGGTACTTACTGGTACAGGTACTTAGAGAGATCCGTACTGGTACAGGTACTTAGAGAGGTACTTACTGGTATAGGTACTTACTGGTACAGGTACTTAGAGAGATCCGTACTGGTACAGGTACTTAGAGAGGTACTTACTGGTATAGGTACTTACTGGTACAGGTACTTAGAGAGATCCGTACTGGTACAGGTACTTAGAGAGGTACTTACTGGTATAGGTACTTAGAGAGGTACTTACTGGTATAGGTACTTACTGGTACAGGTACTTAGAGAGGTACTTACTGGTATAGGTACTTAGAGAGGTACTTACAGGTATAGGTACTTACTGGTACAGTTACTAAGAGAGGTACTTACTGGTACAGGTACTTAGAGAGGTACTTACAGGTATAGGTACTTACTGGTACAGGTACTTAGAGAGATCATTACTAGTACAGGTACTTAGAGAGGTACTTACTGGTACAGGTACTAAGAGAGGTACTTACTGGTACAGGTACTTAGAGAAGTACTTACTGGTATAGGTACTTAGAGAGGTACTTTTTGATATAGGTACTTAGAGAGGTACTTTCTGATATAGGTACTTAGAGAGGTACTTACTGGTACAGGTACTTAGAGAGGTACTTACTGGTACAGGTACTTAGAGAGGTACTTACTGGTACAGGTACTTAGAGAGGTACTTACTGGTATAGGTACTTACTGGTACAGTTACTAAGAGAGGTACTTACTGGTACAGGTACTTAGAGAGATCATTACTAGTACAGGTACTTAGAGAGGTACTTACTGGTATAGGTACTTAGAGAGGTACTTACTGGTATAGGTACTTAGAGAGGTACTTACTGGTACAGGTACCAAGAGAGGTACTTACTGGTACAGGTACCTAGAGAAGTACTTACTGGTATAGGTACTTAGAGAGGTACTTTCTGATATAGGTACTTAGAGAGGTTCTTACTGGGATAGGTACTTAGAGAGGTACTTACTGGTACAGGTACTTAGAGAGGTACTTACTGGTATAGGTACTTAGAGAGGTACTTACTGGTATAGGTACTTAGAGAGGTACTTACTGGTACAGGTACCAAGAGAGGTACTTACTGGTACAGGTACCTAGAGAAGTACTTACTGGTATAGGTACTTAGAGAGGTACTTTCTGATATAGGTACTTAGAGAGGTTCTTACTGGGATAGGTACTTAGAGAGGTACTTACTGGTACAGTTACTAAGAGAGGTACTTACTGGTACAGGTACTTAGAGAAGTACTTACTGGTACAGGTACTTAGAGAGGTACTTACTGGTACAGGTACTTAGAGAGGTACTTACTGGTATAGGTACTTACTGGTACAGTTACTAAGAGAGGTACTTACTGGTACAGGTACTTAGAGAGATCATTACTAGTACAGGTACTTAGAGAGGTACTTACTGGTATAGGTACTTAGAGAGGTACTTACTGGTATAGGTACTTAGAGAGGTACTTACTGGTACAGGTACCAAGAGAGGTACTTACTGGTACAGGTACCTAGAGAAGTACTTACTGGTATAGGTACTTAGAGAGGTACTTTCTGATATAGGTACTTAGAGAGGTTCTTACTGGGATAGGTACTTAGAGAGGTACTTACTGGTACAGGTACTTAGAGAGGTTCTTACTGGGATAGGTACTTAGAGAGGTACTTACTGGTACAGGTACTTAGAGAGGTTCTTACTGGGATAGGTACTTAGAGAAGTACTTACTGGTACAGGTACTTAGAGAGGTACTTACTGGTACAGTTACTTAGAGAGGTTCTTACTGGGATAGGTACTTAGAGAGGTACTTACTGGTATAGGTATTTAGAGAGGTACTTACTGGTACTTAGAGAGATGAGTGAGTATGGCATGTTAAAGAAGGCATGTAGGAAGAGATCCATGGAAGCATAAGAAAGGGAGTCTGAAACATCTGAAAACACAACTGGGATGTTGGCATTATATGGAAAACATATTTTCTGAAATGCCAGCCATAAAACGTGTTTAAAAATAAAGCATTTTTACATTGCACAATAGAAACTCTATCTAAATAATAAATAATCTCTAATATGTCCAAATGCAGCAGTCTCAGTTAAGTGGATCTACAAAAGGTTTAAAAAGTTCATTTTTCTTCCATTACAGTTTCCAGAAATATAAAAATTGAGAGCAGGCCCTTGAAGAATTAGCCATCAGAAAAACTAATTTTAATTTTAGATGCAGCTGGGGAATAATGATATAGAACTCATGCTCTTCTTTACATGATTACAGTGTCTATAAATATTCACTTCATCAACCTAATGGGCAAGTCTTTTCACAGTCTTGCAAAGTTTTTATGGCATGTTTTTTTTCTCTCTTCATTTTCCAAAGTAAACTATCATTCAGATGATATGAAAAATGAAACGAGCAGCGCGTCGCTTTATATAATAATTCACTTTCTGTTGTCAGAAGAATTACAGCAGGTTACATTTAACATATTTAGGTTTCCATAGACTCCCAAATGTATTTTAAAGGGGAACTCCACCCAAACAGCGCCGCCGACACGAACACTGCTTGCGCATGCGCAGTTTAAGTGGATTTCCTGCTACCTCCAACTGCACATGTGCAACAGGGTCCGTGTCCGCGGTGAGACCCGAAGACTGTTCAGTTGCGGGGAAGATGTCGGCCAGGTACGCAACTGCACTACTCTGCTCTTTTGGCTTGGGGTTAGCAATAGTGACAGTTCTTTAAGCGGTGTATTGTGGGAAACAAATGACAATTTCTCACTGCGCCTGGGTATGTGAATGTGCCCTTATACACTGTATGCATATTTTTTGCACATTGTGAATTAAATAATCAAAATCGCGACAATTCGCGCAATTCGTAACGGCTACGAAAAAGTCGCGACAATTTACGAAAAAGTCGTAACGGCTACGAAAAAGTCGCAAAATGTTTGTTTTCCAATCCGAAGAGGTTCCCATTCGGATTCGTGGATTAGTAAATCAGCCCCTATTGTGCAATCCAGTTTTAAGATGAATGTGTCTCTATGTAAAGACTAAGATCCTTCACAAAATTGACTACAACAGAATTCATTCTCCTACATCTTTCCAGTGCTTTTGCCAAATTGTCTAAATTAAGCATTTAAACATTTGCTATATAATTGCAGCAAAGCTGAAGTGTCTTATTAAACTATTAAAAAAGAGAGCTGCCTGTTGGATTCCTTTTAATCGCTGTGACATCCCTTACATTTTTATTTTTATTCAAAATAAAAAGGATATGTACCTCTGGATGCTTCCTTGGTATATCTTCTGTTTGGTTAAATTAATGTAAAACAGTTCAGTTACTCAAGTAAGTTTACGATATTTCTTTTCAAAATAGAATTAGCTAAGACTGTGCCTAATTTGTTTTTATCGGTTCCCATAGGTACTGTAGGAAATTTCTCACTAATAAGTCTCCTTGCTGTGCTAACTTTCTGAACAAACTGCAAATGAAAAACGACATCAGCTTCAGCATTCAGTCGCTTAAAACTATGCTTAAGCATTTTTATCACAGGTATTGGGTTGTGACATGTTTTATTAATTACTCTATCATCCACTTATTATCACATTAAAGTAAAATTCTCTCTCCATATAAGTCATATTTCCAGTGCTACCAGCATTCAGTCCTACTAGCTGTTCTATATTTGAAAAACACATACTATTTCCATATAGAATAAAAAATAAATCAACTGGCACCTACAACCAGCCATTGTGCTACAATTTTTAGGTTTATTGAGATCTTTACAAAATGTTTCTGGGGACTTGAGAGAGGGAGGGTACTTGGGAAAGGAGGAAAATCCATTGAAATGTTAAGTGGAGATCTCAAGTAAATGTGAAAATAGTAGCTGGTTCTTTTTATATGACATATTGGTCTTCTGGGCAATGGAGAACCACATTTGTATTTAAGAATAGACACATACCATTGATTCCATAGATCTTTCCTGGTGCAACCCATACGTGTCAGTTTGTAATTCTAGCTGTAAGCAATATGAAATCCCTTTTGCTGTATATTTACAGATTGAAATTGGTTTCATTTTTTCTGTGTAAGGTAACAGCTTACCCTTGCTTGATCCTGTTTTGGAAGCCTGAATTCTATCCATCTAGTGTCAATACCCCTAAATTTCAGTTTTTGTGGGGTTCTCAATACCCCTAAATTTCAGTTTTTGTGTTGGATAAATGTAATAAATGGTGAAAAAGTTCATACTGGTCTTATTATCCATAGCAACCAGTCATTAGGAAGCACTTACTGGTCTCCTGTTTAAAAGCAAATATTTTGGTTGCTAAGGATAACTACAACTGAGCAAATGTAATGCCTTATATAACATATGGAGGGTTAATTTTCTTATGGCAATAGGAAATAAAATGTAATAGTAAGAGGTAGACATGGTGAAAGCAAAAGATGGACACATGATCCTTTTTAAAATGAAACCATTTATTTTAGAAAACTGGTAAAGTCATCAAAATGAAATGTGAAATGATGAATTAATAAATTATAACAATTTGGATTATTTAACTGGAAAAAAATCCTGGCTGTATTGATAAGTGTAATGGTTCTGCCAAGTTACAATCATAAAATCTTTTCAAGTTTTTAAATATTATTATTGGGTAACATGGAATTAATTTGAGAGGATCCATTCTCCTTTGTAAAAAGAGACACTTTTTAATTCACAATGCTTTGTGCTTCCCTGGGTAAAGTTGCAGGTAGGAAAACAGTTCTAGTTGATTGCCCCTTTCTAACATGGAAGAGGCTGGAAGCTGAGCCAAATCTGTATAAATATTTGACTTTACCATTTCCGCCTTTGTTCACTGACATTTATAATAATACAATAATTTATTTATAATACAATAACATGCATAGAATAATATGCACATATATTTACACATATGCAAAATGTCTGAAACAAGTTATAGAAAAAAAAGGAGGTCAACTGGTTTATGCATAAATGATTAAAGATTAGTTTTTACATACTTGAATTACCCCTAGTAACTATTCAAATGAAACCAAAGAAGGGACTTTCCTATTCAAATAAGAGTTGTACAATAAATTTCTTTGTGTGTTCACAGTAAGGTTTGACTATTGTTTATTCTTTTATAAGAAATAAAGGACAGCTCTCAGCATTTACTATTTTTTTACTGCTGCTCTAGTGCATACAAATAACTGACTATTCTGTTGTATTATGCTCTCTAACTGGCTCTCTCCATATTACATTTGGAATATTTATATTTTAAATTAGTTGGTATTCTAATAATTCAACTTTTAGCATTTTGTTATGGATACATCAGTTATAAAAACTTCAATTCTTTGTAAGTAGATCAGTGAAGGAAATATTGCAGTGCCATTGTCAAGCATCTAAATAGTATCCATGTCTTTATCTATGAATTTTCTAATGATATAATATAATATGAATTTTCGAATGATATATATAATATGATATAATCCAATAGACAAAAGCAATGTGTACAGACCTGCAAAACTAAAACCACAACACCAAGGGGCACATTCATTAAAGTATGATTGAATCCAAATACAAGAAAATCGTATTTTTTCAAAGTTTTCGTACTGTGCGTATTTTTGGTGGGTTTTTTTCGACTTTTTTGTACTGTTCGTGAAAAGTTTCGGATTCATTCAAGGTTCGGTATCATGACTTTCCTTGGGCCGGGTTGGAGCTGCAGAGTGCCATTGAGCCCTATGGGAGACTTTCCTTGGGCCAGGTTGGAGCTGCAGAGTGCCATTGAGCCCTATGGGAGACTTTCCTTGGGCCAGGTTGGAGCTGCAGGGTGCCATTGAGCCCTATGGGAGACTTTCCTTGGGCCGGGTTGGAGCTGCAGAGTGCCATTGAGCCCTATGGGAGACTTTCCTTGGGCCAGGTTGGAGCTGCAGAGTGCCATTGAGCCCTATGGGAGACTTTCCTTGGGCCAGGTTGGAGCTGCAGGGTGTCATTGAGCCCTATGGGAGACTTTCCTTGGGCCGGGTTGGAGCTGCAGAGTGCCATTGAGCCCTATGGGAGGCTTTCCTTGGGCCGGGTTGGAGCTGCAGAGTGCCATTGAGCCCTATGGGAGGCTTTCCTTGGGCCGGGTTGGAGCTGCAGAGTGCCATTGAGCCCTATGGGAGACTTTCCTTGGGCCGGGTTGGAGCTGCAGAGTGCCATTGAGCCCTATGGGAGACTTTCCTTGGGCCAGGTTGGAGCTGCAGAGTGCCATTGAGTCCTATGGGAGACTTTCCTTGGGCCAGGTTGGAGCTGCAGAGTGCCATTGAGTCCTATGGGAGACTTTCCTTGGGCCAGGTTGGAGCTGCAGAGTGCCATTGAGTCCTATGGGAGACTTTCCTTGGGCCAGGTTGGAGCTGCAGAGTGCCATTGAGTCCTATGGGAGACTTTCCTTGGGCCGGGTTAGAGCTGCAGAGTGCCATTGAGCCCTATGGGAGGCTTTCCTTGGGCCAGGTTGGAGCTGCAGAGTGCCATTGAGTCCTATGGGAGACTTTCCTTGGGCCAGGTTGGAGCTGCAGAGTGCCATTGAGCCCTATGGGAGGCTTTCCTTGGGCCGGGTTGGAGCTGCAGAGTGCCATTGAGTCCTATGGGAGGCTTTCCTTGGGCCAGGTTGGAGCTGCAGAGTGCCATTGAGCCCTATGGGAGGCTTAACTTGGGCCAGGTTGGAGCTGCAGAGTGCCATTGAGCCCTCCCATAGGGCTCAATGGCACTCTGCAGCTCCAACCTGGTCCAAGGAAAGTCTCCCATAGGACTCAATGGCACTCTGCAGCTCCAACCTGGCCCAAGGGAAGTCTCCCATAGGGCTCAATGGCACTCTGCAGCTCCAACCCGGCCCAAGGAAAGTCTCCCATAGGACTCAATGGCACTCTGCAGCTCCAACCCGGCCCAAGGAAAGTCTCCCATAGGGCTCAATGGCACTCTGCAGCTCCAACCTGGCCCAAGGAAAGTCACGATACCGAAGCTTGAATGAACCGGAAAGTTTCATACTCGTTGCGACAAATACGATTTTGTTGTGTAAGTTTTGTCGCAAAGTACGAAAAAATTGCGCAACTTAACAAAAAAAACACATAAAATACGCACAGTTCAATAAATTAGAAAAAATACGAATTTTTTGTATTCAGACTCAATCATACTTTGATAAATGTGCCCCATAATGTTCAATGAGTCTGCTAAATTTTACACTGTTCTTGAAAACCTGAATTTAAAAATATCTTGAATTCTGCTAATACAACTCCCATTGACTTCTACAGGAACTCACCAGCTTAAATGATAATTTTTATATCAATCTCAGTAATTTTGGTTTTGGAAACAAAAAAACCTTGAGTTGCCATAAAATGAAAGTGTAAATGTAGACATTGATATTCTGAGACAATTTGCAATTGGTCTTCATTTGTACTTTTTGTGGTTTTTCAGTTATTTAGCTTTTGTTCAACAGCTCTCCTGTTTTGTATTTTAGCAGTTATATTGTTGCTAAGTTCTTATTTAACCTAGCAACAAGGCTGTGGTTTATGTCTGATACATAATTAATATTTTATTAAATTCCGCTTTACTCACTTTCAATATCTTTATATTTTTTGTAACATGTAATACTTGTAAAAAGCCTTGGTGTGAGCCTAATGATTGACACTGAAGGTCAAATTTTTTGAGGAAGATTTTCCTTAGTGACTTCTTTGTGCAACTATGATTCTATGTTGGAGATGATAACTTCATCCCCGAAGGCTAGTGCTGAATGGTTTGCTCATGTCATGTTTCTTGAGGTTTTTCTTTCTATTAATGTTAGAGCTTTCTGTTAACAGACACTTAAAAACATACCTATGATTTTAGGGTTTAATTATTTATAGTAAAAGCTGTAAAATGTAAAGCCGTGCAGCAGAAATGAATATAAAAAGCAATGAATTGCTCTGACTTTGTTGATCAAAACTGCAGTAAATTAACATAAGACACTTTTTTATTGGTTTTAAAAGTAAGTAAAAGGAAGAGCCTTCTGTGTTAATTCAGGGCAAGCAGTCAGACAAGCAATGTAACTTCTGGTACATTTATTATAACATGGCAGGTAAGCCTGGCCTGCTCCATACTGGCTCTCAGCATAGGCAGGAAGTGAGAAACAGGAACAGGATAATCATAAGACAAATGGCAAAACTTTAGGGGGGGAATTCACAAAAGTGGAGGGAGCCCTTTTTTGGAGTAAAAGTGGTGGAAAAACTGGTGGAAAACACTTTCTCCAGATTCACAAACAGAAATCCGCCAAAATTCCGACTCAACCACCACTTTTCTGTTTTTGGTGAAAAAAGACAGTTTACAGACACTTTTGTGAATTTATCATTTAAACAACATTTATACGACGTTTTAACGACATTTTTTTCCGACATTTGCCCCGACATTTTCAAAATGGAGTAAAGCTCAGTGTAACTCTGTCAGACAAATTCTAAGCTCTTCTGTTTTGTTTTGTTTCCCCCAGTCTCCATTTCACACCTAAGGTAGGGGCCCCATTGGGGGATCATTAACATATTAATGGGGATTAGCAGCCTATTGTTAGGGGGCAAGTTTCTGTCTCACCCTAGAACAATAGGTGCAAAAAGCCTCATTAACATTTTATAAACAAGTAAAACACTGATTAAAAAAAGTTTATTATTATCTTATATATAAAAAGTTTTTACCTCACATTTGCATTGTTATGCTAGTTTTAGCTTAATCAGTGAGACAATAATAACATTTTGTGTGAATATATTGTAAACATTTTTATTAAAAGAAAAAGTAAAGCCTCCCAGGCAAATTTTTCGTTTTAGCAGCAGTGCCCCCTCTTTAATCACTTCACTGACATTTGCCCCAACTTATCTGTGCCCCCATAGCATGTCCAGAACTACAGAGCTGCTTAACAGCATTGGTCCCCACCTGTTCCCAGCAGCCAATCTTGGTGGCACATACACACTGGCACCCAAACTGGGATATTGGGGTACAGGGTTGGACTGACCCCAACAGGGCACTGGATAAAAACCCAGTGGGCCCTAGTCCTGTTGGACCTCTATTCGCCGGGCATGTTGGTGTGTGGGTCAGATTGCTGCTGACCAGTAATGAGTAGGGGCTAGAGAAGACGGTATTTAGACCCTTAAATATTGTTACAGAAGTGGAATTACACAGAAATATAGAAAACATTATAAAGCCCAGATTGTCCTGAAACTAAAATTACCCCTCAGCAAAATGCCCCAAAGTGAAATGGCAAATGGCATGTAAAATGCAAAATCCTGCTGGTAAAGTGCATATCCTGAGGCTCCTGTAGCTGTGGGACTGAGTTTGGGGGCACCAACAGATTTACTAACAGCTAAAGGTAAATTCATAAAAAAAATGTCGGGAAAATGACAAAATCTGAAAACTGTCTGTTTAAAAGACAAATTCACAAAAGTGGAGATAGATGTTTGTGAATTAGGTGGAAAATCAGACAAATCTATCTCCACTTTTATTTTGTCGGAATATCACCACTTTTGTGAACTCCAATATTCAGTTTTTACTGGTTTAATTAAACAGTATAACACATCACAACGAAGCAAATCCACACTGGGAAAACCCCACAGGTAGGCAGCCAATGGCTTTCCAACAATGGATGAAATGTCCCACACTTAAAGATTAGTCACAGAATGTCCAGCAACGCAGGGGTTAAACATGCCCCCACAATACAACCCTGTACTTCCTGGCCAGCAGAGCAAGCAGTCCTGGTACATCTTCATCCAAGGTTGTAGCAGTTCCCCAATTCCAGCAGTGATCCACTCTGCAGGCAATCTAGATCCTCAGTGGTTCTGCTGGGGTCAGTTGCTTGGACCTTCCCTGATCCAGTAGCCAGTAATCTGGTCAGACGTAACACTTTAGCCACTATGCCCAACACTCAGTACCAACTCCCTGCTCCAGCTCCTCTGTAGCCAGTTTGAAAGTCCCGGGGGTTTAGATCCCACCCCCTTTGTTACTTATCCCATTGTTCCATTGGCTGGACATGCCCTTCAAGTGCCCAGGGTGGGGCATTAGTACTGCCTCCCATTGTTCAAGCAGGCCTGTGTATGTGACCTGCAGCATGTCCCCAGTTAACCCATTGCCTCCTGGCACTTACTTCAATCAACATCAATTAACAGACAGTTAATGCTGGAGATCTTTACTTAGGTCTCCACAGTGCCCTTAACCAATATGTCCACACAATCAGAGGTTATTACATTGTTAAAAGTTGAATCAATTGTTAAATCAGTTAACAGAGATAGAATATAAGCAAAGTTACATAGCAGTATACCATGCCATTCAACTTTTTTTGTAAATTAAAGTTCCATTTTTAACCAACCAAAGAAATTGTGGTACATACAGGAAAGTATCTCAGGTCACATTGTCGGCTCCTGTGTGACTTGGGCTTGGTCATGGCTGCTGTTTTGATCCATTATACTTTCACCCCCCCTTAATGAAGTTAGACATACCCTTCTGAACAGAACAGACATTCTTTTCTAGAAAATGTATATAATGTCCTAAATAAATATATAAGATGAGGCAGAAGTGTCATTTTGACAGGCACAATTCTGCCAAACCAAGAAAGATGTATGCCATGTAAACTGATCTTTTTTAAGTTTATAAAACAAAATTTGGGGTAATTGGCTGCAAATAAGTGTTGTATGAGAACAAATATGCTTAATAATCCTACCTATAGTCACAATTGGCAGAATTCTACTGCTTCAATATACATTTAACAAAGGGACTACGTTTTACCTGCAACTTGCTTTCAAGGATAAAACCCCTATATATTGAAGCAGTAGAATGCTTAATGAATCGCATAAGTCAGTGTAGGACTGGCCAGAAGGGATGACTTTGACGTAGTTGGCCAGCTTGAAGTATATTGCAGTATATGGACAAACAATCCCTGTTTTGCTTAAAGGGGAGGGCATTTCTTAGCTTAATGCACAGAATGTCTTAATGTCCTATATATACTAATAATGGATGAGTGCAGAGTACCATTGCCAATGTGTTAACTAATATTTTTTCAGTCAGTTCCAGATCAGAATTTATCGTAGAGATGGGCGGGTCTGTAACTGTCACAGTTGTACGGATCTTTTCCTCCTTTTGTAACATTACTATTGCTGCAGTTTGCATGCAACGTATAGGCGGTGAGCCCTCCAGGAGTAACTGAAAAAGGTCCTTCAGGTGAGGGGTTAAATGTTTAGAGAAGTTTTTGTAATATTTTGCTGTGTATCCATTGGGGCCTGTTGATTTTCTCGATTTGGATTGCTTGATTACTTGTTCTACTTCCTCCGTCGCTATTAGTGAGGCCAGCATCTCTCAATTCTCCCTTGTTAAGGTGCCAGTAAGCCATTCTTCATTTAAAAAGTATGTTTTTGTGTCCCAGCTAAAACCCCACCAATAATCAGAGATCTCAGTCTTAGCTGGTGGTAAGTTCTTGATTGTTAGACTATTACTGTATATCGCCTTATAGGAAGCTGATGTTTCACTTTCCAAGGTTGAGGGGGAAAAAACTAAATACATGTGGTTTTTCCCTTTGAGCGCTACCTTATTCAAGAAAAATTTTATTAGCGGGAAAAAGACACATAAAAGTAAAAATCACATTGCTCTATTAACTTTCAGTGAGGATTAATATCTATAATGTTTTAATAAACTGGGAAATAAATAAAGTTGTTAAAGACAGTTCCCATTGACTTCTATAGACAGTTTTTTCCTGGTTTTTTTTCCCTTGATAAACCATGATTATTTAAGGTTCTGAAGTATATTCTCTTATATATTTGTGTTTTTTAGCATGTTTTTTGTAAATCTAGAAAAACAAAAACTTGAATTTTGGTAAATCAGCCCCTTAGTTTTAGCTTTGTATATGTTTGAGTTTGGGGGGGGATGTGACAAAACTTACACTTTTTTTTGCAACTGCGTTTTTTCTTCTCAAGCATATTATAAAAAAAACCTCAGACACAATAGTTCTAGTCGTCTTTGTCAGGAAAAAAGATTTAAGGAAATAAAAATCACATAGTTCCAATCATTTTGAATGAGGCTAAAACTCTCCATTTGGTACAAAGGGTAAAAATGACAAGTTGCTTGAAATTTTTCCAGACAATTTCCACCCACTTCTATAAAAACTTGGCAGCTTCTATTTGCAGAGTTTTTTATGCAAATCTTTTTTCTAAAAAAAATATTCTTGAAAATATTTGTGTTTGCATTTTTCTGTTTTTTTATTGCATGGTGAAAATCACCTTGAATATTAATGAATATTCCTTTAGAGCAGTGATCCCCAACCAGTGGCTCACAAGCAACATGTTGCTCACCACCCCCTTTGATGTTGCTCCCAGTGGCCTCAAAGTAGGGTTGCCACCTGTCTGGTTTTGACCCGGACAGCCCGGTTTTCAGAAGGGCTGTCCTGGTCAAAACTTCCTGCCTGATTTCCCAAAAAGAAAACTAGGTAGGACTGAGATTGACGTGGCGATTGGTCAATCACTGATCACTGCTCCATAGCCCCGTCCGGTGACGTCATGGCCCTGGCTCTTCCCCACCCCGTGATGTCGTGGCCATGCCCCTTCCACACCCCCGTGATGTCACCACCCGCCCTGTGCCCAGTGAAGAATGCTGGCAGTGGTGGCAACCCTACTTTAAAGTAGGTGCCATTTTTACATTTCTGTCTTGGAGGCAACTTTTGGAAGCACAGAGACTCAGTTTTACTCAAAGCAGAACCTACTGCAGGCCAGCGCTCCACATGGGGTACCAAATAGCCAATCACAGCCCTTATTTGGCACCCCCAAAGAACTTTTATCATGCTTGCGTGGCTCACCAACACTTTTTACATCTGAATGTGGCTCACTAGTAAAAAAAGGTAAATACAACTTGAAATGTTTATTGCAGTTGTGCTCCAAGACTGGGGAGAGGAATCCTCTGCCACAGACACATGTTTAGGATTATTATTCATCTGGAATATAATTCCTCTTTCAGACAATTTAAGGCAGAGGGCAAGACATGCAGAATGGAATGGGAATTCACTTTGGTCACTGTATAGTGAACCTGTCAAATAGGCTCTGATATGTGATAAGTTGGGCTTTAAAAAATATGTATTTTTACACTTACTAAAATTGTCTGAGGCATAAAGCAATATGGATAGGTATCTTGCAAACTTTGCCTTCATTTCTACAGCAATATAGGAAAAACCTTTTCAATTTGCTTCTTACTAAATATTTTCAGTTTAAGATGAACACTGTTTGAAGTAACGTAAACATTTTATTAAATAATATTGATTTTTTTAAAACATTTGCCAATGTCAAAATAGTTATCTTCAGCTATAAAGTATAGGCTTGCAGTAATTTGTTCTAGAAACAGGAGATTTTCTTTTAAATCCAATTTCCAGTGTTCCATTTTTCCTCTTTGATAGGTTTTCCAGATCAACTTTTTCTGGACCTACATCATTAATATCCACTAATGGAACGAAAGTGCTTCTAACTGCACAAATTTATTTAAGGTTTATTTCTGTCAGAGGAGCCTGAAAGTGCCAAAAGCCTTTGAAATCTGCCTGTGTTCTAAGTAAAGAGAATCATTTAGCAGTAGCATCATTTGGAGCAACTAATATTTACTGCAGCGCCGAAGAAGTGATGGAAATGTTTTCCTGTGAAATAGACGCCGCACAAACAATTCCTATATGGTGTTGGAACTCTATAGATGATGCAAGTATGTCATATATCTTATTTTATTTATGGGTGCAGTGAAAATAAAAAGAGAATAATAAAGTGTTTTGGAAAAGTGTCTTTCCTTTTTATGCTTTTTGTGCTTTCTGTGCAATACCCTAAACAGGCAAGTTTACATGGTTTTTCAATTTAATAATAAAAATTAACTTTTGCTTTCAATTTATTTTACAGTCTTTGATAGTTTACACAGAGGAATAATATTGGCTAAAGCATTGTATTAAACGAGCAAAGAGACAATTAAATTAAAATGATAATCCAAGTTAATTGTTGTTTCTGAATGTCTTTATTATAAGTTCTTTTGGTGACTATTTTTGTCTGTGAATGGAGATATAACGCTAGGATTATATGCAGGCAAGTACAACAGCGGTTCACAAGTTCATGAGATTTGTCCAAATAAGATATATTTTTGTTATTATAAGAATATTTAGAAAGATATACGGGCTCATTCATGTCTGCAAATGCAGTGCTTTTTCCCAGAATTCCAGCATCATCGTGGATGTAAACAGCCAATTCTCTTGACACAATTACACTGCGCTTTGTTGCAAATAAGGCGCAATATTTTCAAAGTCTACTTGGCATCATTTTTGGTGTTCACTGGCATTGATTCCAGAGTCCTGCCTTTAGAATGACTGTGTATGGCTGAACCTGTGTAGGGAAAATACCTAGAATGCATATTTTTCCCAAACACTAGGAAATACATCAGAATTTGAACACTTAAGGTGGCCATAAACGCTAAGATCTGATTGTTTGGCGAGGTCGCCAAGCGAGCGGATCTTCCCCTGATATCCCCACATACGGATGGGCGATATTGGGCTAATTCGGTCATTTGGCCCTGGGGTCAAACGATTGAATTAGAACAACGGGTATAGGCATCCATCGTTCGGGTACCGCATCAACGAGCCGATGCAGTCCCTGATCCAACGAAATTTTTATACCTGCCCTATCTTGATTTCAGGCCAGATGTTGGTCAGGCAGGCCCATCAGTAGTGCCCATACACGGGTTGATAAGTTGCCGAAACGGTCTAAGGGACTGATATTGGCAGCTAGAATCGGCCCATATATGGCCACCTTAAGAGGGCCGTTTACTAACCATCAGATTTTTTTATTCCAGTTTGGATTTTTAGAGCTAAAAATCACAGGGGGAAAAAATGCAGCTTTTTCAAGCTTTACTATGTTAAAAAATGGCTAAATATCTGAATCCGACAATTTGTCAGCTAAAAAGATCATGTAGACTTCTACATGATGTCAATGGCAGATGTTCCTTTTCTTTCCTTGAAAGATCCTTCTTTTGCTTCAAAATTTTAGAGGTTTTTGGATTTTTGACACTGGTTTTTGTGCAAAATTCAAAAAATTTGTTTTCTGGGTGACAACTTGGCGACTTTTTCCCACACTGACTTTTTCAGTTCGGATTTTTTTTGTAAATGTCAGACATTTGTGGAAGTGAGAAGTGGGTCTAATTTTTAAAAATAAAAAAAATGATAAATGTTTTACTAAAAATGAATAGCTGCCGGTTAAAGATTCTATAGGTAAGATGGCAATAGACTACAAAACCCTGTGGTTCTACCATAGAGTAAGATGAGTATGGAAACACAAACTTGAATGTTGGTAAATCGGTAAAAGAAGGCCATTGTCCTCTGCTACTGGAAAAGCTGGTAAATGTGTGTTTATTTATTAAAAAGCTCAGAGCTCAAAAACTTGATAGTTTAAAAACTCAAAAAATGAACACAGAGTAATTGCATTTTACTGATTTGCTTGGACATCTCTTGTTGAATTTTAAATGAACTCGTCAGCTTTTAATAGCAGAATTTTTACATTTGCATTTTTTAAATTTTTTGCAATTAATAAATCTTGAACATTTAAGTTTCAGAAACTCTAATTTGAGTTTGGGAGTTTTAATATACTTTCTATCCATTTCATAAATCAGTATAATAAGGTTGTTACCCCATACTGATGCAGCAATTCTGTTTTCAAATAACACTAGGGGGCACATTTACTAACCCACGAATGGGTCGAAATGAGTCCGATTGCGTTTTTTTCGTAATGATCGGTATTTTGCGATTTTTTCGTATTTTTTGCGATTTTTTCGGCTTCTTTACGATTTTTTTGTTACCAATACGATTTTTGCGTAAAAACGCGAGTTTTTCGTAGCCATTACGAAAGTTGCGTAAAATCTGGCGATTTTTTGTAGCGTTAAAACTTGCGCAAAAAGTTGCGCTTTTTTCGTAGCGTTAAAACTTACGCGAAACTTTGCACCATTTAAGTTTTAACGCTACGAAAAAGGCACAACTTTTCGCGTAAGTTTTAACGCTATGCAAAAAGCGCAACTTTTTACGCAACTTTCGTAATGGCTACGAAAAACTCGCGTTTTTACGCAAAAATCGTATTGGTAACGAAAAATTCGTAAAGAAGCCGAAAAAATCGCAACAAATACGAAAAAGTCGCAAAATGTTAGTTTTCAAGTCGGAACGTTTCCAATTCGGGTCGGATTCGTGGGTTAGTAAATCAGCCCCTAGGTAATGGGCCTTGGAACTTTTTTCCAGCTTACTCACTATAGCCACCCCTAGATTACTAATGATACTGACATTAAATTACACAAATATAAGCTGCAGGTGTGTCTGAACATATATGTTTCATAGTCTTACTTCAATAAACCTGGCCACTTTGTTTGAGTTTATTATTGTGTTATGTGTCTCTGTGCTTCCAAAACTTGCCTCCAAGCCAGAAATGTAAAAATGATCACCTACTTTGAGGCCACTGGGAGCAACATTAAAGGGAGTGGGGTGCAACATGTTTGTTGCTCATCAGCCACTGGTTTGGGATCACTGTGTTAGAGCAATGGCACATTAGGACATTAGCTGCCCACTATAAACTCCTCTACTGCAGGCTATTAATCTCCTTCAAATGCTTTCCTGCCGCTAAAGTGCAAATCACTGGTGGGAAAACATAACATAATGGTGAAGAAAGTAGCCCAAAATTGCCTCTTGAGGAAACTTTGGGCTACTTTGGAAAGTAGCCATGCCGCGTATGTTTCCCCACTGGCAATTTGCATTTAATCACAAGGAAGGAAGGAAACAAGGGATGTTTTGTCACCCACACTAGCCAAGTTTTATTGCAGGTGACAAAACGTCCTGTGTGCATTGCCCTAACCAAAGAGGATATTTAGTAATTATATTGTTTAACCTCAGAAGGGAAATAGAAAAGCACAATGGGACAGATTCAGTTTGATGAGAAAAGCTTATTTCCTCATCCAGTTCCAGTTTTTCTCATAGAACTAGATGTCATTCAGTGAGAAAAACGTATCTTGAAAACTCCATCAAAGTCTGTGGGAAAAAACTGAATCTGAATTAGGAGAACCACTTTTCTCCTCAAATTGACTCTTGCCCAAAGGTTTTCATTAGTGATATTCTTCACCAGGCATGGATTTTTGGCGCATTTCCACATTTCGCTATCAGCATTGTTTTTTTCTGCAAAATGTGCACAAAAATTCATCACAGGAAAAATTTGCTCTGTCACACGTGTCAAAAAAATGTATTGTTTATGTTTTGTCATTGTTTTGTTTCTGGCCCATTGTCTGTTACATCTCAAGTGTTTGTCATTTAAATAAATGGGAAGGGACGTCCACCAAGGATATATTGGCTGCCTCAATGCCCCTTAGTACCCTCAGCCCGAGTCACTGTAAGCCGCTTGCAGCTGCCTTGTTGTAAGATACATTCACTCTAGAGATCCAGCTTCATTAACCTTTCTTTCAAGAAAAAAAAATGCATTATCCAAAGTTTAATCTGCTGCTCTATGATGTTGTTCTTGAGTTGTAAATTAGTTGTAAGAGTAAAGTTAGCAAAGCGATTCTGCAAATTACCTCTCAATACATGTATTTTATTAGTGCAGTAGCCACAATGCTTCACACTGTATGCTGAGGAGTTATCTTACAGTACATAGCTAGATATATCTAAAGTGCTAGTATTAATAACTGATGTCTTTAAATCGCTCCAGTTAATTCTGTAAAGGAATGATGGATAATGTAGCACTTACCCCCGAATTGACATTATCTGGATTTAAAGAGCAAAGAAAACATTACAATATTTCTTGCTGAAGTTAGATATTTTAAGACAAAATAGGAGGACAGTTCTGTGTACAAATGAAGCCGGGGAGCTTTTGCCATGCCGCAGATATTAGTAATTCAGAAAAATCAATACGGAGATGTCACTGGTGTCAGCTACTTTAAATAAGAGTAGAAGTATTTTAAACTAATGAACACCTTAATCTCTTTCTTGTCCGAGGAGACCTATTTATTCTCAGCTTTTCTACAACAGACTTTCCTAATAAACACATGATGGAGTATCCAAAGTGTGCGCCGAAGTTTTTCGTTTTTTTTTTTTTAACTAAGCTCATTGTCAAAACAGGCTTCCAGCTATGCACATCTGCTGCAACAATAATACCAGCATAAAAATGCAAATATGTGGCAGTATAAATCACTATCAATCAGAAAGCCTATAATTAGACATTTGTAAATCTGTGCCCTTCCTTGGAGAAAACCGCTTAAATAAATAAGCCTTGACATTTCATTAACCCCTTTGTTAGGAATCCTGCTATTCAGCAAGTTGTGGCGGCAAAATGTATGCAGAGAAAATATGTAAAAGATCCTATGGATTAATACTTTACGTGTACACACTGTTTATGTTCTGAAGAAAGAAGTTGGCTGCCTTAAGACTTGGTATAGACCCCCACAAATAACCTAATCACCTGTTATGAGGACAAGGGAAGCAGGGGAAGATGCACCCCACTTCAGCAATGTTTACTTTCATTTTAATGTATAAAACTATTATTATGCAATACATTCATGCACACAGTACAGTGTTTATTCCATGTATATTATATGTTCATTTAGCAGGGTGATATTGTGGTGCCATGGTTAGCAATGCTCAGTCAGGGCAATATCGGCATGAGTTTCTATAATCTCTAGTGATGAGCGAATTTGTACGGCAGACATGGATTCACAGCGAAATTCCACATTTCGTCATCGGAAAATTTGTTCATGAAACGGTCACAAAATTTCACGTAAAAAAATGTTGCGTCATAAAAAAAGTTGCATTTTGTTAATTTTTTTTTAGAAGTTTTGCCAGTTTTTTGTGGAAGTAAAACAGGGCTGATTCACTCATCACTAATAATCTCCCTATACTTGCCTAGGTTTGCTCAAGATTACTCCTTCTATATATATTCTAGTCTTAGATCACAAAACAGATACATTGCATATTATGTACAGTGATGAGTGAATCTGTCCCATTTCACAGAAAAATTTGCGAATCTTAGGGGCAGATTTATCAAAACACAAGTTTGAATCCTAAATGGGAAAAATTCGGATTGGAAACGAAAATTTCTGAAGATCACAAATATCACGAAAATGCTTACGAAACAATCGTATTAGTCACAATAATATCGTATTGGCGATCTGAAAGTCACGGAAATTTTCGTACTGAACCATTGCAAACAGCGGCAGAGCCTTTCCGAATTTTTCACGCGGCCGTGTTCGGGTCTTTATAAATCTCCCCCATAGAAAAGATTCAGAAAACGGTTAAAAATTTGCCAAACAGCGAAAACAAATGTTTTTGCAGCACATAATTTGCTTAATGAACGCAGCATTTTTTTGACGCACAAGTAATTTTTTGGATGTGCAAGACAATTTTTTTGATGCGCACAGCGAATTTTTTTTTTACGCAGAACGACTTTTTACACAGTGAATTGTTGCGCCCCTTTCGCAGAAAAATCTGCCAATTCGCCATCCATGAATCCATGCCTGGTAAAAAATTTTGCTCATCCCTAATTAGGTATGGTTACATTTCAGTGAAACTCTATTTACAAGTAAATTCCACATTATAAATATACACCCTCTTATATTTAATTCTGTTTAGCTGAAACAGAGCAGTGTGGATGCACAAAATTCTGTTTTAGTCTTTTTCTTTAAAATTTAAAATCCAATTATGATATTGCTGATGGGATATTCTCCTATGTGACTTTATTTTAGTAGGTCATACCACAGGAAAGATGATTGACTTTTGCTGTAAATTATCCATAAAGATTTCACCTAAATTTAAATTCCCATCACAGCCACTAGCGGAGCCTTGAAATGGGGAAGGTAACAGATTAAACAGGGAAGGCCTTGTCTGCAACTCTGAAAAAGTGTAGATTTTACTTAAGGGAATCTTTTTATGGCGCAGTATATCATGTTTGTATTCAGGATGTTGGCTGCCATGGGGCAAATTAGAATAATTGTACTTTAAGACCTTCTTATTTTAGGACTGATTAATAAGGATTTAGTTTCCCTTGGAAAGATTACATTTCAGATATCGCATTTTCTTATGTGTTTTTTTCTTTCTAATATCCTCATATTTTTAAATGCCTTATCTTCACTGGTAAACTTTGCAACTGGAAACAGAAATCTGTTCAAATGTCAGCGCTCTATAATTTAGATGTAAAACTCTACAGGCATTGATTTAATAATGTTAGTTTTCCCCCTGCTTTGACTAAGATGGTGGAGCCAAGGTACAGGGGTGGTATGAAGGACAAAATGAAGCTGGTTATATTGGAGACAAAACTTCTTTCTTTCTCCTTTACAATTAATAATAGTTACTGACATGTTAGGAATGAAATAGTCCACATGGTATTATTCACATTACCCTTTATTAACCATTAATGGTTTGTTGCACTTTATTACCTCCTTTTCCCAAAAAACGTGGTTGTGGAAGTGGGGGTGGGGTCATGTGTTTTCAATCAGTGGTCAGGTCCCTCCCACTTCCCACCCAAGCATTTGCACATTAAGGTAATTAATTATATATAATTCTTAATGGTATGATGGTTAATCTCAAACCCACCCCATTATTAGAACAGCATATTGCAGACCCATCTTGCAACACTGGGGTGTGAATAATTTGTGAGCAAGTTTAAGATATGCAGAGGTACTGTACAGAGTGCTCCGGACAGTGCTCCACTTCTCAAATAAGATGGCTGCTCCCATGTGAAAGGTCAAAGGTAACCTCCAAGGAACGACATAACAGGGAATATTGCAATGTTCACTCAGTAAAGGAAATGTATTGATTCAGTGCACCAAGCATAGAATAGCAGTACAGCATTCATCAGCTTCTCACAAATGTGTGCGTCACCCCATCATTTCTTATACCTTTGAATAAACATCATTAGCATAAGTAATTACATATTATTACCTTTGTAATTTCATTGGTTAACACATTAATATACAGACTAAGACAATTATTTTATTGGATTAGCTAGTTAAGCGTCACCTGTGGTAAGGCAAGATGCCCAGAAAAGCAGGATTTCATCACTTCCCTTTTCACTTCCCTCTGTACCTAAAGCCGTTGGACCACATCCTGACCATCAGACATGATATCCTGTTGAGCAGAACATTTGCAGAAAGACTCAGAAGTCTGCCATATTATGTAGGTAAAAGGTTTTCTGAACCTTTCTTCTGAGCAATACAAGCTCAGGTCTAAGAATCAAAGCAAACATCAACTCTAACACATGGCGGCGTGACACATGCTGGAGCTCTGCATGATGTCATCATGTTGTGCTTTGGTGCAAAAATTCAAGATAAAAAGACCCTGAAGATTTGCGTTCAATGCCCAAAAAAAGGTTTTTTGTCAGGTACAGCCACTGGTGGGTGGCTGGTATGTAGGAATCTATATGCCTTGTAATACGGATATAAAGGGTACTGTTGTAGATAAGCAGAAGGCATGTTGAGATGCAGAGACATTTATTATGAGGATTGAGCAAGAAATACAAGTCCATAAAACAGGCCAGTGGTCAGAGGCAGGCGGCAAACAATACAAGTCTGTTAAGCAGGCAGAGGGTCAGGACTGGCAGCAGGCAAGGGGGGTCCGAATAACAGGCAGTGGTCAGAGGCAGGCTGAAGACAGGGAGCAGTCAAATAAACAGGCCGAGGTCAAATACCGGGAGATCCAACAGAGGTCAGGAACAGGAGACGAGGAACGGGGTGAAGCGAACGGAACCAGGCAGGAATCAGGCAGGAGTCAGGCAGGAACGGTCACAGGATCACAAAAGGGCTTAATGAACAAGCAACCAGGGGTTGCTTGTAACTGGCTTATAAAGCCCGTTAATTGTCCAATTGCAACCACCTGGGCTTACTAAGGGAGGAGGAGGTGAGCCTGAACAATGAAGCGAAGACGAGTGAACATAATGTTTAGGGCTGGATGCCCAAGGTCTCCTGTTGCTCAGTGAGGTAATGCAGAACCTGCCTAACATAGTCCAGAGTTCCAGTACAGGCAGGTCCTGACATTTTTCTTTGTGAAATTCTTAGGTCCATCTAAATAGATAATTCATCTTGTTCTTCTGGTTTCTGATCTGCTTTGTTTCT
The DNA here is from genome assembly GCF_000004195.4 of Xenopus tropicalis. Taxonomy (NCBI): domain Eukaryota; kingdom Metazoa; phylum Chordata; class Amphibia; order Anura; family Pipidae; genus Xenopus; species Xenopus tropicalis. The sequence goes on from NC_030682.2 coordinate 124,281,401, forward strand.
TCTGTTTGTCGCCTGCCATTACCTTTTTGCCTGAACACGACTTTAAGCTCTTAACCCATAGCAAACAAGGGAAAGTTGTGCTCACTGCTAATATATATATATATATATATTTATAATGGGTGAGTGCAGAGGACCGTTTGTTGCTGTCTGTATGAGCTCTCTTAACCTTAACCCATTGGATATTGTGAATTGGACTATCTGTATACAGCTTCCTCCTTGGTCTGGACTACTGACCCTATTTAGGCTGTCAGACTTGACAGGTGTGTATCCAATATAAGGTCACTTTACAATGTTCTAATCTGTAAATAATATTGTGAATATTATACCCACCACTAAATTCTAAACTGTTAGCCAGGGGTGCAATGAGGTTGTGACCACAAAATTCATGTAGACAACAAGAGGTCCTCTGCACTCACCCATTATCAATATATATAGGACATTAACACATTATGTGCATTAAGCTACCAAGATAAGCCCTCCCTTTTAAGTAACAGGGATTGTTTGTCCATATATTGCAATACATTCAAGCTGGCCAACTACGTCACAGTCATCCCCAGTGTGGCCAGTCCTACACTGACTGTCATCTGATTAATTAAGAATTCTATTGTTCAAAATACATTTAACAAAGGGACTGAGTTTTACCTGCAACTTACTTGCTTTCAAGGTTAACACCCCCAAATGGTTGTCCTTTTATTGGCCCATTGGGATCACCTGACTGTAGCTGGGAAGAGTGGAAAAAATCACAACCTCATTGCACCCCCGGCTGCTGGTTTAGAATTTAGTGGTGAGCACAACTTTCCTTTTTCCTTGTTATAGTTTATACAAGAGCAGTGGCCAGCTTCAAGTTGTAGCTCCCACCCTTCCCAGCTACATTGACTAATATTTCTGCTGCAAATTTTCACTGAAGTTTCACAAAGCAATTCGCCAATGCCGAAATGCGGAAACAACCTTTATTGTCCAAGAAAATAGCATTCAATGCTGGGTAATCAATACTCACAATGCAGATAGAATGGCAGGCAAATAAATGCACAAGAATCAACAGAATCAAAATAGTGCTCCCATGTGAAGAGTAGTTGCTAAGCAATTCTTTATACTTAGGGTTTTCCACCTTAATGAACTGGATCCCCTACAGTAGATGTGGATCAGGGAGATGACTATGCCTGATACCCTTGTCAGTATTGCAGTCCCTACACTAAGGCAGCAGAGCCTGTAATACTTCCAGCTATCTCTCCTGGTTGGAGCCAGAAATCTGCTTTTTCTAACTAAAGCTGACTGTCTCACTTTCATAAAAAGTGCTATAACAAGAACTGACCTGCTCTTACTAATACTCATTCATGGGATCCCTGCTCCCCAACCTCATTAAAAGGTACTGGTCCTACCAGGGCAGAGAACTTCTGGGCCTTGTTGATCCCAGGCTCCTTTGAGCATCCATCTGGTTTAACAGATACAGGTCAAACAAGGAAGATCCACCCTCTGCTAAACACTATATTACAGTGTGCAGGAAGTGGCCATAAGCCTTATGGGCCAATAACATAATATGATAAATAGCAAAAGAGATACCTAGTCATCTGCCCAGTAAGAGTAAAATAAGGAAAAGTGGGGTTAACGCTATAGGGGTTGTTAACCCTAAAGGTCCCTACACAATTAATTTGTAACATGCCAGTGATGAAGGTGGCCATTGCAGATATTCCTGTGTTGTATTCCTGTGCTGGGTGTATCATTTCTAGGCCAGTCTGATGCAATTCCTCTGTTATTGAGCTTTGGCTACTAAACATCAGTTCCCAAAAATCTACAGAATCATATGTATTTTGTACACATTAAACTGACGTGCAAGTATTATTATTATTAACATTTATTTATAAAGCGCCAACATATCCCGCAGCGCTGTACAACAAGTGGGTTTCATACATTGGACATACAGAGTAACATATAAAGCAATCAATAACCGATACAAGAGGTGAAGAGGGCCCTGCCCAAAAGAGCTTACAATCTACAAGGAGAAAGGGTTGAGACACAAGGTGTGGGAATGGGCATGACCAGTTGAGGTTTGGCACAGGGTATTGCTAAACTAGATTACTAAACTAGATTAGTAATGATGCTTACAGTGGACAACCAAGCCCTGATCTGCGGAACTAAGTGCACTTACACATGGATGCCAATTATTGAGTCACTTTCTCTGCAGAACAAATACCTTTTTTCATTTATGGTGTCTGTTATCATAAAAGCCAGTATATATTCTGATTTTCTGTAAAAAAAAATCCAACAACAACAAATATGCAAACATGATTAAAAAGGAGAAAAAAAAAGAAATTGCCGAACATTTCCACAGATGATGAACTGCTCCCTGGATACAATAAGGCAGTGCTGTTCTGCTGTTTAAATTTCATAATGCGAGGCAAGAACTAAACTGCTATTGTTAATTCAATCACACAGTCAGGTAAAGAGATAAAAGCAGCAAAGAATGCTGATTTACGGAACATTACTGAAACTGCCAAACAAGGAATTTGCCTACATTTGAGTGTTGGATTGTATTGTTCCTACCCCTGACTCATGCCAATGCTAATTGCATTCCACTGAGAGTGTCCTATCTCCTTACTTTGCAAGACAAGCAATATCTGTAAAGAAATACATGTCAGCCAAGAATAGAACCTTGACTGGTTACTCATTAAGTGCGGATAAGAAATGCCAGGTAACTTGGTTATGTTAAAACTCACATCTGAACAGAGATTTATTGTCTGCCCAAAATGTGCCAGGGTAAGGTAATGTAAGCTGCAAAGGGTCTAATTTACAAAATTGCTGAAGGCTGTTACTTTGAATTTTTGTATTACAATTTTATGACAGCATTTTTCGCGTGTAATGTGCTGCAGCTGGAAACTTACAGGGATGTCTAAGGGCATTAGGTGTTTAAATGAACTAAAAAAAGCTCAGGCTGCATTCTGTAGTGTGAACCAGTCAGAGTAAATGAGTAGACTGTGACATTACTAATTGCTTAGAGTTTAAAAATAATATTGTAATATCATCTTTCTTCTGAATGGCATATTCTTTTATGTGCAAAAAAGAGTCAGAGGTTATAAAGTTGGCCTGTTGGCTGGAATGGCAAGTGTTGATAAGGCTATTTCCCTGGTCTGTTAATTTATTTTCCTTATTTTCCCATAAGCAACCAGTATCACCATTTACCTATGTTGCTGATGTATAGACCCATAGCACCATGGCTTTAAATTCCTAAAGGCTCAGTTCCCATATCTAAATTAGCTTATTTTCAAATGTATGCTATTGGCTAGAAGGTAGGGTGACAACTTCCTGTCACACTTTTAATATAGTGCAGGGAAAGGGGTCGCACTTCCACAATGGTTCCACCCGAGGAAAAGGGTCGATGCACAAGGAGACTGGGCATGGGCCCATTAAAGGAAAGGCACAATGCTGAAAAGAGACTCATTAAATGCAAGCCAGTATTATAACTTCCCTAGGAATGTCATAATGAATTTTAATTAAGAAACACTTGTTTATCTCCTTTTTTCATTGAGTGTGGCTTTTGCACATCTTATTTGAATGACTCTCCACCCAAAGTTTTCTTGATGAAGTCTTAGGCAGAATCATCACAACCAAGGCAAAGTACCCCACTAAATGGCAATGCAGAAATATGCCTTGTACAGTCTTAACTAAAATAGTAAGAACAGATATAAAGATTAGAGAGAAGAAAAAGAGGTGACTCCTTAGAGATGTTGGACTAGAGAATATCAGAGTTCAAGCAGCAGTTCAACTAACTAACTAACTAACTAACTAACTAACTTCAACTGCAATTAAATGAAATTGTGCATTACTCAAACCTGGCCCTTGGGGTGTCCTGTGCAGCTATATGTGAGTATAGCAGTACTGTTCATTAGAGGTTGAGATATGATTTATATTTTCTTTTAAAAATTCAGTAGTTTGTTTGCTCAATTGATCTACCCTGGCACATAGTACATATGCATATTCAATACAGAGCATATGTATCAGTATTGCATATGTATCAGATTCAATGCAGAGCATATGTATTAATACTGTGCAAATATGCATCTGGACAGTAACTCATAACAACCAATCAGTGATCAGCAGCAGGTAGAACAATGAAAGAAAAACCATTGATTGGTTGTCATGGATCAGTGGTCAGCTGCAAATGTGTCTAGAGTTGATAAATGAGCTAAGTATCCCTTTATTTGTAAATTTGCTGTTCAATGTAGAGCAGCCATAGCACATACAATAATACTAATAATGCAAAGGGTTATTCTGCTACTGAAAAAGAGGGGTCTGCCATTCCTGCGGTGCTTTCAAACTTTCGAGTCTTATCCACTCCATCTCATAGTTAGCGGAGCCACCATGATCTGATCTATGCTATTCAGGCAATGATGAATGGCAACTATGGCGCAAGTGATCTTTCAACTGCAATTACTTAAACCCTGTTAACCTTCAGCAACCAATGAGCAGCTTGTATTTACTGGTGGCCCTTGGAAAGCAGTGTCTGATTGGTAGCTATGCATTACTATTATCAGAACAGCTAAGAATTAGCAGAATTCTCGTTTCAAGCAGGTCAGGCACCTTAATATATTGATAAGTTACTGTATGTCTGTACATTCCATCTCTACATATTACAATTTTATATTTTCCATCAAAATAAATGGTAGTTATAAATGTATTTTTCCTTGTGGTGTTCATTTACAATACAGCTTTTTTATTTCTATTTCAGGCTTCATTAGCCAAGACTTTATTTGTTTCTCTATCATTCATTACAATTGATTTTGCTGGGATAAAATAATATCTCGTTACAGGCTGATTATTGCATTCCTCAGTTGTAGGCATCAGGAGAACATTTCTTAGGAACACAGGGATTAGATATAAAGAAGTTTCCATTTTATTTCGATTGCTTTTTACTCTTTTGTTTTTGCGAGGATACTTTAGTGTTTTACTGCCTAAATAATGTCATGTTATTTGTCTAGCAGGATTAGCACCTTCAAGGGAAATCACATAACTAAAACTCAGTAAGATCTTCCTGTATCTGGTGGGAAAGTCACCTTTTGTGGATTGCTCAAGAGAACAACAGATACAACAACTCCTAGGAAAGAAGGGGTTCCATAGTGAGCCCTAAGACAGTAATAGTGAATAACATAATTACATTGAATAGGTTTAAATGAAAAGTAGACAATTATTACAAACAATGCACTTAGTTATCAATAGACTTTTAATTAGCAGGCGGAAAGGCGGGACACTCTTCTAGTCTCAGTCCCTCTGTGCTGGGTTCTGGCCCCCTACATAACCTTGCTAAATATCCACTTAGATTGTAAGCTCTACGGGGCAGGGACCGCCTTCCTACTGTGTCTTATACCACATGGCACTTATTTCCTGTGCATTTATATATATATTTATTGTATTTATTTATTATAACACTTGTCCTCCTTGTGTGTAATTTTGTATTTTGTAAGATTGTATAGCGCTGCGTACCCTTGTGGCGCTTTATAAATAAAGTTATACATACATACATACATACATTCCCACTTCAATGCTTAACTATTGGCTGTGCATTTCCATAGTTACTTTTTGTTGATACTGGGGCCTTACCGGGCTCCTAACACTATAGGTGCAGACCTAAGGGAAAAGCCATGTTATTCCCTCCCATTATATAACCTACAGACAGGAACTTGTCACTAGATCCCTGCTCCAGTTATGAATACCTCCCTTCCACAGGGTATTGGTAACCAAATGTAAACTCTCCATTAAGTCACCCATGATTTAGCTATGCAGTTTGGTTCATACTACCCGTTAATACTAACCTGCATAAAGATAATTGTATAAAGCTGTAGTCCAGTAGTGTTAACTGAGGCCACATTAAGGGGCAGATTTACTAAAACTCAAACATAATCTCATTTCCATGAATATTTGACATTTACTAAAAAGTCTGTGCTGGAAAAAATGCAGAAAAGTTGCGAAACTCTGAATTTTTTAGACTTGTTGCACCAAAATGTCTACTTCTGCCATTGATTTCTACATGATCTCATCAAGTTTCAGCTGGCGAATTGTCGGATTCAGATTTTTAGCTATTTTGTCATATAGTAAATTTTGAAAAATGTTTTTTAAAAAAATCAGAGCGTTAGTAAATGAACCCCGTAGTGTAGTATTTTTTTTTTAAAAGTTTAGGAAAATCTTGTTTGAGTGCTTTCACTTTGGAATGGCGCCATCTGCCCATTTCTTACACATGTCTTTGTAAGCAATACCAATGTTAACACACCAGCTTTTTAAAGGGATTCTATTGTGATTTTTATGATACAGTTTTTATTACTATATTATACACTTTACATAGTAAATAACTTTTTCTGTTGTTTTAAAGTTTGTTATTTAACCAGCAAATTTATTTTTTAGTTGTAATATTGGTGTGTAGGCGCCATCTCAGTGCATTGTGCCTGAGTCTGAGCTTTCAGAAGGAGCCAGCGCTACACATTAGAACTGCTTTCAGGTAACCTATTGTTTCTCCTACTAGGTTAGAGTAATGACTTGGGTGAGCCAGACCTGGATTTTTACTATTGAGTGCTATTCTTATATCTACCACTAGCGGCATGGTAACCTTTTTAAGCAATGCAGGTATCAGGGTGCTATCTTGCTGCCTTCCCATTGTTCTGCTGATTGGCTGCTGGGGGGCAAAGGAGGGGGGTGATATCACTCCAACTTGCAGTGCAGCAGTAAAGTGAAATTCAGAGCACAAGTCACATGACTAGGGCACATGGGAAACTAAGAATATGTTTAACCCCATGTCCACTTTTAAAATGAAATATAAAAAACTTCAATGCAGGATTTTGTTGCAAACAAAATGTGTTTATTGTAGACTAAAGAGGCAAATAGCCATAAGACAAGCTTAGAATGTCTAGGGTGAATTTTTCTGCCATTCTTATATTCTGTTTCAGCGCAAAAAAATCAAAAATATATGGCTGTGGATTCCAGGTGTTTATGTTCCACACTGAAGGTATTTAAACCCATAATGCCTTGCACTTGTACACTTGAGAATGGGCTCTGCCCGAAACATGTAGTGTGCTGAAATGCTTATATATAGCACTGCAGTTTTGAAATTCTGCCTGGAGCTGTTTGATTCTTTTGCATTTGATTTTGGATAAGACAAGCTTATTTCTCTATTTGGTAAGTACTGTCTTTGAATTCGAGACCTACTGAACTGCACTTGTTTTTAAGATATTAACACAGTTATACAGCATCTCACAACTGACGTAGGTCTCAAAACTTAAAGAAAAATATTGAAACAAACATGCCTGTAGCATTGCAGCCACGCAGTCACGAGTGATTAAATCAAGCGCATATAGACTATAAAAAGATTTAGATGAAAATCATCTAGGCCCATCTCTCTCCTAGCTGTGTTTCCTACTGTGCCAAGATATTATTGTATCAACACAAAGAAACAAAGACAAAAATAACCAAAATCTGGATTTTTTTTGATGTTTCTGCATGGAAATCGTGCAAATACAGCTCCGATCACTGGAGAGTAGCAATGTATTTCCCTGATAATGAAGTCCTGAAGCTGAAATTATGTTAGTTTCCACTGACAGATGTATTTTATGTCTAGGGTGAATGTTTCTGCCATTCTTATATGAAGACTAAATGCATTTCCATAGTAACAACATTACTTTGAATTTTTTTCAAGCAGGAGAGTACAAAGAGCAATACTTTTTAGATTTTTGTCTTCAATGAGAATGAAAAAAAATTCTGTTACTTTGGTGATTTATAGTAACTAGTTACTGCAAAACCTCACATTCCATGGGGACATTTTTTTCAGAACATTTTACCCAGTTTACAATAAAGAGACTAAACTCATTAAAATCAAGAGTAAAATAAATTTACAATTTCAAAACTTTTCTTACAATTCTTTGTATATATTGTACTCAATCATTATTAATTCTTTCCATGTACGGCACAGATATCTGCTTTGATAAATGTTTCTAAATACTTTCCTAACTGTAGAGAAGTTTGTTGACAATCAGAAAAAGTGTTAATAACAGCAAATCCTACAAAAACCAGTAGTATTTATGTTGTATGTATCTTTATCCATATTAAACAGTCCTGGTTGACAACTATTATATTTAAACTTATACTACTAGTGTCTCTCCATTACCGTAAACTCTTGTCTCCCTTGTAGTCTGTTTAAATCTCTCACTCTTTTCTTGAGATATTAGTTGTGAATTGTCCTTATCTATTCTAACTAGTGATGAGTGAAATTTTTCGCCAGGCATGGATTTGCAGCGAAATTCTTTATTTTGCCATTAACAGATTTTTTCTCGAAACCGCAACAAAAATCCGCAGCAAAAATTTTTTCAGATTGAGGACCTCTTCAAGCTTCAGGAAACCAGATTTTTGGAAGAGTAATGGGGTCTGGGGTGCCTCTTATTGTATTTAATGTATTTGGGGTTAAAATTTCCATTAATTCTTACTGGAATTAATGTATTTGTGGGGCCATTACCCTCTGCCCCTCACTGTATTTAATGTGTTTTGGGTGCCACTACTTCTGCCTCTAAGCTAAAATTCAGCAGAGTACCAGCAGTGCCAACGGAAGCACTATCAGTTCAGGCAGCTGAAACCTTGAGTAGAGTTGTCAGGGAACTGCTATCTTGTTACCTTCCCATTGTTCTCCTGATTGGCTGCTGAAGGGGAAAGGGAGGGGGGATATCAATCTAACTTGCAGCTCAGCAGTAAAGAGAGACTGAAGTTTTTCAAAGCACAGGTCACATGGCTGTGGGCACCTGGGAACATAAAGAAATGGCTAGCCCCATGTCAAATTTCAAAATTAAATATTTAAAAAAAAAAATTGGCCTTCAGTGCAAAATTCTGCTGAAACAGCACTATTAACTGGTGCATTTTTAGAAAAAAAACATGTTTTCTCACTATCTTCCCTTACCTCTCAATCAAAGTACAAACTAAAAACACAATAGAGCAACCATTATACTTTCTGATGTAGCTCAGCTTCTTGGTCCAGTAAGAAAAATGAACAGGTACAGAATACCTGATAATTTTTCCTTGATCAGAATATCACCTAGGTATTCGAAGACTTAAGTTGAGTTATAATGGGAGCTAACATCGTTGTAAACAAACAGGGTCACATTGCTAGCCCAAACAGCAGAGCTCTGTACTGAAGTTTCTGTCAAGAATTTGGACCCCAATAAACTTTTGATGTTTCTTAAAAACTGGTGTGTCTAAATATTGTGTAAGCATTGCTTATGTCTATGTTGACTATCCAGTCTTCTGATATTAGAACATTAGGAGAAGTAGAAGGTAACGTCTCAAAATGTCACTCTTCTGGTGAGAACAGTGGTAGAAAAGGGGAAATCTTTTTAACATTTTGCTTTCTATATCCTGTCCCTTATGTGCTTAATGGTCCATATGCTTAATGGTAAGGGTCATACAATATAAGACAAAATACTGAATGCTTGCATTACTGCTGTTATTTAACTCTATTACCTTATCAGTCTACAATATATCTATTACCAAAACCAGTTATTTCTGTATCATTATGGTATAACTGCTGTCAAGGTAATTACCCTGTATTAAACCTGATTTGAACAGATGTTAATATGCTATTTAATCTCCTAGCAAAACACCAATGTCACTGATCTACATTTCAGGAAAATTTAAAAAACAAGGAAAAATATTGAGCTATCAAAACCCCTTAGTTAAATGCTATCTCAATAAAATAGGCCTTATTTCTCTTTTAAGGTACAGACATAATTATAAAATCTAGAGCAGTTATCATTTGCATGATGCTTCAAAATCGTATAACGAAATGCCATGTTTAATTAACTCCTCTGAAATAAGCTAGAAGTGCGTTTGCTTGAATGTATCATCATGGCCACTTGCATCAGTCATTGCCGATCCCCAGCTGGAGACTTTAAACCCCTAGATTAAAGAATGATTGAAAATTAATGAACCTTTGTTATTTTGTGCCAATATTTGGGTCATTTTTTCAGGTCAAGTTATCTGAATAAAATGAACCTAATTCTGAGAAAAAAAAAGATGAATATTGTACGAAACTTGTTGTGTTAGCGATCTAACCTGCTAGAAGATAAATGAATTCTCTCAGTAGAATATTGCAGAAATTTCTCATTGAAGACAGCAGAGCAGACAATTAATGATGTGACTAAGCATCCAAGAAGGGCTGCAACTGCACAGAGTTATGGGTAAGGTGTATACTCTGTATACCCTAAAATTTTCAACTTTTGGTGTTTACAAGTTGATTTATTCTCCCTGTGATTCTTCTGGGAATGCGCTTATTAAACAGTTTAACAAGGTTATTTTCACTTCATTTATTGTTCTATTTTTCTTCACCAGTAACTCTTAATAATGGGTACGTGAGTAATGTCTTTCTCATGGATACATCATTGTAAGTCTTCTTAGATCCTAAATTTATTGGGGCCACTAGATGGGGCAAAATTCAAACCTGTGCTCAGCACACAGTTTTCCTCCTTAGCGAGTATTCTTTTTGATAGATTAAAATTTTGGCTTTTCATTATCCTCTACTTTTGGACCTTCCACTCTGCTCTTGTTCCTTTATAGGTTCCCACCCCTTCTTGACCCAATCAGAACAGGATTGGTAATAAAATCCCCAAACCTACTTAATAGTTCTCATTTAACAACATGCAATGTGTAAAATAATGAGGCCAGTATCTAGCAGAATTAAGTATCTAGCAGAATTAAGTCTAAAACAACTGGACTCATCCAAGTGGCTTCTTCAGTTCAAATGACTGGTAGGGAGTTCCCCAGCATTTAAATACTTGAGGGTAGTACAGTTGCAGACATCCAATCACAATGGTTCCATTGAACTTATTTAGTTAGGTGTTGGATGAAAGTGACAGGTGTAAGGAGGTATGATCCAGTCACAATGGTACCAAGATTCTTATTGATGCAGGTATCAATCCTTCAAAGTACATGACTGGAAGTGAATGAGGCCAGATTGCTGTGTTTCTTTGATCTCAATGCAGCGTTCGTTCCCACGCAATTCGTTCCCAATGCAGCTATAATTGTTAGATCCTGCAAAGCAGCCATTTGCCAGTATGGACATGTTTACTGGGCATCAGTATAGGTACAAACTTTGATTGTGGTGTTGGAAATGTCATTGGCATACAATTAACAAACAGTAAATCTTTCCCATTTCACTTCACCGAAAACTAATGAAAAATTTGAAACCGTGAAAAACTTGGAAAATGCATTAAAATCAAGTCCACATAAGAGGCTACAAAGTAGCCAATCACAACCCTTATTTGGCAACCCAAAAACTATTTTCATTCTTGTGTTGCTCCCCAACCTTTTACATTTGATTGTGGCTCACAGGTTAAAAAGGTTGGGCATCCCTGGTCTAAGGTTTTCTGGTGGGCCCCTGGCATCCCAGTCCAACACTGAGGGGGAAGCCCTAGAAATAACACCTCCTTAACGCCATGTAAACCAGAAGAGGCCACTACATCTGTCCCCACCCACAGAACCTACCAAAGTGCACTTGCATAATCCATGGAATTAGATTTTGGATTTGTTCCACATCTGTACATTTTCCATAGCCTCTGCCATCCCTTGTTTGTATTCCATGTGCAGCCAACAAGATTGTATTCTCATTACATATTGTTACAGAGTTTTAGTTGTGCCTATTATACATTAAATAAAAAACATTTTTGTTTGTTTTGGCTAGGATTGCAGGAGATTCTTCTTGTTTTTTAACACTCTTTCTGTACAGTGTTTTTGGATAACAAATTGTGACTTAGTCACATTATTGTTCTATCCTTTATTTATGTGCTGAAAGTATTCATATGCATTAGCATAAGCTCTGACAAAGCTATTTTAATGTATTTCAGTTTGGAAGCTATTCTGTAACTGACTGTAATGAAGGATCCCATTAATCTAAAAAATAAGAGCAGAGCTTGTGTATCTTTCACCAATAAACCAGCAGCTGAGACAGAGAACACATGCATATGGTTTTGTTTCCCTAGATCTGCATTCTAAACCTGCTTCTGATCAGACCACCCATCTTAATATTTAAAATCAAAATTAATATCTATTTTCATTAGCATATATTTATATTTAGACTGGTCACTTGCTTCACCTTGCTATAACAACAATGGATCACTCAACACATTAAGACATGACTTCTGTTGTGTTTCAAAAGTTCCATAATTGGTTAACATATTATCAGTTTAAGAGGGTTGTTTGGATTGGACTAACCTATTGTTTACAAGCTCCAGTGACTGGTGAAGAATGTTTAGTGAGGTCTCAGAAGACCTGTTCATCATGGAGCTCTCAAGGCCAGTCAGCTGGTTAATACCAACTTTACTTTATACTCTTTGTATATGGTGTGCAAGGTTTCTATCAGTCTTGTTGCTTATTTTGTTAATTTTATTATGGTCCATTTTGGGTGGTAGAAAATTTTTACTTAGTAGGGGTTGGGTAACTGCAGACATTGTCATCTTCCTGATTAAATGGCTCAGAAATTATTTTTTATTAAGTCACTGGTACATTACTTCAAAATATACAGAAATTAGAATTCAACAAGGTATTCCTTAGCCATATAAAGGCACAAACCACAGGTCAGTGCTTTAATACAGGTCACGTAACTTCAAGGCAACTTTATATTATCCCCATATTTGGAAACATGGGGTATATTATTTTGAATAAGACACACATTTCATTGGGTTATGGGATACAAGTGTTATCACCTACAGTACATTTTATCATGCAGTAGGACAAAGACATGAAGCATATTTCTAAGCTATGCAAAACCTATTTGAGAAAGAAACATGAATCTGGGATAGTGTCTTTGATGGACTAGCAGGCTTAATCACCAGACCACAAACCTACTGTATCTAGCTCTTGTGGGAAGAGCATCACTACAAGGTCAGAGCAAATACCCTACAAGCCAGTCACACCTCTGGGCAGAGCTACCGAAGGCATGAGTTTCAATTTCCCCGTAATATCTCCAAATCTCCAATCTACAAGGTCTAGGTCAATACCAAAGCTGCTATTGCTGCAAGCGGAAAATACAAGCGGAAAATACAAGCGGAAAATAATGACAAACTTTTGAACACTAATATTATACTAATATTGCTCTGATTATAACTGATGGCTTCTCTAAGCATTGTTTATATAGTGAATAATGTACCCCCTAATGTAAAATAAAAGGATATTAAGTCACAGAGGAGTTCCATGACCATATAAAAGCATGAGACTGAAGGCCGAGTGCTTTTATACAGGTCATGGAACTCTGAGGTGACTTTAATAGCCTCATATTTTACGATAGCAGGTACATTTTTTTATAATATTTCAGTGTGATTACAATGAGTCATTTGAAACTACATCACAAAGCAACTATTATAACATATGACATCACCAAGCACCGTTTATGAGGATATCATTTACAGGATATTCATGGTTCTTGTTTTAAGGCTATATTGTACATTATTTTATATTAATTATGACAAAGGTGCATAATAAAATAATCGTAATTACTCTTTAACCTACAGTTTTCAGTATATTAATAAAATAATTACTTTAACAGACAAATTCAGAACATAACTGTAATGCCCTTATTGCAACCTTTTGGAAGTAACCAAGTACTGTTTTCCCCCAGGAAAATAAAAAGGATCAGAAAAGAGCATATTGACAAACTCCCTTCCATTTATAAGACTTTTAGTTAAAAAAAAATATTTTTGTGCAAATAAATAACAGGAGGTCAGTAAGGGAAACGTCTGGGCCATTGGATGTAAATGTGCAGCTACTTAGGCTCTCAAATTCTGAAGATCGAGTTAGAGCACAAAAGTTTAATAAATGCCTAAAAGCTCTTACGACTGCGATAGACTAAGGTCGTTAAAATAAATGCTCTAAATTATTTCAACTTTCAGATACAGACAATGTTCATTATTCAAAACCTGTCTCTCTTGCATTACACCTATTTTAAAGTCTGGAAAAATGTTGTTTTTAAGCAAATTGAATGTATTGCTTCTCTGTCTACTTTGGAGAGATTGAAGCCTATTAAGTAAAGTAATGCTGCCTCTCCCGGTACAATAAGTCATCAGATGGTTGTGGGTAAAACTAGGTCCAGTTCATATTTTTAGGCAGATTAATATTTATCCATACTGGGCACATAAATATGGGAATATCTAGTATAAATAAATCTAAAGCAACTGGACTTGTTTGGTAATCATTGAAGACGTTTCACTACTCATCCGAGCAGCTTCTTCAGTTCAACTGACTGGTATGGGAAGTCCTCAACATATGTACTCTTCCTGTAATCCAATCACAATGGCACTTTGTAACTCTTCAGAGAGGTGGCACCTGAAATTTACAGAGGTGTGAATGCTGTGGAGTTACTTTAATAGGATTACCAAAGTAATCCTATCAGATAGGTCATCCAGCTTCTTCTCAAGTTTTAAGACAGAGCTTATTATGAAATACAACATACAGTAATTATGATTAAGGCAAATGTGAATGAGATCAGTCATAAAATCAATTTATTTTCTGTTGATTTGCTGGCCTGTAACTGTTCCCTGAAACAACAGGTCTCCCAGGAGTCTTTGCATATTCTTAGGTTATTTGGCCACAAATATTCCTGTCTGACCTGCCATCAGTTAATCTTCTAGAGTCCTGTCTGTTATTGAGTATTGGGTCCCTCTAGAGTGTTTTTGTCATTAGTTAATTGTACGCCTCAATATTAAAATTATTCATAGACTATTCATATGATCTAGACATTGATATTCTATTTCTATCTCAGGCTAGATTTTGATATAATTATATCTTGTTACTTATGTTCTGGTTTGAGGCGTTTCTCGTTCATCTTCTAGTCTGTCGTTCCAACAACTGTTGTGGTTGATGTTGTAAGATCCTACAGAAACAGATAACAGTTTACATTTGAAACTGATACAGAAAAAAGCTTTCCCTTTAAACTGGCTTTCCAGGTACAGGATAGAGGGAATGGTCAATAAGTCATCAAACATTTGTTTGTAAGAAAATTAAGAAACTACTGTTTCATGAAAAATGAGCAATGCAAAAAAAGATTTAAAGGAGAAGTAAAGGTAAAAACTAAGTAAGCTTTATCAGAAAGGTCTATGTAAATACAGCCATAAGCACTCACTGAAATGCTGTGCTGAGTTCTCTATCAAAAGAAACATGGGATTTTTTGTCCTCTTTTATGTAAACATGTTCTTCAGTATCAGACTTCCTCTCCTTTTGAGCTCCTTCAGGTTTGGGGCATAAGTCTGCGCAGCTCTCTCGCTCTCCCCCTCCCTTTTTTTGCTCCCCCCTCCCATAAGAATTCATATGAATACACTCCCCCCTCCAATTAGAATGTGTAATCTGAGCTACCAACAGCTAGAGCTGCAGCAGGAACCTAGGAAGACCAAGCTAAAAGGGCAGCTGCTATCTTAAACAAATGGAGGGAGCTTCTAGGGCTCTTTTCTCAGGTATAGTAAAGCTTTCTGCAGAATAAATATAGTGTTCTAGGTGGCACTATCTGTGACTAATCTGTTGGCAATAAAATGCCAAAATGCCTTTCCTTCTTACTTTTGTTTGAGTTTTAGTGCAAAAAAACTCGAATTGAGGATAAGAATTTTAATTGGAACGTTCATAAATCACTCACTATGTGTGCCTTTTCCTGTGAATAGACCTCATCTTGACCACTGGCAAATGATGCCTTTGTTTCCCCTTGCTCTTATGTGGGGGCTGCAATGCCATTGCTTAATACTCCTTTGTACTTAACTGTCTGGCAACAGCGTCATTGTTTCTCACCATGTTTTTCAATGAGATTCTATGCCTTAAACCATATATTATATATTGTAAATCAGGTCTCATTTGTTAATTCGAACTGAATCTTTTCTGGGCCTACATGTGTGGCAGAAAATTTCCATTGATGCACGTCAAGAACAATTTCAAGGGCTTCTTAAGAGTGTGATTAAAATATTTTTCTACTACCTACACTAAAGGAGTTAATGAAGAAAACTGTAAACATGCAAAAATGTATCAGATTTTAAACATACATTACAGTTGCTAAGCAACTGGAAAGGCATAAAGTGTTATTGCTGTTTTCTAAGGATAAAGCCCATGCAAGGAAATCAACATATATCCTTTTTTTCTTAGCAGTGCCCCATAGATTTTCTTTGTGTTTGGTTGAAGCGTTGAGAAGAGATCACAGAAGGGCTGGTCTGTAATATTTGGCCATTAGCTAATGTACTATTACATCATGTTACTTGGGTTTTAGCAATATTTGTAGCATTGGCATGTTCATATTTTCATCAGCCTTTAAAGGTTGAAGATCATTTATGTGAATGCTCATCCTCAAGTCTTAATATAGTAAATGAGAACCTAAATCCTTCTGTGCATCTTAAATATCAATGTGTAATATTACAGAGGACTATATTTATTATTCATTATAAAAATGTCATTGGGAAATGGGGCTTGGGACCTGGGGTCCAGATAAAGGGGCCTTTCCATAATTTGGATCTCCATTTCCAAGTCTACTAAAACATTAAAAATCAGTGAAACATTACGGGGGGAAACTTGGAAAACTTGTTCAAATAAAAAACTTGAATACCTGGAATTTTTTTAAGTTTACAAACTCGAAAAACTAAAAAAAATTTGTGTTTGTGAATATGGCTTGACTTTGCCTAGGACAACTCCCAATGACTTCTATAGAAACATTTGAGCTTTCTGTTTTTTTGCGATTAATAAATATCAGACATTCGAGTTTTTGAAACATAAAAAAATTCATGAAAAAATCAAACTTGAATGTTGATAAATCTCCCCCTTAATATTGATGTATGTAATTACATAAATATGGGCATTGTGTGCCTAACTTGGGCTGATCTTTTCGTTTCTCGATTTCCTTGCAGCAGCACCTACAAATGATGGATTCAAATTTATTTTTGTATTCCATCAACATGCAATAGATTTCGTTCCGTAGTGACATGTTTCACATAGCAAATACGAAAAGGGTGACATATGGATACACACTGATCCCATGGGATATTACTAAACAAAAGTGTTTCAATTACTTCACAAGTCTGAAATTACCAGATGGCTCACCACTATTTTCTCTTTAGCAGATTTATATCATGTTATATGTTAATTGTACTGTACAAAAACAACTGTATAGACATAAGGTTGGCGAAAATTCAAATAGAAAAGCTAATTGCTCAAGAAAGCAAGCAAAATGACATCAGTGTAAGGCTATGAATAAAACAGGACTGGTGGAGCCATCACTGAGCACATGGAAAAAGCTTATCCAATGAATAAATAATTTGTATTCAACCTGGAGGATTAGTGACATATTGTGTGGGTATAAATAACTGCAGAAGCGCTAAAGAAATAAGATAAGATAATGTTTAAATAAAGGCACTGGGGCCTGTGCCATTTCCCTACTGTTTTACGAGATTTAAATTAGGCACTGGACCATAATGGTATTCACTCATTGTTTCTAGGGGAGATCACTTTTAGCCAAACCGTTTTTTTTGGACTCAGTATGGACTTAAGGTGGCCATACACGGGCAGATCCGCTCGCTTGGCGATGTCGCCAAGCGAGCGGATCTTCACCCGATATTCCCACCTACGGGTGGCGATATCGGGGAGGCATGTCGGTGAATTCGATCGTTTGGCCCTGGGGCCAAACGATCGAATTCTGCAAGTGGCAATGGGGCAGTCGGTTCGGGAACCGCATCAACGAGCCAATGCGGTCCCCGATCCGACGGGATTTTCTAACCTGGCCGACCGATATCTGCCCAATTTCAGGCCAGATATCGGTCAGCCAGTCCGATAGTTTCTGCCCCTACACGGGCCGATAAGCTGCCGAGTCGGTCCAAGGGACCGATATCGGCAGCTTCTATCGGCCCGTGTATGGGGACCTTTAAGTGTATATATATATGTGCTATGGGGTTCACTTGAAGAGGTGGAACATGATGGCCTTTGCTCTTTTCAATCCAACTCAACTATATAAATATGCAAGAGAGCTCATGTAGGAACACAAGCGCAAAATTGCCTGCAGAATATATGACAAACACTATTCAAAAGTGCACTATAATGTATCTAAATATATCTATAAATTCTCCTTGCAACTTGCACCTATTGACAACATACCAGTGTTAAGGCATTGTGCAAAATACACACTTTCCTTGGTGGGGGTGCTGCTTCCAGGGGCCCCTTTGTCTGATGTGCCACTAATAAATGACATTCTAATGCTAGTTTCTGGCTGCCCTCTATTAAAGTGCAATTCTGGGAAATGTTCTTTATTTAGGCGACTGGCACAAAATGGATGTGATGCCACTATTCAAAGAGGCATTGATATCATGACAGGGGAAAGTATCGTTGTATTAATCTATTGTTCTTCTGTACAGCGCTGCGTACATAAGTAGCACTTTATAGATAAAGATATACATACATACATACATACAATAGGTGTTTTACTTACAAAGGCAGAAGGATACATACAAAATGTACACTGTAGATGTCATTTATTGATAATAATAATAATAATAATAATAATAATAATAACATTATACTGTACATTTTGGAAGTAATCATAAGACAGATAAGTAAATGAAACTATATCTACCATGACCCAATAACATTAAAAATGACCTCTGAATGTTAAATGAGAATAGTTTAAGAAACATAGGGGCTGATTCACTAAAGGTCGATAAAACGAGTGGTATTTATAGCATGCGTTAAAAATGTTATAGCTTCATATTTTTTGCGACTTAACGCACAATTCACTATTTTGCCACATTTTCAAGGACAAGTTAATCCCCTTATTGTTTTCAGTTTCACCAAGCTTCAAGGGGAACTTAAACACATTATTGTTTCCCAAGCGTGCCAATGCTTCTAAAATGGCTGCTGGAGCAATTCCTGTCTGGAAAAAATAAATAGGATTCATGGAAACGAATGTTCATTTAAACACAGGTTTAAACTCAATTTGGAATGTAAACTCGAAATTTCCATCCGAAAAATTCAAGCATTATTGTGACATTTTATAAATACAACAATGATCGAGTTTAATTTGAATTTATACCATGTCAAGTTTATACAACTTTGAAGGGCAGAAATAAATGAATTTTAGTAAATGTGCCCTTATTGTACGGTTTGGCAAGCAGCGCCAAAAAATGATGTCATACCATACTGTAGTCCTTGGCTATCAAGCCCCCCCACCTTCTAAAGATTTTTTATAGAATTGTGAAGACAATAGAAAAAAGATCAGTTTTGCTTTAAACTGTGTCCGGTGTTTTTAGAGAGCCTTCTAGATACTGGTTATGAGAAGGTAGAGCTATATAAAATCCTGATATGCCGTGTAGAGAGGTGGAATCTGAAACAATACAGTACAGTTGTTCAGTTGTATATCATGCCCTCGCGAAGGCCTTTTGAGACTGGTAGTTTTGAAACATCACATATAAACAGCAAAAAAAAAAATCATGTAATATACACCCTGTATTAATAAAGCTAACACAGTATATAATGCGGAGCTTCCATTCCAAATGTAAAACTCCTGTTTCTCTTTTTAAAAAACTGTTTGCCAGTATAACACATTCATTAAAGCAATATTTTGCACAGCTGAAGGTTCATTCCAATAAACGGGAACAATTTATTAAAAGTAAAGATGGTTTTTAGTGCAAGTTTTTAGGGACAGTTTTAACTGTAAATCAGCAGGCCTGGTGAAAGTGCATCAAGTTTTGCAAAATGAATGCAACTGCGTATTGCAAGTGGGACACAATTGCGTGAAAGTTGGTCTGGTGTCATTTCCAGTGTTTGGTATTCAAGTGATGTCTGCACCCGATTCTTTAGGTGTAAGTGTGCCTATTGATGCAGGCAGTGTCGGACTGGGACCCCAGGGGCCCACCAGAAAACCTTAGACCCTAGGCCCAAACTCCAAACTATTTTTCCTCCTTTCCTCGCCCAACCTCTTTATTCTTCAAGTCCCTTTTATTTACATGCTAGCATCTATTCTTCCATCTATTTCTCCTCTTTGTTCTCATTCAGAAATAGGGAATGACCATGAAGCAGGCCAAATGGGGAGGAGTAGGAGGGCCCACTGACACCTGGGCCCACCGGGAGTTTTCCTGGTATCCTGGTGGGCCAGTTCGACACTGGATGCAGGGGAGGAAAGCTTGAGCATGGCTGACACAAAGGGCACATTTCGATACCTTTAATGAAAGTGCTTTTAAGCACAACTCATTGCAGGTAAAAGAGCAAACTGTCCCCTGTGTCTGTGGCCATAAATGAGCCCTAATGTGTAACTGTATTTCCAGTAACCTCCTGTCTCCTGATGGTCTCACCTTCCTTTATGGCACAAGCACCTTTGATGATGGGAATTTAAAAAGTGGTTCTACAGTAAGAAATGTGGATTTTTTTTTCATGGGGACTTTCTTTTTTTAAATATGGTTTTGTGTTACTAAACTCATGTAATTACATCTCATACACAATTACATATTTTATTCATGTTTAAATTCTCCATCCCAGATTCGGTCTCGTTCACATGTAATAAGGTCTTCATTCCAAATGACATTGTACCCCAGATACAGTATTTTTGGTTTCCATGCAGATGCCATTAATAGTAATATTTTTGAAAGGTAAATTATCATAAAATTACTACTCTCATACATATATTTACAACATTAGGACATATCTTCGATTTGGAAATTATATCCTATTAAGCTGTGTATTTTTCCTAGCGTTTGAATATTTTACATCCTTACTCTATAATCAAATGTGACTCATCAGTTAAAAATAGATAAAGCTGCCAATGAGCTGTATAATCCCGCCATTCGGTTGCTGCCTCCGATGAGCTGGTTTTATATTTCCATATCTGTTTTATCATCCTTGTATGTTATTTATATATCGGATTGTGGTTGCACAGACGCCTTACTATGTTTAACTATGCAGATGCATACATGCCATGTGAATATTATTTTACTGTTTACATCAAAGACTGTAAAACTTAAATTTCCAGAACTATAATTTTCGATATTTATGATGCGCAAAAATTCACCATCTGAAAGCTGGCGAGTTCTCGTAAAAGTCAATGGGAGATGTATTGACCAAATTCAGGTTATTTTTTGCCATTTGAGTTTTTGAGAAAGTTTGAAATTTTGCCGACTTGCATTGAAAATGATGAGCAGAATGTGATTTCACTGCGTTCGAGTTGTTTTATCATGTTTTTACACAATAAATGAATACATTTTTAAAATTCGAGTTTTTTATAAATAAGCACACATTCCAATTTTAATCAGCCTTCAATATTATCATTGTGTGAATGACATTACAGCCTAGTCACTTTTACACTGGCATTTGTGTGTCACGCCGTTTCAGTCAAAATTTACCGTGGAGTAGATTTATTATATTTAGTGATCAGTGATTTTTTTCGCCAGGCATGGATTCGCAGTGAATTTCCACATTTCGCCATTGGCAAATTGTTTTGCAAAACTTCAGCAAAAATTCGCCCTGGGAAAATTCTGCATGCGCCAAAAAAAGTTGTAGTCGCATAAAAAAAAACCACGCACAACAAAAAAAGACGCAGTCAACAAAAAAGTTCTGTGACAAATGCGTTTTGCAGGTTTTTCGCCATCTCGTGAATTTTTCTGCAAAGCAAAACAGGACAGATTCATTCATCACTAATTATAATCTGACTGGTTTTCTCTGAAACCGTTGCTTCTTTATCACATATTTTGAATACAATTGTGGGGGGAAAAAATTGAAGTGCAAACAAGATTAGATATTATTATTTTATTATTAACATTTATTTATAAAGCGCCAACATATTCCTTTTGTATTTTTACATAGTATCACATGAAGCCCAGGGTACCATCCAGGTGTATCAGAGACAAAATAAATCAGATGAAACACAATAAGGGGGAAAATTCATATCAGAATGTAATATTCTTCTTTAGGCGACTGTTAATATGCACACAGCACACATTTAAAGCCTGGTTAAAGGTTGTGCATTCTTACCATGCAAAAAAAAAACTTTTTTCAGGAAAATTGTATTAAATGCACTGGTACAAACTATGAAATTTGCTTTGGTGCCAAGGAAGTGGCATGTTGGAGGTGGCACACAGCACACTCATTGGGTGCCTGCATGGACTTGTATAGGGTGTATCAGTACACAGCGGTCCTCTCAGTTGCTCGCAGTTACCAGCGCACAAGAAAGCAGTGGTGGAACAATAGCGTGCTGAATCCCCCCTGGCAAAAAAAATTCTGGAGGGGCCCAGACACACAGCTGCCTGTACCTGGCTCTTCCTTGACCCGAAAAGGATCGGAGACATTAGGGGGAGGGCCCTGCTCGCAAGAGCTTACAGGGAGGGCTGATACATAAGGTCAGGGTAACTAGCATGGCGTTAGAGTTCATGTAGGTGTGTAAAGTGAGTACTGTGTTGTTGTTGTTGTTGTTATTATTATTATTATAAGATTATGATTAAAAATCAAATTGCCCATAAATACATTTTGCTGTATTTAGATACTTTCTGGATAATGGGTTTCTTCATACTGTATGTTCTATGTACAGTTATGGGATGTATTATTAACGTCTAAGAATAAAGTTGAAAAAAGAATCAATAAATAAATAAAAGCTAAGGTCTAAATTTAGGGAAAAAAAGCTCCACATTAAAGACCGGACATCATACAAAACACAGGCAAACAGTTTTACCCATTATAAGCTTTAAAAAAAGGAAAGAAAACAAAACAATAAAACTAAATGTCACACTTCACAAACTGCTGCGCCCCCGAGGGCAATATTAAAGTTTCCGCATTTCTTCTTATTCATTAAAAAATGTAGAAATTAGCACTGCTATCAGGAAACAGCAGAAATAGGTTTTGCACAGGAGTATTATCTCCCTCACAGCCTATTATAAAAGACATATCCAGACCATCAGTCTTTCTGTACTGCTGGAGTAACAACAATATCATCCACAAACAATGCAATTCATGAGCTTTCAGAGATGTAAAGGCCTTGTCGTTAGATGACCTATACCTTTGTACACGGGAATAATAGGAAGCAGAACAGGATTCTAGACAGGAGATATTGACATGCAGCTTTCAATGACCTTTTGTTAATTGGTGCTTTGGATAAGAGGCTGAACTGGAGAGAAACAAATAGTAAAGAAATATGCTGTGACCTCTGCATTGTTAAATATGTTCCTGGGTAAAGCTGCAGTACATTGCGGAGGAGAAATGTATTTAGCATTTTGTATTAGAGAACAGAGCGTTAAGCATTACTTTTAACTGTAAAGCATAACAAACTGGGTCATACCTCAGTGGAATCAAAGTGTTTAATACAAAAAAAGATATTTTCAGTAGTGATGAGCAAATCTGTCCTGTTTCTATTCGCCGAAAAACTTGCGAAACAACCGAAAAATTGCGAAATGTCAAAAAATCCTGAAACATTTTTGTCTCTTTGTTTGGTGTGTGCATATTTTTTTGATAGGACCGCACCAATTTTTGACGTGCCCACAACTTTTTTTGATGCGCAAATTTTCACGGACGTTTTGCAAAACAATTTGCCAGTGGCGGTATGTGGAAATTAGCTGCAAATACATGCCTGGTGAAATAATTTGCTCATCGTTAATTTTTAGTTGCTTAATGTACTTCTTATCAGCTTTGGTAGCTAAGTTAGATACAGTCATACCAATACATGGTGTTATTGGGCAGCAGTACCTATACTGGTATGAGCATTTATATGGTAAATTTCAATAAACTGTTTGGTATTACTTAAATGTCTTCTTGTTATTTCATGCATAAACAGTGTGTGAGGTGATAGTTAGGGGTAGTTTGCCTTTAAAGAGATACTGACACCAGAAATGATCTTTTTATACATTTATCATAACATTGTCTTTGCACGAGCTTTGTAATTTTGCCATAAGTGTATTTCTCCAATGCTTTTACATTCGCTATCTGATCCCCCATGTTCCCCTATGAGGGGGTGGCCATATTTGTGCAGCAGGAGGCCGTTAGCATTAGAAGCTGTAACTGTCAGGCTGAGAAGGGACAGTCAGGTTGGCAGAACAGTCAGGTTTAGGAACTTCAAGTAACAATTACTTACAAAAGCAGCCCTACCAGTGAGAAATGATCAACACGGCCTATAGGAAACTTTTAAAACCAGATTTATCAAAATGTGAGCTTAATACATAAAAACTCACCCACATTCTATTCATCCTAGAGGATTTTTAGAAGCGTGATTATCAGTGGGTGAAAATTAGAACTCGCCATTTGATAAATACGCTTCTAAAAATCCCATAGGAATGAATAGAAAGTGGGCAAGTGTTTTATGTATTAAGCTCTAAACTCACATTTTGATAAATCAGCCCCTTAATGTAAATTAATATGTTGAACAGTAGTGTTTTGGTGTCAGTATCACTTTAAGTTCACTTTAAGGATGTTATAGAATGAGCAATTCTTCTTTTTTGCAGTTGGTCTTTACTCTTCATATATTATAGTAATTAAATTATTTGCCTTGTCTCCTGACTCTTTCCAGCTTTCAAATAGGGGTCACGGATCCCAGAAGCCAGAGGATGCAAGTTTAATGTTATTGTTACTTTTTATTACTTATCTTTCTATCAAGGCACCCCCCTATTCATATTCCAGTGACTAACGCAAAGCACTGCTTACTAGGTAGGGTAATTTGGACCCTAGCAACCAAATAGCTGCTAAAAACGAAATAATTCAAAACCCCACACATGAAAAAATAAAGGCCATATGCAGATTGTCTCAGAATATCACTCTGTACTTCATACTAAAAGTTAACTCACCATGAGTGAAGGTGCTTTGGTCCAAAAAACTATCACACAAATCAATAAATCATGTAACTCTGAAATCCCTGAAAAATGGGCCCTTGTGTAATGTTACACAAGGGTGTTGCTGAACTATAACCCCTGGTTTGATAACATCAGCTGGGTGCCAGTGGTTCTTTAAAGCAAATTATAACTCTTTTTACAGAAATGTAAAATACTTACTTGGAGGATGGTCACAGATAGATCCAGTACAGTTATTCAGTATATACTCAGGTGCAAAGCTTCCCAAAAGCATTTACCCTTCGGGGGTCAATAACTGAACTGTGGATTTTGCCAACTCGGAAGTGTCTAATCCTCAGTATCAGGCCCCCCCATATGGAACTAAGACGAGTTACAGTAGTACCAACTTGTACTTGCATCCCTTTCCTACAGGTGGTACACCCAAGGTTCTCATCTAATTCTCCATGGCGGAGCTTTAGGCTGCTCACTAGCTAACCCGACCCTATTTCTCACTCCTGGAGCGAGCTATTACAAAAGCTATGAAAACTATCCTGACACTACCTGACACCTACTGGGCCTATCTCTCCCCAGGTTCAGAGTATCATTCACCCTTTTCAACAGGTGGGATTCAAAGAAAGAGGCCGAACACTTGTTGGCTTCCCCTTTTATAAAATAGAACAATGACTTTTAGTAGGCAGTTACTAAACTGTCAGAAAAATAATTTAACCCAAGATAAGGAAACAGCTTCCCTCCCAGCTTAAAATTAGGTCAACACTTAGGGGTATATTTATCATGCTGTGTAAAAAGTGGAGTGAAGCATTACCAGTGACGTTGCCCAGGGCAACCAATCAGCAATAAGATTTCAACAGTTAGAAAACCAAAGCAAAGCATCTGATTGGCTGCTATGAGCAACATCAGCGGTGATGTTTTACTCCACATTTTACACAGCATGATAAATATACCCCTTACTTGTCTAAAACTTCAGGGGGCAGCCTCAGTAAAGGGTAACTAAACTTTCAGTCCCCTACAAGTAAATAAGTGTTCTGCTCTGTGAGTTATAGCCTTTGTTTGAATACACTGTACTCTGGAAATGAAAGTAGCAGAAGCTAGTTGAGAACACTGGGATAAGCACACTTATGAACAGGCTTGTAGTGATGCCAGCTGAACACTGTTCCCTTGAGGGCACAGCAAGTTTTATGAACATTCCTAGTATAAAAAAATTCACTTTTTCAAGTTAGAGTAAAAAATGATAGATTCTTTTAGTTGGATACAAACAGTTCACTGCACATGTTTGCATGTTTTCTAAATTATTTTTATTATTATATTACTAATTTTGAAACATTGCAACGGAGTGCTCGTATGATAATGCATCTGTAAAGTGGCAACCAGAATATTTTCTGGCAGTTGATTTTGTGTCCTTGAAAGTGTTAAGCCCTGGGTTTAAATTGGTTTACTGACTTTCTCCCTTAGCATGGCTCTGATCTGTAGTTCCTCTGATGGATCACTGACCCTTTCTTTCATTATCACTAATGCATGGGAGAAAAAAACTCATATATCTTTTGATTCTTTTAAAACACCAGAGCTATTGTTATCTCACTACAAACTATCACAAACAAAAAGTAAAAAAATTGATTAAGGGTCCTTTCTAAGCTGGGAGAGATAGAAGATTCTTTTACACCAAGTTTAGACATTCTATTGACTACATTCCTCCTTGTTGAACACGTATGTGGGTACTGCCTGGTACAATATCCAACCCATCAACAATAGGGGCTACAAGAAGGCTCCTCTTTTAGTTCCTTCTATCCAGGATCACATCAAACCAAGACTTTCCTGAAAGAACATACTTTCCGAAACATATGGGCAGTATTATTTATTAGTATCTTTGAGTGGTATCTATGCTGCATAACAAACACCCACTGAAAAAGAATGTGCTCTATTGTACATAGATGGTTCCTCTGTTGAGACAATAGTGTGAAGTTTTTCCGAAGTCAAAGTTTCCTCTTGCAGGCAGAAAATCAAAGTAATGCTTAGGCCTTTCCACCAGAAATTCCTATAGTTGCTGGTGGAAAGGCATTTTGAAGCAGTCACCTGCGGTAGCAGAGATCTATTGTGGGCAACTAACTTACTCTGTGGGCCATCAGCCTAAAAGGTTCTTCCCCCAGGCTATCAGAACTCTTGATTCTTTGTGAATATAAAGGAAACTGATCAGCAGATAACAAAAAGGTTTTAACTTAATTTTAAATGATTGAATCTGTAAATGTAGAATAATATGTATCCATCTCTCCTGGTTTTATACATTTTTTTGTATTTATACATTTTGGTACACTGAAATTGTCACTTTTGTACTTATTATAGGAAATGTTTATTTGCCCACTGATGAATAAGTTGCACTATATTGTGGTAAATGGGGAGTCACATTGGTACGTTGTCACTTTTATACTATGGGCCATAGATTTCCTTCTATTGGGTAAATATTTATGTGCCTCCTCCCGATATATGTTGTACTTCATTGAGGAAAATGGAGATATAAGGGCTGATTCACTAAAGGTCGATAAGTTTTATCGCACGATTTTTTGCGTTAAAATAGACGCGAAAATGAATGCGCGATTCGCTACAGTATTAACGCATGCATTAATTTGCGCGCCGAAATAACACTAACGCATGATTCACAAACACTTAGACGCGCTAAATATCGCATTAGTCTATGCGAAAATTAACACCTACTTGAGGCAGGCGGTAATTATAGAAAAGTACAGTTAATGAGCTTTTGGCAATAAAATATGGACTTGTGATGCAGCCTCCAGTTTGCAGGGAAATGGTCATTTTCAGTACAGTAATTTTCCATAAGTATTGGCATGTATGGCTAACATGGCGTGCATTTTCTCGCACGCGGCAAATATTTGTACGCGGTGCCTTGATTAGTGCTCGTTCCGTCAAATACCACGCAAAAATAGTCTTCGCGACTAAAATAACGCAAGCAGCATCGCGTGTAAATTAACACAAGTATGCTTTTAAGTGAATCGTGCATTAAGACGCAATAACATTTTTAACGCACGCTATAAATAACATGTTTTATCGACCTTTAGTGAATCAACCCTATAGTGTTTATTGATGCAATTTCTTTAACACAAATGTTCACTTTAGTTTAATTTATTTTGGTGATTTTTGTAAATTAGTTATTTTGTTTTCTTTCTCTATTGGTAGGTGAGACACGATTACAATACACTGTAACGGATTTATGGTTGTATTGACAATAAAAGTTCTCTCAATTACTCAAATCAGTCTTAGGTAAGTAAACAGCCTTGATTACAATGGTTGTGCAATTGAATTCTTGCCTTCACAATGGAAAAGCTCCATACAATATCATGTTTGCTTGCTGAAGCAAGAGGTTAGGGACAGTCTGCATATAAAGATGAAGAACTTGAACTGAGGGAAACAATGCAAATGGAAGAGAGAAGGCAAAAGGTTGAATAGCAGAGAGATTGTGGCATTCCAGTGGAGATGTGGTGTTGTGAAACCGATGGATGTAAAGAGGCAGAGCAAGAATGGTGAGAAGAGCAGATTAAAAGCCGATAGTGATGACTTTGACCAGAACTTGCAACTGCAGTGGTAGCAAAGTATTTAGGAGCTAAAGGGAAATGTACTGGAGTCCAGAACAAGTGGAATACTTATAGCTAGTCCAGTCCTTGTTCACGTGCCAAAGTGGAATTCACAAAAAAGGCCAATAGTAGTAGACCAATAAGACATAGCAGAATATTCCCAATGATACCTGGAGCACACAAAAACTACAGTAATGGACTAAAGGCTGAGCAAAGGGCTGAGCAGGTACTAGTCAGAAATTCTGTTCTGGGATCACAGTCCCTGAAATTAAGACATGAAGGTGCTCTTTCTTTGCAAGTAATATATTTTAGAGGATAAACAATTAAGGAGAGAGACAGTTATTTCCCCCCTGCATTGTGTTGTAACTTTCTCTCTCCCCAAAGACTCATTTAAAGAATTCCCTTTACCTGATGCAATGGGTTGACTGTCTATGCTGTTACGGCAGTATATATCTGAATAGGTTTTGCATCTGTCTTTCTGATATGACTTTCCTGAACTAATACTGGTTTGATTTATTGCATTATTAACCTTTTAGTTATCAATAAAGACTTTGAGAGTTCTTGGTGACTATTAATTCTCAAGTATAAACATAAATACATATTCTTTCTCCTGCCAAATATCCCTCTTGGGAGTCAAGGTCCAATGGAAACTTGCTTTTCCTAGCTAGCCACATAAATGGTTGGTTTCCTGGTATCTTTTTTCTTTATGTTGAAGGGATTTAAGGTCTAAAATAATTAGCAAATGAAATGGTGTTCACTGCCCACTGCTACAGGGGACCCAACAGGACCAGGGCCAAATGGGTTTTCTCCTGGTGCCCCAGTGGGCCACTCTGACCCATGATTAGACTTATCATTAGAAACATTATATTAATTGGACAAAGTATTTGCTGAATGAAAATAAACAAGAGGGGTTGTTTATGACTGTGGCGGTACAAGTGCACGAGTACTAAGGGATGCAAGAGCGCATTTCTTTGTGCTCATTTGGGAAGCACTTTTGCCCCCCAGTCTGCTCCTCTCTGCACTGAGCACTAGATAAAAATTCCAGCATTCAATGAAGAGAGCAGAGTAGGAGACCCAGATGCGGGCTGCGCCTCCTGCCGTTCTGTACCAGTGTATGGAAATACACCTTTGTGCCTCCGTCCAACCACCTGCCCTTCACTATTCACAATACCTAATACCTAAAGTAGTGTGGGAAGTGCAAAATGATGGCCAATTGCTCTCCAAAGGCTTCACAATCCGTTTATACAAACCATAAAAGAGAAAGAGGCCGTCTAAACTAGACTAGATTTAACTCTTTCAGCACTGTCAATGAGCAATTAAGAATCTTGATCATTGTTGTACCTATGGCTTATACACCAGCCCTATGGCATGGCTACATGTAGCAGGATAATGTTCATTAACAAAACATATATAACATATTTACTTCTATGGTTTTATATTTTCAATTGCTCTCCAACCAATCATTGACTGGGAGTTATCAGTGAAGCATGCATCCCTAAAATGGCCAATTGCTGTCTTTAAATAGAACATCTTAAAATATGTATTTTCCTTTCTTTAATACCAGCTACAAAGGGAACCATTTTACTGATGACTTGATTATCAGTTTTTAAATCTCTAACCAGCTGTAGTGACAGCTGCCTCTAGCATATGTCTTTTAATCCATAATAGTAATATAATGATTACTCAATCAATGCCGTAGCAGGACGAGCCTGCAACAGTTCAGCCGTTTGGAAATATGAAAAAGTAATGCTGTGTTTACTGCTGGCATATTCATATTTTGGTATATGTGACATTTATACACTGTCATTTTAGTTTATACTTTCAATTTATTACATCCCTTTTAGGTGTAACATTACAAGGGAGAGAGTGCCAACTGTAAACCTTTGGTTTAACACACCTGACTATACTATGGGTTCTTTAAAGAATATGCCAAGAGTGTGAAATGCAAGTTAGGACAAAAGAAGTGCATTCAGATTTATGGGCCACTGAAATGAGATGTAATCCATACGCTCAACCCTTCCAGTAAAACAAACGAAAATATTTCCACTGAAATATGTAAATAATGGCAGTCCTATAGGGTAAGAAAGTGCTTATGGCTTATGTGTATGCTGTCTAGGTTTGATGTATGATTGGCTCATGGTGCAGCGAGACAGATCATCCATAACTTCCTTTAGTTTAGATCATTTAAATTAATGAAAGAAAATGTCTGATTGGTTTATGTTATTTACTGCTGGGGATATAATTTGTAGTAATGTTAGAAATATATAGATTGTAAGCTCTACGGGGCAGGGACCTCCATCCTCTTGTGTTTTTGTACCTTGTATTTATTGTTATACTTTGTATTTATCTATTATTATCTTAATAACCCCCTGTATGTATTAATGTATTCTACTGTACTGCGCTGCGTACATAAGTAGCGCTTTATAAATAAAGATATACATACATACATACATACATACATACATATACAAATGAGCCCCTGAGAGTCATAAGTGGATAATTGTACATTTCCATGGAATGCATGTCTATGTGCTGGAGGGTGACATGAAAATAACAACGGACCGCCACCCTACACCTAAATCATTGCCTTTTGGACTTGGGAAAACAAATGAGCCTAAGAAGATCACTTCTGGGCCTCCATGTCTGCTTTTCAGCTTGGTAGCAGAGTGTTGCCCAGACAGAAGGCTTGTACTGCCCCATACAATTGCCTGAAGTTATCCAAATGTGTGAAAGGTTTGGCCCCTAATATTTCCTGGTCTACAAAGGACACATAAGTATCCCACTGAGAACCATAAGGAGACCAGATTTCCTGTTGATATAGACGGGACAAGGGATTAAAGCCTTCCTGGTTGCTGACCTATACACACAGTTATGTTTATGAAATGGCTGCAAATACCTGACAGCACAGCTAATATCCTACTGTTGGGTAACGTTTATGCACAAACCTACTTTATTATTATTGATATTAGTAATAAGAAATAGTCTTGGTTTAGTATCTGTAATCCTAAAAACATCCTTTACATTTTCGTCCTCAAACCAAACACCTTTGCTTTTAATGCATGGACCTTCCATATCTTGACTGTGTGTTCCGAAGGAATTGCCTTTCCCCCAAAGAAGAAATTATCACAAAAACAAATCAACTTTAATTAACTTTATAACTGCTTTCGGTGTCAGCACTTGTAGTGATGAACAGTTTATTTTTGTCAGCACTGTTACTCATACAGTACATTGTCAGCCAATTTAAATGAGTTATTTTAAGTACATTTATTAATTGTTAGAAGAAAACTGATGTGGAATGTTATATTACATTTTGTCACATTTATATATTGTTAATATATAGCCTTCTCTTCCTGTACAGTACTGGATGTCTATTCATTTATCTGCTACATGCCCATGCCCAACTTATTTACTCCTAGTAGAAATATTCTTTTAAAACATCTGAGCAAAGTTAAACTCAGATAAAGCTTCAGTTTTCTGCTGTCAGCAGCTGCATTGACGTCTGTGTAATGAGATTTACTAGCTGTATATTAAGCTACACTTGCACAATGACGTTGTCTGGCGTACTCTCGGGGGCAGATTTACTAATCCATGGACGGTCCGAAGGCGTTTTTTTTCGTAATGGTCGGTATTTTTGCGACTTTTTTGTCGCTGTCGCGACTTTTTCGTATATTTTCCACAACTTTTTCGCCCCCATCACGAAAAAATCAGATTGGTTTTTCCGCCGTTTACAATCACTCAATACGAAAAAATCGCGACGGCGACTAAATAGTCGCACAAAATACAATAAAGTTGTGGCGCCAACAAAAAAGTCCCAACAAATACGAAAAAGTCGCGACGGCGACGAAAAGATGGCGAAATTTTCGTTTCCAATCCGAATTTTTGCCATTCAGATTCGTGGATTAGTAAATCTCTTCCTCGGTGTATAGTGATGCCTTCTATTTTTTCTTATTAGTGATAAGCGAATCTATCCCATGAAATGACAGGAAAAGCCACGAAATGGTGAAAAATCTGTGAAATGAGTTTGTCACGCAACATTTTTGTCTCACGTCTTTTTTACCACGACTGTGACCAATTTTGTCATGCCTATTTAGACATGACCGCGCCCAATTTGACAGGGCTGTGTCTTTTTTGACACATGACGAATGTTTTCTGCTGCAAATGTTTGCAGAAGTTTTCTCAAAACAATTCGCCAATGGCGAAATGCGGAAATTTGATGAGAAAAACTTTCGTCATGCGTCAAAAAAAGTCGCAGTCATGTCAAAATAGGTATGACCAAATTGGGCACGGTCCCGTCAAAATTGGTGCTTACTACTACTTACCCCTGGGATTAACAACTGTCCCCCCATTTCTTCAAAAGCAAACCTTTTTACTTGGAGAACAATCTATTTTCCACCCAACAAAGGGTTGAGGCCACAGAACCTAGACCCTACAAGTACACATTGAGTGAACTATTCTTATGATTGGAGCCTGGAAGACAGACTAAAAAAAATCAGATTTTTCTAATTAAAAAACAAAAACAAATCTTAAAAGTCTCAAATGTTTTTTTATTCGATCAAAAACTCAATTGTGTAAAAACGTGAAGAAACAACTTGAACGCAGCAAACATTCTACCCGTCATTTTCAATGATTTTGAATTGATCTCAGCAATATCTTGAATTTTGCTAATACAGCCATACAGCCATTGACTTCTGCATCAGTTCTCCAGCTTTTAAATGTCGATTTTTTTATATCTGAGTTTCCCAGATTTTTGCACATAATAAATCTTGAAAATTCAAGTTGCAGAACTTTGAATCCATGATTTTTGCTATAACAAAAATCTTGAATTGTGGTAAAGAGTCAAATTCAAAAGTCGATAAATCTGCCCCTTAGAGTCACTTGCCTTTTTAAATGAATCAAGATATTTGTATGTATGTATGTATATCTTTATTTATAAAGCGCTACTTATGTACACAGCACTGTACAGTAGAATTCATTAATACAGACAGGGTTTAAAGATAATGGATAAATACAAAAGATAATGGATAAATACAAAGTACAACAATAAATACAAATAAATACAAGGTGCAGTTGCAATAAG
Source organism: Xenopus tropicalis (assembly GCF_000004195.4). Lineage (NCBI taxonomy): Eukaryota > Metazoa > Chordata > Amphibia > Anura > Pipidae > Xenopus > Xenopus tropicalis. The sequence goes on from NC_030682.2 coordinate 124,314,835, forward strand.
AGTCAGAAACACAAGATGAAGGAGGTCCCTGCCCCGTAGAGCTTACAATCTATATGGGAGGGGTAACTAACAGACACAAATGGGCAATATATATAATAAATAATATAAATAATAAATATATTTATTGGGTTATGTAATAAAAGGCACTAAGTTTGCCCAGGAGCAGTAACCCATAGCAATCAATCAGCAGGTAGCATTAATTGGTCACCTGTTTAAAAACAAACATCTTATTGGCTGCCCATGGGCAAAATTAGTTCCTTTTATTACACATTGGAGGTTAGAACCTTGCTGTCTATTTTTTACCCAGCAGAGGGATTAGGCTACAAAATCTAGACCCTAAAAGTACATCAGTTAAACAAAAATTATGATTTCATGTGACAGTCAGATTTATTAATATGATTAATACATTTTCACAAGTCAATTGAGTAAAAATAATTGTAATTAAACACTCTATCCCAAGCATATTTACCACAAGGAAAAATAAAGAACTTGATTGCACCTCATTGTTCCATTGAACGACTGTTCAATAAAGTGAAAAGTAAAATAACTTGATTTAGAGGGTTTGAACTTAATTGACTTTTGTCTTTTTTCAGCCCAAATTAACAACATAGGGGCTGATTTACTAATCCACAAATCCGAATCCCGAATGGGAAAAAATCGGATTGGAAACGAACATTTTGCGACTTTTTCGTATTTTTTGTGATTTTTTTCCTCACCGTCACAACTTTTTCGTAGCTGTTACGACTTGCGCGAATTGTCACGACTTTTTCATAGCCATTACAAATTTCGTGAATTGTCGTGACTTTTTCATAGCCATTATGACTTTCGTGAATTGTCGCAACTTTTTCATAGCCATTATGACTTTCGTGAATTGTCGCGACTTTTTCATAGCCATTACGACTTTCGCGAATTGTTGCCACTTTTTCGTATTAAGCTCGAAAAATTCGCGACAATTCGCGAAAAAGTCGCAAAATACCGATCATTACGAAAAAAACGTATTCGGACGCTTTTCGGACGTTTGTGGATTAGTAAATGTGCCCCATACTGTAACTATGAATGTTGAAAATACACCTCCCATTTACTTATAGCAGCTTATATAGAAGCTCACCAGGTTTTAGGTGCAGAATTTTTTCATTTAAATGTCAAGATTTTTTGGATCAATAAATCAAGAAAAATGTAGAGTTTGGGAAACCTGAATTTGAAAATATTCAAGATCCCAACTATACATTTCAACATTTTTGTATCAAGCAGCTTTAATAGTTATTTAGTATTTACGCATCAAGATGAGCAGTTCCAGATTCCTATATAATTTTGTTTTATTACAAACAGTGTTGAAAGTCGCTGTGGGACGTTGGTATAATTGCTGTGCACAAGTCACACAAGTGCTCTTTCCATACTGTTTTCCATGAAGGCCAATCTTACAGTTATAAGATAAATGCATTATTTCTAATAAAGAAGGGTTAAGTACAATTTCCTTTTAAGAGTTAAAATGTTTCCATATCTGTCACAGGACTCTATTTGCTTTTCTTCTGTGTAATCATCCAGTCTCTCAAATCAGTAGCCTCCAACTCAGATTGCCTCTTCATCACGCGGAGCTGTCAGAATGTGTTAAACTGAAATATTGTGATTGGCTTAACCATCATAATTATATTGATCCCACGTAACCACTGTAATTATATTGATTCTGTAAGAGACAAAGTGATGAGATGTGTTTAGAATCTAAAAGAAGTAAGGGGATAAGACAGATTAGGAAAATGAATTACATTCGATGAGTGAAAAAGCGTAAAACGGGGAAACGAAAGCGTCAAGATAAAAGTAAGATCAGTAAAAAGTGAGATCAATGCTGCTCAGTGTTGCAAAAATATTACTCTTGGTCTATTTTTATCCTTTCCTTGTTTTTGTTAGTGTCTATGTCTATACACAAAGGAAGTCATTATCCAATGTCCAGTTTATCTAGGATCAGGATTTGTAATGTTTCAGGTTATTCCTCAGACATTTTGCAAGAATGAATTCAAGTAAAACTCAGATCTATACTGCATTGTATATGTACCAATAAGATAAATACATTTAGCTTTCTAACTAAAATGTGAATAAATGAACTAGTGGGAGTAATACCTCATAGCATCCAATCAACAGGTAATGCTTAGTAGTGTATTGTTTCAAAATAAATATATGATTTGTTGCTATGAGTTACTAGGACAAAATATTAAATGAGAACATGTTGTTTCAAATTTATATCCATGCACCCTCTCCAAACTACTAAAGACTGGTTAATGTTTGCTGCAGACAGCCATATTAGCTATGTACAGAGCTGCTTTGTGCTTCAATTGATACACCATAGCTATGCAAAGCCACTTCTGCAAATGTATTGATAAACCCCAGCTTGTAGTTTCCCCACAATGGATGCCCAAGGAACAAATGCATATAATACAGCACCTGGCCACTGAAGTGCCCTCCCACACATAAGTTTATACACATAAGTTAATAAATGAGAGCAAGCAAAGAGACAGCTTTGAGAAAGCAATATAAGGGAGGGGGGGGGATTTTCATAGTTTTCTGAAACGAGAGCTAACCTCATTTTCACGGATATCAGTAATTTATCAAAAGATGCCAATTAAAAAAAGCACTAATAAAAACAAAACGTTGCAGAAAAAACGTGGAAACCAAGATTTTTTCGATTTGTTGCACGGAAACCACACATTTTTTGTATTGCTGTACAAAAGCCAGCGTCAAAAAAGCCTGAAAACCTTTAAGACCAAGAGGCATGGATTTGTCACCGTTTTGTTGTGTAATAAATCACAAAACCATGTGGATTTTTATCCAAAACAATATCGAGTTTTGCCAACAAAAAACCCGGACTGAAAAAATGGAGCATTAGTAAATGCCCCCCTAAGTTTCCATAGAACTGGTGTAGAAGCTAGAACATACACCAGCCATCTTACATGGACAACCCACGTACTTGTGTTTCTGCTACAATATTTTACTTTTATTCCCCAAAGTAGCAGAATTTATATTCAATACATAAACAGTTTAATAACATTTTTGCGCACAGTCATTTTGTCCTGTGTTTTTATATGTGTGTTTTTTATAAAGTGATAAGTCAATAAAGTGAAGGTTTATCATTTGAACCCTGGTGGTTGTGAAGACCCTGTGCAAGGTGTTAGCAGAACTAGAAGAACAAACACAGAGTTGCAGGGTAGAAGCTTTACTCCTGGTTGTTCACGCCACACACTTTGCTCCTCCCTTTTACTTCCCCTTCCTGTGTGCACAACCTTTCTCATTACTCCACCCAGTGCTAAGCTACAAATGCACATTAAAATACACATTTAACATTCTTACAGGAATGGATAGAACAACATTAGAATGGTGAGCCCCATTTTTTGTTTTTTCTTTGTGATTATTGATTACTTTCTGCCTGGCGGAGCTCCCCATACCAAATCTGGGATCAGCTTATAGGGGTTCTTTCTCACTGTGCACCTCAAAAGTATGATTCATTGTAATTTTTTCTTTTCACACTTTTTGTTCTGCTTCCAGCATTTTTTGTTCTTGCTTCCTGCCTTCTTCCCTATACATTTTAGACATTTATCCTGAAGCATTTTTAAACTTTCCAATTTCAATTACCCATCAGCTCACATCTTCCTGTGTATCAGTCCTATTCCCCCACCTTTTATTTTCTTCTGTTCTACAATTCTCTGCAAACCTCTCAATTGCCTCTCTTTCTCCCTCTTATGTTTAAAACTTTCTTTTTCCTATTTTCAATTCTCATCTATATTTTCTACCCCTTCTTTCTTCCCTTTTTGCTCTCCTTTTCCTTGTACTCTGTTCTTTCCTTTTGTCCTTCTGTAACCTCTTTTTCTCCACTTTCCTACAATTGCATTTAATATTCTCTTAATTTCTTATTTTCTTGTGATTGTCAATTTCTCTACTAAATACCTTCTATATTATTCTCCTTAATTCATCTTCTCATTTTTCCCCATTTCCCCATGCTTTTCTCTTGCCTCTACACACCCACAGGTGTGGGGGCGCTACAACCACATGGAAGTTTGGCCATTCTTCCTGCAGAGCAACTCTGCTAAAGTACAAAAATATACAACAGTTAGTTGTGGGAGCAATTATAGACTAAGTAAATGCCTACCAATCATTACAAAGCCGTAACACGTTTTCTTGTCCTACTTTGGGATGATTTCATGGGTACCAGAGTGCACATAACACGGGAAAAAATGAAAATCAAGTCCCTGCCATGTCAGTTCATTGAGTTTTGGTCTATGCTACAATGTACCTACATCACCTTGTACTGTTCTGGTGCGGTTAACATGGGCATACAGCACTAGCATAAAGTTAAACTGAAAGCAGGCACTAAATCTGTGTGAGTACCTATAGCTAGTTAACCAGCTCCCACTCAGTAACTGTTCTTGAGCATGAAGTTTTATACATACTTTCAACATTTATGCTAAAAGTATACCAAAAAGTTCTTTTTCTTTGGCTTTAGAAACAGTATGTGCAGCATTTTCCCTTCATGCTCTTTCTGTATATATTGTAGAGAGAAATAGGCAGATGTTTATGAGTCAGCAAAGATAACTGAACTAATGGCACCTTTTGTGCTTTGAGATCTTGAAATTCTTCTCCCCGTGGCATAAAACTGTATGATAATTTGGCCAGTAGTTCCTCGTGAAGCTGTTATTCTATGCTTCTTTTGCAATTTATGCAACGCAGATTTAGTTAAATTGAAAATGATCTACCTACATTACAGAAATGAAAAATAAAGCTAAATGATCTGTTATCGCTGTGTAACAGTTTTATTTTAGCCTGTGAATTTGCAGTATAATATTTCTTTGAAATAAAAATAAATGTGGACTTTCATATTCATCCAGTAGCGTGAACTGTGTTAGCAATTTGCTTTTATATTAAACGTGTTAAATAATGCAGAAGAAAAGGGCTAGACTGTTCTTACATAAATGACTACTGATAGATGGAAAAAAATAACTGCTGTGCAAAGGACAGAAAATTACATTCACAGTGTTTAAAAAGCAAACTTGTTAAAGTTTTCTAACACTGAGTGGTCACGGGACAGAAAGATAGTATTAAAGGGGAGATATTAATTTGGGAACAAACCAAGTTAGCCACGGGGCATTCTATTGCTCTCTACTGGCTGTAAATAAGCTTCAGCTGATGTTAAGTAATGGTGCAGGTAGGGTTGCCACCTTTTTGCTAATTTTATACTGGCCAGGCAGGGGGTGTGTTACTGAAGGGGGGGGGGGGTCTGTGACTTCAGGGGCAGGTCTGTGACACAATTGGGGGCAGAGTAGGATGTAATTGAGGCCTAGTTTCGGCCTAGAGGGGGAGCAGGTGATCAGGCAGGCAGTAGGTGGATCGGAGGCAGACCTCGGGTAGAGGACTAGTTGTTACAAATTTACCAGAAAGGGCATTGGCGATAAATTTGTAATACTGGCCCCGGCCTTGGCTGGTAATTTTCCAGCTAGGATGGAAAAATACTGGCTGGGTTGCAACCCTAGGTGAGGGTACGCATTCCTAGGCTACACTTGGAAAGTGAAAAGGATCTGCAAGATCTCCCTGAGGTTTCTCAAAGTGGGGAGCACATCTCTTGTACAGGCAAAGTTGCAGAAAACTTAAAACACACCTAAACCCTAAAATTGAATATCACTAGAAATTCCATATTATATATACTGAACTTATCGCACCAGCCTAAAGGTTCAGCATCTCTATCATAATAATGATCCTTTAGTGTTAGACACAGGAGCTCCCCATCTTGGATTTTGTTACCAGTGTCAGTGACCCTGCACATGCTCAGTATGCTCTGAGCAGCTGTTAGAAGTTAAGCTTAGAAGTCCTGTAAATCATCCAGTAGAACATGATGTTTCTCTGTCATTTAAGCTGATGCTACAGGGCTAATATATACAGTATATTGTGAGTGGGTCCCTAAGCTCAGTAAGTGACAGCAACACAGAGCATGTGCAGGGAATCAGCAGAAAAGAAGATGGGGGCTACTGGGGGCATATTTAGGGGCACAGGTCTTCCCTTCTAAAAGGCTGTGGGTGTCTTGGGCTGGTACAGAAGCACAACGCATAATGTACAACATCTCTAGCCTATTTCTTTAGTTAAACTTTAGTTTTCTTTTAATGTTTCGTTCAGATGTGTTGGGATTAAGGGGGCATTTTAAGAAGCACAAAGAACCACTTAGGGAAGGGAAGAAGAGATAACCCTTAAGGCAGATTATTCATGGCATGTTTGTTCATTTCATGTTAAGTTTAGTTAAACAAAGAAACCTAGGCTGTACTGTAATGCTCTGATATAATGGTGTTAGGTGTTTCCATGCCATGCTGTTTTTTTTATTTCATGCCCCCTCTTTGCCTTTAATGATAAATAACTATTTAGAAGAGTTTATATTTAACATAAACTAACTAGCTAGAGCAAAGTCATCACATAATGGTCACTATAAACTTCTCCTTTCTAGTACAAGAAATGGGTAACTTCATAGTCTGGAGACTCCATAGAGTCCGGAGTGTGAATGAGGCCTGTTGGTTTCGGAACCTGTATGTCTTCTCTGTGTCATCCAAGTCCATATTTGGGAAAACGTGTTTATAGGACTTGTATACATTTGAGTTGTAATGAAAAAGGAAATACCAATTAAATTGATATTGGTTGTATTTGGGGGGCAAGGAAAGGCTAGGGGTTAGGTAGTCCCTCTATTAAGTTGTCATAGATAACTATTATGTTCCTGGGCTGAAACCCCAGCATTGCACTTACAATCCTAGTTAAAAGTCATTCCCTCTGCAGAATCTCATATATCCACATCATAACTCATTAACGCCAGTTTATGAAAAACAAACACTTGGCAATTGCATGTAGTCAAGCTTTCTTTTACTCTACCTATGGCTTCTAGTGGAACCGAAGGTACCATTACATTCCCTGATATATGTTCTTCTCTTCTACCACCTGTTAATAGCTTTAATAGCTTGCCCTTAATCAGGACAGGATTGGGGGTATCACGGTTTCAGTAAGACAAATTCTTCCTTCCAAGTCTGTGGCAAGTCATTATCTGTGACAATTACATTATGTGGCTGCTGACTGTTCAGTGTCCATTATACTGATTAACCCTGTATATCCTATTTCAGGGATATGATATTATATCTGTGATCATCAGAAAGTGATGTTAGTAAGTCACAGTCAGCTTATGGCACTAAGGCTAATAGCACATGTGAAAATGGCGGACCCCTTCTTCATATGTGTAAGGGCTCTGGCGCACGGGGAGATTAGTCGCCCGCGACAAATCTCCCTGTTCGCAGACAACTAATCTCCCCGAATTGCCATCCCACTGGCGAAAATGTAAGTCGCCGGTGGGATGGTACACGCTGCGCAGGCGATTTCGGCAAATCGACGAAGTTGCCTCGTGTGGCATTTTGCCGAAATCGCGCCGCCGCGTTTGCCATCCCACCGGCGACTTACATTTTCGCTGGTGGGATGGCAACTGATGGCAACTCGGGGAGATTAGTCGCCCGCGAACAGGGAGATTTGTCGCGGGCGACTAATCTCCCCGTGTGCCAGAGCCCTTCATTTAACCCATCCTTCATTGTGTATATGGAGTGGGGCACATAAATACATACATGGCTGCCTGAAAGCTACAATGTGTGCCACAAGCCTCTGCTTTCCATAGTAGGCTGCCTGGACATCTGCATTGTAAACTAACAATAAAACAGATTCACTGCCATGTCTGTATGTGTGAGCAGCATCTTTACCCAGGAAGATATGAAAGAAACATTGTTTATCCGTTTCAGTAAAACATAGAAATGGGTTACTCGGGGGGGGGGGGGGGTAAAAGTCATTAAGACCTCATAAATATTCAGAGTTAAAAAAAACTATGGAGTTCACATTGTGCCGTTGTTTCTTAAACTATTCATAAAGCTTCCTGTTACATATTGCCCGAGGTCACTACCACGTCCCTCATCTTTTGCAAAATAGGGCTTTACTTTATTCTTTCTTGCTAAAGAAAATATATTCTAAGATATAGTTTGCTGCTAAAGCAGCTTGCAATTCATGTTAGTTTGTATCTTATAAAATGTAGCCCAAGGGAAAACAGTTAAGGGAACATTCTCTACTCTTCATTAGTTATAGGCTGTTATGGTTGTGACTCTTTGCTATAAATATACTTTCTCGGAAGTCTCCTAAATCCTTTGATGCCACCCAAGATATGCGATGGAGCATTGCAGAGAGCCATAACTGAAGACCTGTGAACACTGAGGCCCTGATTAAAGCCTTTGTTTTCAAACTATTAAACCAGTTGTTGGTTCAGTCTCTCGCAGCTTGGTCTTTAGTTATCTGTACACAGAATTTTGAAATCTATTGATCACCATGTAAACAGGGCTTAACATTCTGCAGTGCCCAGAAAAATACTATAAGGAAAATCCAGTAATGTACGAACTGATAGATGTCACACTGCAGGCAGGAAGATAGGAGACAATGGTAAGAAAAACTGAGGGCCTCCACCTCGAATTTTTCCACTGCAAATTTTCACAGAAGTTTCGCAAAACAATTTGCCAATGGCGAAATGCGGAAATTCACTGCAAATCCATGCCTGCCGAAAAAATTCGCTCATCACTACTAATGAACAGTGTGGCTGATAATTATTTGTTTTCAGCATTCCTTCTGAAATATTTATCCATATATATGCATATATTATTAAAGCCAAAAGTTCTTTTCTGACACTTTTCTCCCTGATGGTCTGTTTTTCCAATTTCCCATTTTTTGCACAAACCTTACACTGATCTTTTGTCAACTTCTTTCTCCAGAAACATCTTGTCCTTGGTGGCTGCTTCTATCAGCTTTCAACTGCAGCTACAATGAAGACTGTAGGTCCAAGTACCTTAATTTGCTAACCCAATATAGGTATGATACAAAAAGATTCCTTGGCTAAACAGTACTGGCTGTCCACCAATAATAGATTCTTTAATTTCGAGGAACTAGGCTGCCCCGTGGTTAGATAGAAAGCTTCATTTTAACATTCAGAGTGTCATAATTCCATCTGACATACTGTTTAGCAAGGTACAGGGTTATGGGAGATAGCTCTCCCATACAGTAGTAGTACAAATTGATCCAGGGACTGGTCCGATTGCCATCTTACATAGTTGCATAGTTACATAGGGTTGAAAAAAGACCAGAGTTCATCAAGTCCAACCCATCCAAGTAAACCCAGCACACCTAACCCACACCTACCAATCTATACACTCACATACATAAACTATATTTACAAACATTAATACTGACTGTAGATATTAGTATCACAATAGCCTTGGATATTCTGATTGTTCAAGAACTCATCCAGGCCCCTCTTAAAGGCATTAACAGAATCTGCCATTACCCCATCTCTAGGAAGGGCATTCCCCAACCTCACTGCCCTCACCATAAAAACCCCCCTATGCTGCTTCAAATGGAAGCTCCGTTATTAGAAATCTTTTGTTTTAAAGGTATAGGGTCTGTTATCCAGAATGCTCAGGTCCTGGGGTCTTCCGGATAAGGGATCTTTCCGTAGTTTGGATCTTCATGCTTTAAGTTTACTAAAAAATCATTTAAACATAAAATAACCCAATAGGATTATTTTCCATCCAGTACGGATTAATTGTATCTCAGGTGAGATGAAGTACAAGGTACTGTTCTAATACTACAGAAAAAAAGGAAATCATTTCTAAAAATGTTAATTATTTGTTTAACATGGAAATGGGCTTTCTATAATTCGCAACTTTCCAGATAACGGATCCTATACCTGTACTATAATATTTTAGGAAAGAAACCACCAGCAATTTGATTTTTCCTTTTCACATGAAATTTGACTTATATCTTATAAAGCTTTGTTTAAAGTTCTATTTATTCTGACTACCGACCTTGTGTCAATGGCACACAAATACATATCACACTTTGCTCTTAAGATAAAAGAGAAAAAAGCAAATACGAGAAACTTTTTGTTAATGTTCTGGGCATGTACGTATAAAGAGGTTTACATTATGAAACTTGTGATTTTTAATCATCAACAATAAAATAAGCAATATGTTTCTCACACTATTGTCTGCCCCATGGTAGTGAAAATAGGACATGCAATATAATAAAACAAATTACCCTAAAGCAATAGCTGGATACATTGTTAGGTTTATTGCTTGAGATTTCTTGGTATTTTAGTTAGCAAACATCCAATTCAGATTTTTATGATATCCAGTTATTATGTTTGTGTACTGACTTTATCATATCATTCTTTTACTTGAAATAGTGAGTTAAATACTATAGATATGAGGATAGTAATCTATTGGACATGACAAAAGCCACATAGCGTGAGCCAGACATGTAAGCGGGGTTTGTAGTTTGCAAAATATTAGAAAAAGACAAAGTATAACATGAGAAAGAATACAAAATAATAAACAGAATAAAAATATATCCTTGTACTTGTAAAAATTTGTTTTTTTTTTAATTAGAGGCTTCTTTTTACTGCATGTTTTTCAGTAAGCTCTGCTCTTAAAAATAGTTCCAGCAGATCCTAGTTTATTAGAAGATTTCTATAGAGGCAGAGTATTTTGGGAAGGAAATATAATACAGTAGTTAGACATGCCCAGTGACAGGAGTGACCATCACTACATGTGCGGGTTTAACTGATCCCATGGGATCCATTGACATTTGTGCAACCATTTCAGTTTGGGAGTGGGTGAGACTGGGGAAGTACTTTGATCATCTGCTCATTTAGACTCCTTTCCTTGGAACCAGAGCTACATGCAGAAATAGTGTGTGAAAGGGAAGATGCTGGTACTGGTTGGGTCCTACAAGGCAAGGTTTAAGTTTAGGGTCAGGTGAGGGTTGAGTTCTTCTTGTCCGGCACATCACTACTGCTTGGGATAGAACACAGCTTTAGGTAGTCTGTGCTCAGGCATTCTGGAAATGTAACCACCCCATCTCAGTTGGCCTTCCAATATATGTGCAGTCCAGGCATCTTGGCTTGACAATAAATTATCTTCATTTTACAGTCCTGGAACTTTGACTTTGGGATAAATGTAAGAAACTTCCTGTGGAACTTGTCCAACTTCTTGGTATAACCTTTATAGATGTAACCCATTTCTGGCACCTACTTAAAGTAGTTACTAGGAGAGTCCACGTGAAAACGACCTGTTTTGTTTTTTTTTGCATTATGAAATCATTATGAACTTTCCATAGTATTTTAATAGTATTAATGCCATTTGTAAATCTATTGCAACTGAAGGCAGTATTTATTATAAAATAATTTTATGAAAACATTTTTTTGTAATGTTCATCTGCTCCTGAAGACCCCTTGCCTTGGAACCAGAGCTACATGCAGAAATAGTGTGTGAAGGGGGAAGATGCTGGTACTGGTTGGGTCCTACAAGGCAACGTTTCAGTTTAGGGAGAGGTGCGGGGTGAGTTCTTCCTGTCCGGCACATCACTACTGCTTGGGATAGAACACAGCTTTTGGTAGTCTGTGCTCAGGCATTCTGGAAATGTAACCACCCCATCCCCAGTTGGCCTTCCAATATGTGCAGTCCACGTGAAAACCACCTGTTTTTTTTGTGTTATGAAATCATTATGAACTTTCCAATTTTCAAAAAGTATACACTTTCAATAGTATTAATGCCATTTGTAAATCTATTGCAACTAAAGGCAGTATTTATTATAAAATTATTTTATGAAAACATTTTTTAGTAAAAAAAGAAACAGTTGTATAAACATGGCAGCAGAGCAAGGTCTTGGTGGGGGGCACCAAAAACCAATGTCACCATAAGAAAATGTAATGGCACACTACTGTGAACTCATCCCCTTTAATTAGTGATGGGCTAAATAATGCAGCAGGCATGAATTTGCAGCGGATTTCCGTGGTTCGCAAGTGGCAGATTTTTTTGCGAGATAGGCGAGACAAAATTTGCCGCAGGAAAAATTGCTGCACGTCAAAAAGAATTGTGCACAATATTTTTTGACGCCCAATATTTTTGCATTTTCGCGAATTTTTCACCCTTTCGCGAATCTTTTGCATGATTCGCTAATTTTTTGGTGATCACAAGCAGACTCAGTTGCACAGCTGAAGTTTCCATTGCCTAGAATCATATAGTTACATAGTTACATAGGGTTGAAAAAAGACCAGTGTCGATCAAGTTCAACCCATCCAAGAAAACCCAGCACACCTAACCCACACCTACCAATCTATACACTCACATACATAAACTATAAATACAACCACTAATACTAACTGTAGATATTAGTATCACAATAGCCTTTAAAAAGATTATTTTATATACAGAGTGATGAAAAATGACACACGAGATTCTTAACCACGGCACAAGGATACAATTGCCCAGTAACCAGGAGTCTCATTTCAGATTCTAATTCTTAACTCATTATTATAGACATTGCATCCAAATATATTTCATTTCATGCAGAAAATATAATTCGACCTATTCGGACACCGGAATTAGAGAACATTAACATTAGATTAACATTTACCTCACGCGTGCTGTTGGCGGCCCAGATGGTAATGCTTTGTATAATGTTTTATTTACACACATTTTTGTTTAAAAATGTACATTGATCGATTGAATTTGGCCATCATAATAATAATAATAATAATAATAAATCTGCACTGTATATCACATTGCATTATGATGAAAACCTTAATACTTCTGTGGGTATTAAAATAATGTCTAATATCATTGTGAAAGCATTTTGAAGTGAGAAATACTCTGTTGCACATAAAGATTGCTAAATATTCAAAGCCATTTGGGAAAAATTTGCCTTCCAAAAAAATCCCTAAATTTTAACCATCACTTTGCAGATTTTTTTCCCCAGGTTTTCTGTATTCTAACTGAATATGCACCTAATGATGCTTCACTAATGCATAAGGCTACAGTATTTTCCTAATAGCATCAAGCAACTGGATGAAATAATATTAGCTTTACAATTTAGAAAAAATGAAATTATAGCACCGAGTGCAGTCATGAGTTTTATGAATAAATTACTAGTTACATTAAACTTTGTTTGTCCAGATTTCTAGATCATTCTCCAGGGGAAAAAGCACATCCTAGTTCAACCAGGAATAGTGAATACAGCGCTCCTCGTGAATCGTTAATTAAAAAGGAAATGCTGCTCTTACAGGTATGGGATCCATTATCTGCGAACCCGGTCCATAGACCTATTTAAACAAACTTCCCCTTGGATTTTTTAAATGTTTAAATATGTTTTAGGAACTTAAGACATGGGGTTGATTCACTAACGGGCGTTAAAACGAGCGCTATTTATAGCATGCGTTAAAAATTTTATTGCTTCTTATTTTTTGCGACTTAATGCTCGATTCACTAAAAGGACAGGTGTCATAATTAAGACGCGATGTTCTTTGCGTTATTTAACTTGCGATGAGCGTTTTTCTTGTGTTAATTCCCGCCGCGTGCGTTATTTCCCGCTGCACGAGATATATTTCGCTGCGTGTTATATTAACGCACGATTTTACGCACATAACCATTTCTTTCGGAAAACTACTGTTCTGCAAATTACCATTCCCATGAAAACTGGCGGCTGCATCACAGACTTGAAAAAATCCCACTGCAAAGTTCATATTGTGTTGCCAAAAGCTCACAAACCACAATTTTTTTAACTACCGCCTGCCCCAAGTAGGTGTTAATATTCACACAGACTAATGCGATATTTAGCGTGTTTAACGCTTCATATGTGTTTGTGAATCATGCGTTAGTATTATTTCTATGCGAGAATTAGCGCAATGCGAGGTAAATAACGAATGTGATAAGCGTTATCAACCTTTAGTGAATCAACCCCATGGTGCTCTAAGTGATTGAAAGTTCCCTTGTCAGAAAAACCCTGGATATTAAGCATTCCATATTATAGATCACAAGCTGCCCCTAGGGGCACCTTAACTGGGACTCCTCCAGTTACATGGGAGTAGGAGATTAATAGGTTAGCTGAAAGCAGTTCTAATGTGTAGTGCTGGCTCCTTCTGAAAGCTCAGAATCAGGCACAATGCACTGAGATGGCGCCTACACACCAATATTACAGCTAAACAATATATTGTTGGTTCAAGAATGGTAGAGTGAATTATTTGCTATGTAAACAGTGTAATTTAGAAATAAAAAGTATACCATAAAAATTATGACAGTATCCCTTTAATTAGTATGGTGTTACCTTAATTTTAGCTCTCCGAATACATTTGACAAGATCTGGCAGGTACTTAGAACAACGTCCCCTGTGTGGGTAAATACAGTATACATCAATATACACTGCATCACCTAGTTCTGTAATTGGGGATTTAGACACCATGGACTGACTATATCATATATTTAAATTAATCCATACATTTTTACAGAATAGATCTATTTCAGATTTTATTGGGCAACAGCAATCCCTAATCAAAATTAATGTTCTTAAAAGAGCAGGTGTAATAAAACATGTAGCTTTCAGTTACTATATTATAGGTAATGCCTAGTTTAGAGGCAGTTCTTTGCAAGCTGTGCAATTTCTTGTAAAGATCAAACATAAAGAAATAGTAATAAGAGAGCATAACCATGGAATGACCTTGCTCAGTGTATGTTTTCCCCTGCAAGTACCAAGGATCTATAATTTAGTAGTCCAAGGGCCTCGCGCCAGAAGGCAGCTAACATTAGCAGTTGGAATGTGGCCTTCCTCTTCAATCTTTCTAAAATATTGAACCTTTTATCTACTGAAGGCAGACAGTTTCTGAGATATATATTTAATTATGCACTTTGATATTGATCTACAATATATTTATTATGAATGAATTCAAACACACATAGATTAACTCTGTTTACATGAGAACATTGGGACCTGCTGCTAACATCAATATGAAGGATTGGAGAGGTATATAGAGTTATGCATTTTTATGTGAATGAATTTGTCATAGAAAGAGTACATGAAAAGATGAAAAAATGAAAATACGAATAAAGAGAAGAGCTTTTCTGAAGAAATAGCCATCATTGATCAAAATAATCATAATACATTAATTAGTTTGACAGTTTCCTTCAGCCAAAAAGGCATTTTCCGTAAAATCTGTACAGCTTTGATCAGTATAGAAGTGAAACTATCATTATGTTAAATACTAAAGTGAAGTAATCCTGGGAATAAATATAAGAAAAATACAAAGGCAATTTATGTATTCTAGCTTAATGTGGGTTGGTAACAACATATCTGGAATTAAATAGATTGGCAGTGAAAATAATAAAATTACAGTATAATTTACATGGTCTCAGAATAACACTTAAGGCCTATACATTTGTTTAGGTTTAACAAAACCTTATTGTATTAATGCCTGCCCAGGGTCTGCTGGCTTTAAGGTAGTTACAGAATTTTACTGTTTGGAGGAGGATGATGAAATTGTGCAGGCTTTACCATAGCAATATAAATTGAATGAGTGTATTATATTCCCAATCATATTAGCCATAATGGCATCCAGCCCAGCAAGCCCCATACAAAAATAAAGCGTTACCCCAAGGCAGTTACCATTAATATGTATTACTGCCACCACTTCCACTGAGGAGGGGTTCCACTTACTTACTATATTTTTGAGAATTGTATTGTTGACATGTGTTTGTATTTCAAACCCAAAAAATTATTTTCTTGTTTAAGTATCCACTTGTCTTGCTCTCTAGACTAGAGGATGGAAACTATCCATTTGGGTCTACATCAGATATGTAGTAAACAAACCCCATTCAACCCTGATATCCATATCATGGAAAGTCACAAGCACGATATTCATGATATCCAATTAGTGATGAGCGAATCTGTCCGTTTGGCTTTGCCAAAAAATTAGCAAATCTTTCAAAAGATTTGCGAAAAGTCAAAAAATTAGCGAAACAGCAAAATGTTGCACTGCAAAAAACATTGGCGCCAGCGACTATTCTTTTGATGCGCAACTATTCTTTTGACGTCCACGACTATTCTTTTGACGCAAGCAGCTATTCTTTTGATGCGCAACTATTCTTTTGACTCCCATGACTATTCTTTTGACGCCTGCGACTATTCTTGAGACAAATTTTTCATGCCTGGCGAAACATTTTGCCCATCACTATATCCAATATATCTTGTACATACAATTGTTATATAAAGTATCACCCCATCAGTAAATCTGTGCCATTTGTCCTATCAACTTATTCAAATGGATTCAAATAATTTTTCCATTAATATACTACAGAGAAAGAGAAAAGTAAGTGCAGTTAGCTTGTGTATAATGATTCTACAAGAAAATGGTTCAGGACTGAAACAGGACTTTTAAAAGAAGCCTTTATATAAATAAACCTCTCTCTTTCCCAAGCTACAGTCTGTTATCTTTTTAGAACAACTCATCAGTTTTCCGTTGACTGTAGTGATTAGAGAGTAGAATGTGGCCCTGTTTAGAACTAGAAATAATAAATACCATAGATTTTTCTTAATTAAAAGTATAGGCAAACATATGTTCAGCACAAACCTATATTATTGAACCAATGTTGAAAAAGGGGTTATGCTGTCCCTTTAAGGAATGGGGTCCAAAACTGTATTACATACTCAAGGTGAGGCCTTACCAGGGATCTATAAAGGGGCAAAATTATGTTTTAATCCCTTGAGATAATGCCCTTTTTAAACAAAATAGTTTATTTGCTTTCATAGCCATGGAGTGGCACTGCCGTAGAGTTACACAGCTTGTTATCCACAAAAATCCCCATATCTTCCTCAATTAAGTATACCCCCAACACACTACCATTAAGTGTATAACTAGAATTTGTTATTTCTACCAAAGAGAATAACCTTGCATTTATAAACACTGTTGAATAAAGACTGCTTACATCACAAACATAATTTATCCGAGCAGAACAAACTAAAGCATGCATGATTTATATAATGCAGACATGCCCTAAAAACATGCTGTATTTTATATTTTTATTGTTTCATTTGAAGCCAATTCAGAGGGAGTTTAGACATTATTTTTATTGCTCAATTGACAAGTATTTGTTTCCTGGTTGATGCAAAGAAAACAGGTAGTATTATTCTTCTTGTAACACACGAGCATCAAAAAGAAAGGACTGCTTTCAGTATAAACTAAATATAAACAAAAATCACAATGTAAGCTTGATTTTTACATTATATTACAGACAAAGAGTGGAAAAAAAGTTGTAGGAATTATAGCAAAATAGGATGTTAGTTGTTTTTTTTTTTCCATCAATCATTATTACTCGTGAGTCACAATCAAATGTAAAAAGATTTGGAGAGCAACACAAGCACCATAAAAGTTCATGGAGGAGCCAAATAAGGGCTGTGATTGGCTATTAGGCAGCCTCTATGCACACTATCAGCTTACAGGGGGCTTTATTTGGTAGGAAATCTTGTTTTTATTCAACCAAAACTTGCCCCCAAGTCAGGAATTCCAAAATAACTCCCTGGTTTGGGGACAATGAGAGCAGCGTCTAAGGGGTTGGGGAGCAACATGTTACTCACGAGCCACTGGTTGGGGATCACTGAGCTAAATAATATACTGCAACTTTCTTATTATTTTCATAAATAACTATGTGGGTATAGGTATAAAAGCCATAAATGTGCAGGTAGGCTGTATTGTGGAATTCACTCAAATGGCACAAATGGTAATACCTTTTCCAAGAAAACAGCAACATCCAGGCTAGTCTGTATTTATTAGTATTATATCAAACGTAGTAAACGCCCCTTTACATTCCATAGCTGAGGAAATGGACATGTTTTTGCCTTTTAAATGGTACCTGCTTAAACTTTACCTCAAACATGGGGCACTTACTATTATTTGTGTTACTAGTAAACATAAGAACGCATTTGGAGAACATTTAGTGAAGACTGATAACATTTATAGAGAGATGTAGGACATAAATTAGAACATAACATATTTACTTGTTTACTTAAGAAAAGCTGCCTTTGAGCATTCAACGATAGGACACACGTTATAAATAACGGATCTCTATATGGTATCTCAAGGGACTAATTTTTGTCAAGGATAGCGCAAGTTACATAGAGTATCCCTTGCAAAGGAAAGTGGAAAAGAGATTAAAGCTCCAGCACAGAATTGGTTGCTTTATGGTTAAAAGGACAGGATTATTGACCCTTTCTGCCCCTTTTGCTAAGATCCCTATTGCTTTTTGACTTGGATGAATATAAATAGAGAGCTTAAGTAAATGTTAACCTAAATGACTGTATTTTATGTTACTTCCCTTTGATTATAAACTCTTTATTGCCAAGCTGTAGCGCTGTAAATACAATTCATGGTCTTGAATATTGTTACACCAAACCATTTTTTTCTACACATTTTTTCAAAGTTAATGTGCAATTATTTTTTTTGTGCAAGTAAACAGCTTGGTACTACTTAATAATCTTTTCTGAGTACAGAATGTACTTTCTAATATTATGTTACTATCCATTTTCATTAGGTGATAGTAATTATGTTTGCAGCATGAACCTCTTTTTAATGCTCTTCAGCTGAATTAGTATTCTACTTGAACAACATGCTTTTTTTTTTTTAATATACTAGGACGTATAAGCTATTAGAGTGGACCAAAAGTTTATGTTGAAAATTAATTTTCTGCAAACTTTTAACACTTGACTTGACTGCTCATGCAAAAATGAAAATTAAAATGTAATTTTTGGAGAAGTAGTTAGATTTTAAGAGCACATTTAAAAAAGTCTGTTGTAAATCAGTCCATTGTTGACTGTTATGCCTTTTATTGTATTTTGTTCTACAGTCGTTACTTTACACAACTCTGTACTATGCTACATTTTATTATTATGTTTGAATGATGGAGCAGATGAACTCATTTTACTAAGGCACATTAAAAGAGGACATTGTTGTATATCAGATTTAGGGCTGGCCGTAGTGTCAAGTCAATATATCCTTCTAATTAAGAGCATCGGAGCCAGAATCCAAATAGAACAGGAGGGTACTAACTTCTCTCTTGGCACTATACCAAGGACAGAATCAAAGTCAGTCTATAGGCACTAATCCAAAGACTATATTCAGCAATAAAGATTTGGAATACCTATATATAAAGCAAAGAAAATATAGGGATACAAATATTATTCTGCCTCTATTAACATCCAAATATACCAACAAGCTAACACAATGCCTCCAACTGGAAATATTTCCTTTTGAAATCTTAGTTTCTTCAGCCATAAAAACTACCGATAGTTTAAATATCAAATCAGTGCAATACATTTTGCGAAACCGTTTCCTGGGGTGAAAGCAATTATTAGTAGTGATGGGTGGAAAAATTCAGCAGGCATGGATTTGCGGGCGAATATCTGCGTTTCACCTTTACCAGATTTTTTTGCAAAATGGGTGGCAAAGTTTGCCACAGAAAAATTTGGCGTGTGACCAAAAATTGACGCCAACGTTAAAAAAGAATTGTTGCTCGTAAAAAAAAAGCAAAATGGGACAGATCCGGTCATCACTAATTATTAGGTTTGCTGCATCAACAGGCTGTGGGTTCAGACTTTTTTTTTCTTTACCAGAAACTGTAGGTATGTCATTTTTAAATTGTTACCATATTTAGGGTGGTGCCAAATGAATATATGTACAATAAATATAAAAGTGGAGTAAGTAAAACTGAGGTTTTCTTACCCACTAGAATCTAAGGATTGTGAAAATGCTTTTGCCCATACACTGCCAGATCCCCTGCCAAAAAAACAGCTCCCATTGACTTCTACATGACACGGCTCCCACAGACGTCTACATGACACAGCTCCCACTGACTTCTTCATGACATGGCTCCCACTGACTTCTTCATGACATGGCTCCCACTGACTTCTACATGACACGGCTCCCACTGACTTCTACATGACATGGCTGGCACTGACTTCTTCATGACACGGCTCCCACTGACTTCTTCATGACACAGCTCCCACTGACTTCTACATGACATGGCTGGCACTGACTTCTACATGACATGGCTGGCACTGACTTCTACATGACACAGCTCCCATTGACTTCTACATGACACGGCTCCCACTGACTTCTTCATGACACGGCTGCCAATGACTTCTACATGACACGGCTCCCGCTGACTTCTACATGACACGGCTCCCACTGACTTCTACATGACACAGCTCCCATTGACTTCTACATGATACAGCTCCCACTGACTTTTACATGACACGGCTCCCATTGACTTGTACATGACACAGCTCCCATTGACTTGTACATGACACAGCTCCCATTGACTTCTACATGACACGGCTCCCACTGACTTCTTCATGACACGGCTGCCAATGACTTCTACATGACACGGCTCCCACTGACTTCTACATGACATGGCTGGCACTGACTTCTACATGACACAGCTCCCATTGACTTCTACATGATACAGCTCCCACTGACTTTTACATGACACGGCTCCCATTGACTTGTACATGACATGGCTACCATTGACTTCTACATGAAACACTGACTTCTACATGACACAGCTCCCATTGACTTCTACATGACATGGCTGGCACTGACTTCTACATGACACAGCTCCCATTGACTTCTACATGATACAGCTCCCACTGACTTTTACATGACACGGCTCCCATTGACTTGTACATGACATGGCTACCATTGACTTCTACATGAAACACTGACTTCTACATGACACAGCTCCCATTGACTTCTACATGACACACTGACTTCTACAGGACCTCACTTACTTTTAGATGGTGTCGTTTTGTTTTAGAGTTTTTTGTGATTTTTACTAGTGATGAGCGAATCTGTCCTGTTTCGATTCACCAAAAAATTCATGAAACTACAGACAAATTTGCAAAACAGTGAAAAATTCACAAAACACAGATGTTGCACACAACTTTTTTCGGTGCAACCTAATTTGATGCGGTCGAGCCTATTTTGACGCCCAGCGAATTTTTCTGTGGCAAAGTTTGCCAATGGCGAAGTACAGAAATTTGCTGTGAATCCATGCTGGGCAAAAAAATCGTCCCATCGCTAATTTTTCACTGAATAATTCCTAATATTTGTGGTTTTATTTAAATATACATTTTTTTGAGCTAAAAAGTTTGGAAAGACAAAAAAATACGAACATAAATACATGTGCTGCGTGGTGTATTATTTTGTTGGGAGAAAAAACAAGCATGTTTTGATCATAAAAAAGTGACAGGTGCTTTAGAGAAATAATTATTTTTGAATTCCTTGCTCACAGACAATAAAGCAGCGTGTTTATCATTTTCTTTTTGGCATTTTCAAAGATGTCTAGCGTGATCTGTGACATTTTAGCATTTCCCTCTACTCCTTCTGAGATTACATAATAAACTTTAAATACTTTGTTTTTTTTGCGGTTTCATAGTTCGGCATCTAATGATAAAGAAATGCAGAATGAAAATGAAAGCAATTAAAATGAAATGGGCTCTGGGGATGTACTATAGGCACCACTGTGTGTATGAGATGAAGAAAATAATTCCTTCTAATGTAAATGATAAAAATACACTTGGTATAATAAGAATAACAAAATGGGCTGTGATAGCTTCTATTTCTATTTATACATTAAAAACAGATTAAAAATTAAACATTAAAATTAAACTGAAAAATTAAAATTAGTTCATATACAGGTATGGGATCCAATATCCGAAAACCCATTATCCAGAAAGCTCCAAATCATGGGAAGGCTCCAATTATGGGAAGACACATTTTAATCAAATAATTAAAATTTGAAAAAAAATTTCCTATTTCTCTGTAATAATAAAACAGTACCTGTACTTGATCCCAACTAAGATATAATTACCCCTTATTGGGGGCAGAACAGCCCTATTGGGTTTATTTAATGGTTAAATGATTCCCGTTTCTCTGTAATAATAAAACAGTACCTGTACTTGATCCCAACTAAGATATAATTACCCCTTATTGGGGGCAGAACAGCCCTATTGGGTTTATTTCATGGTTAAATGATTCCCTTTTCTCTGTAATAATAAAACAGTACCTGTACTTGATCCCAACTAAGATATAATTACCCCTTATTGGGGCAGAACAGCCCTATTGGGTTTATTTAATGGTTAAATGATTCCCTTTTCTCTGTAATAATAAAACAGTACCTGTACTTGATCCCAACTAAGATATAATTACCCCTTATTGGGGGCAGAACAGCCCTATTGGGTTTATTTAATGGTTAAATGATTCCCTTTTCTCTGTAATAATAAAACAGTACCTGTACTTGATCCCAACTAAGATATAATTACCCCTTATTGGGGGCAGAACAGCCCTATTGGGTTTATTTAATGTTTAGTTTATTTTTTAGTAGACATAATCTATGGGGATTGAAATTACAAAAGACACCTTATATATAGTGATGGGCGAAATAATGCGGCAAGCATGGATTTGCGGAGAATTTCCATGTTTTGCCATAAGGATTTTTTCGCAATACAGGTGACAAAATTAGCGGAAAAATTTGCTGCACGTCAAAAAATTGTCGCCTGCGGCAAAAAAAATTGTTGCTCCTGTCAAAATTGTTGCGCATGTAAAAAAAATTACGCTCGTCAAAAAAGTTGCACGCTCAGCAATTTTTTTGCAGCACAACATTTTTGCTGTTTCACACATTTTTCGCCGTTTTGCAAATCTTTTAAAAGGGACAGATTCACTCATCACTACTTACTCATATAATGTCAATCTTTGTGGGACATTCTTACAGTTGGTGCAGATAAAGCGCAGAGATGGGTTCCCTAAAGCTTGCTTTGCCACTGGCTCTAACTTTGCCACTGACTCTAATGCTTAGGTAAAGGGGCACATACAGGGGGGACCGGTGTCCAGGCCCAGACGATACTCGCTTTAAAGGGGGCCCTCTTTAAACAATTACGGGCCCTGTCATTGGTGATCAGCGGGTAATTCAATTGGTTGAGCCCCATGCTTATGCTAGGGGAGAGTTGGGGGATGCTGGGGAGGACGCTAGGGGGGAGCTCTAGAATGCTAGGGGGGAGCTGGAGGATGCTGGGGAGGACGCTAGGGGGGAGCTGGAGGATGCTGGGGAGGACGCTAGGGGGGAGCTGGAGGATGCTGGGGAGGATGCTAGGGGAGAGTTGGGGGATGCTGGGGAGGATGCTAGGGGGGAGCTGGAGGATGCTGGGGAGGATGCTAGGGGGGAGCTGGAGGATGCTGGGGAGGACAATAGGGGAGAGCTGGAGGATTCTGGGGTGTACGCTGGGGGGAGCTGGAGGATGCTGGTGAGGACGCTAGGGGGAGCTGGAGGATGCTGGGGAGGATGCTGGGGGGAGCTGGAGGATACTGGGGAGGATGCTAGGGGGGAGCTGGAGGATGCTGGGGAGGACGGTAGGTGGGAGCTGGAGGACATAGGTAGAGCAGGATGCAGTGGGGAGTGGGCAATAGTATGAGGACACTGGGGGAGGGCCAGCAATGTTTTAGGGGGCCCTGGGCTGGCTAGCAATGATTAATGGGGGCCCTGGCTTCCAATGTTTTAGAGGGGCCCTGGCTACCAATGTTTTAGGGGGGCCCAGGCTACCAATGTCTGTGTGTCCTTTGTAGTGAAGGGAGACATCACTGCATTGGGTTAGCTGGGTACAGATGCACGGAGTGGATATTAAAGTGCACACTCTCACATTTTTTTGCTGAAATCTGCTCTGTGTGACTGCACCAAGGCTGAAAAAGTGCCTGTCAATGCAGACAAAATAGCAAGCAGAGGCCAGCGGAGCATCTGTTTGTAGCCCTGTATTTATACGCAGGCCAGGAAACAGTTCCGTGTTGCACGAGCCATATTATAGATTTCCCATGACAGAATTCCATTCAGTGGTTTAGGAAAAACCCATCAGTTAATAGAGCTTCTCCAGCAGAATCCTGCATCGTAATCCATTTCTCAAAAACAAAAACAGACTATTTTATATTTAAATTTGAAATTCACACAGGGCTAGCCATTTATGTCTGATAAAATATCAAGTTAATTCAATTACAAATATTGATAAATAAGCCTCTAAATGTTGCATCTGTTGTACATCTCAGTGTTATCATTCATTTGTGTTGCCTGTCCTTTAGTCTTTCTTGCTGTTCAATATGTATGTAGATACCAGAACACCTGGCAAGCGAGAGTTTTATTTGCAGTAAAAGACTGTGAACTTTGAATTTAGCCACTGATTTGATTTTAAATCTAGCAAAAAAGCAAAACTGCTCATACCTCGTTGGCATTCTATCAAAGACTGATATCACAGATCAAAATGTTTTGCTTTGTTATACACATAAGTAGCACTAAAACCAATAAAAGAGTTTTTATTCGGAACAGATGTCTTTGACCCTTAGCAGAACAGATTTTTTTTTTAAAAAACAAAGTTATATTTCATGATAAGACTATATTATGCCTGAATTGAATTTTAATGGAGGAGAGCAGTTTTCTTGTGCCCCACCATAGTAACATTGTACCTAGAATTCTGTTAATACGCTTTTAATAGAAGGGGGTATAATGGTGTGTATGCTACAGGATTTCTCTTTGCTCCTTTAGAGATTTTTTTAAATACTGTAGTGCCATGTTTCTGCCAGTACCTGCTAGTGGCAGTTATAGAAGACCAATGCCATTTCTCAATGGAAGCCAAAAAACCTTAATCTCTATTGCATTTTCTTACATCAATAGTAGAAGTACTTTTGTAAATATACTGTACAATTGCCTGCTTATTAAGGCAAAAAATGTGGTCTGATGCATGACAATTTGTTAATTAATGTTATGCTGAAGAATATGCCGCGTGTAAAGAAATCCTCAGGGCTTTTCGCATTTGGCAGCTTGTTAGGGTTTTGAGCATCTGGTTCTTCATGCATACATATGCAAGTGTGTATAATTATATGTGTGTGTGTATAAAAACCTCTGAAAGTGTACAAGAGATTGTTGGTTTCTTAAAAATAAATAGAAGCATCTTTGCTCAAAGAAGGAATATAATAAAATGTATAAATTCTCAACTGCATAATTCAAAATCAAACATAATGTAGTTCCAGTTGGTAGAGTGTTGTCTTTTTCAGTATTTGGCTACTGTTGATTTTAGTGGCAGGGGCAGGGGCAGGGGCCTCCTTCCTACTGTGTCTCATACCACATGGCACTTATTCCCTGTGTATTTATACTTATTTATTGTATTTATTATAACACTTGTGCTCCCTGTGTGTAATTTTGTATATTCTAAGATTGTACAGCGCTTGTAGCACTTTATAAATAAATTTATACATACATACAAAGGCTTGTTTAACACACAGTATTTAGTCAGAGAGCTAACAGAATAATGCTCATATCTGGCTGTCTGTATATATAGACATACTGTATTTTTAGGTAAAAATAGGTAAAGGTAATAGGTAAAGCAATGCACAGTCCAAAGCATATTGTATTTGGCTACTGTTGATTTCAGTGAATTTCGGTTCAAAATAAGGTAAATCTTGGCCATCATAAAATATTTCTAGTAGAAAGTGAAAATAGTGAAATTTTTCTACAGGCATGGATTCAAGGTGAGTTTCTGCGTTTCGCCATTGGCGGATTGTTTCACAAAATGGGCTGTCCTGCAACTTGGCCTGGGACTCTGTCAGTAGTAGGATCAGCGGCACTCAGTGAAGTAACATCGTCTCATCGGGAACAGAGCTGAGTGCAGTGGGCAAGAAACAGGAGGGCAAATGGATTCCAGTAACAGACTGAGGTTGGGGCAAGTGGAGTTGAGGCAGAGTTGTGAGCAGGCAATGATGAAGGCAAGTAGACACAGCTTTTACTTATTTTGTCATCCTAATAAAGGCAAAGTTCAGGCACTAAAACATTTTTCTTGATGTGTTGTATGGAAAGCTTGGACCAGTCTAGACTTGGAAATCCTTCCCTTGTAATCAGGTTCTGTAGCTTTTAAACAGGAATTCAGGAGTCCAAGAATGTACTACCTTAAATTCTTCACCGCCTTGACAAGAATATTGATTGAGGCAGTGGTGTAGAATGGCCATGAAAAGTGGCTGCAAATGCTGGTGATGATGGACTTGCTCACAAAATCAAGCATTTTGACACATGTCCCAAGACACTATGAACAAGCAGGTGCTCGGGGGGGCGTCAGTGCTGGTGTAGTATGTGTGTCCTTATACTGGCTAGATCTTCCCTAACCACTGGCTGGCACCTAAACAAAAGCCAATGGGAAAGCCAGCAGCAGAAGATTTTGACAGTTCCAAAGTTGTAATAGAGTTTATTTGGATTTTTAAAATTTGTATTTGAAAAACTGGTGAATTCCAATTACACAATTGGTGTGCCTTGTTTTTTAAAAGGCAATATCCCAGTCCTGTTCAATGGTTGGGATTCAAGGGGGCACATTTACTAACCCACGAACGGGCCGAATGCGTCCGATTGCGTTTTTTTCGTAATGATCGGTAATTTTGCAATTTTTTGCGATTTTTTCGGCGTCTTTACGATTTTTGCGTAAAAACGCGAGTTTTTCGTAGCCATTACGAAAGTTGCGCAAAGTCCTACCCTATATACTTACTGTATATAGGGTAGGATAGAAGATGTAAAGCAATGTACAGTCCAATGCATATTGCTGTGTCACCTAGTGATCAGACTGAGTGCACCAAGAACTGTGCTATGGTCTAACTATGATCTGGCCAGTTGCATTAAATACATCTCCCCATTCTTTTAGTTTGCACCTGATTTTCATGTCACTCAAAAGAAAAAGGATGTTACATAGAATATCAATTTACAGAAAGCCTAAATGTCTCACAACTCTGATGAATGTAATTGGCAAAATGCCAGCAGATAGGCACAGGTTTAAAAAAACAAAAACAAATATTTCTTAATAGATGAGGCTGAAATAGTGTTTCAGTTACCCGTTCTGGTAAAATACTATTCCTCTTGTGAAAATTCAGGGTTCATTTATAACTGACCCTGCTATAAGTCCCAAAGACCTGCAGCAATTCATTTAGGTGCTAAAGTGCTAAACATGCTCCCTTCTTTCTTTATAAACAGCAGATTTTGTAATGGGAGAATTGTGTTCCTAATTGTGTCCCAGGATTACTTAGGGGCCCATTTACTTACTCACGAACCGGACGAATGCGTCCGATTGTGTTTTTTTCGTAATGATCGGTATTTGGCGATTTTTTCGGAAAATTATCGCGACTTTTTCGTTGCCATCCGAATGTTGCGCAAAATCTGGCGATTTTTTCGTAGCGTTAAAACTTGCGCGAAAAGTCGCGCCTTTTTCGTAGCCATTCCGAAAGTTGCGCAAAATGTTGCAATTTTTTCGTAGCGTTCGGATTCATTCAAGCTTCAGTATGGTGACTTTTCTTGGGCCAGGTTGGAGCTGCAGGGTGCCATTGAGTCCTATGGGAGGCTTCCAAAATCATGCTAAGTCTGAAAGTTTCGCCCGCCGCTTACGAGCGCTCAATACGAAAAAGTCGCGACAAGATACGAGCGAATCTTAATGGCTACGAAAAACTCGTGTTTTTTCACGAAAATCGTATTGGTATCGAAAAAGTCGAGAAAATTTCCGAAAAGTCGTAAAGGCGCCGAAAAAATCGCAAAAAATACGAAAAAGTCGCAAAATGTTCGTTTTCCAATCAGAATTTTTCCAATTCGGATTCGAATTCGTGTCTTAGTAAATCAGCCCCTTAGTGTTTACTCATCCGTATAGCACTACTCAAGGCTCCCGGCTTTAACTCAGATGACCATGATCGTGTTCCCATACTGAACATTGAGCGCTGGGTAATAAGAACATGCAGTTCACACAGTCATATTATTTATCTAAACATCTTTTTAGAAACTGGTCCAGTCCACACATTTTTCTCATTTCATCTCTGCAGAACATAATGGAGTTCCATTCTAACAGAATGCCTTTCAACAAGGAAAAGGGAGAGAAAGCAGAATGAAAGGAGAACAGAACACATACCTAGATAGGAACTTTTTAAAAAGTATTGAAAGTAGTGAAAAGTATCAGACAATGTTTGCTTAGAATCTGTAATAAACTTTTCACAAAGAGAAAAAGGAAGGGCACATTTCCAATCATCCGTGTGCCTACAGTAAGGATTCTGTTGTTTGTGATGCTGCATTATTTAGTTCAACTTAGAGTTACATCCAGTGTTAAAACTATTTGCTGTATTTTATGAAGTCAAAAGTATATTTTTCTGTGAACATTTTTATTTTTGTAAAATGACCTAAGACATCATACAAATATATATAGGGAATCATTATTCCCTATATATATTTGGATTATATAAAGTTATATCCTCTATTGTAAAATATAAGGATATCAGAAGTCATGTGACACATATTACATCACTAAGGGGCAGACTTCAAATTCAAGTTTTTACAGCAATAAATTCAAATTTCAGTTTTTTTTAAATGCTGGTAGATTCATTGGAAATTATTAGAATGCAATTTCACTGCATTTGAGTTTTCTTTTTCACATTTTTTTATTGATAGCGTTTTTGAGATCCATGTTTTTTAATAAATAAGCACGCATTCAAAAAAATATGAAAATTGACAAACTTGATTTTTGATATACCTCGAAGCAAATATCATAACTAATAACATTACTAAGATCTGTTTATAAACAGCCATGAATATCCTGTTAATTGAACAGAGAACAAAGTACCCCCTATGGTAATATATAAGGATTTTAAGAGTCACAGAGGAGTTCCATGACTAGAAGGGCAAAGGCTGAGTGCTTTCGTACAGGTCATGGAATTTTATGGCTCTTGTGTACTTGTGTAAATAATATCCTTATAAACAGTGCTTAGTAATGCCTTTAGTTACAATAGGTGCTTAGTAATGTAACTTTTGTCACATGACTTACTGAACCTTGTATTATAGTAAATAATGTACCTCCTGTTGTGAAATATGAGGATGACCCCATGCTTTTATATGTTCATGGAGCTCCTTGATGACTTCTAATATCCTTATATTTTACAATTGGGGGTACATTATTTACTATATTAAGGGTGCTTAGTGGTGCCATAACGCACTTAACTGTGAGTTCCGTTTCCTAAAAAGTCTGATATTATAACTAATATCTAATATATCTAGAAAAATGTAAAATAATTTAGATA
The DNA here is from genome assembly GCF_000004195.4 of Xenopus tropicalis. NCBI lineage: Eukaryota > Metazoa > Chordata > Amphibia > Anura > Pipidae > Xenopus > Xenopus tropicalis. The sequence goes on from NC_030682.2 coordinate 124,343,867, forward strand.
TCTGAGTTACACTCACAGGTTGAAAAAAAAGGTATGTATTATATTGCCACCCCCTGTCAATAGGTTAAACCCAGAAAGGGTTTGTTAGTAAGGATACACATAGGGGCAGATTTACTAAGACACGAACGCTCGGAGCGTTCATTCGTTCGGTACAAAAATTTTGTGACTTTCGGATCGGCAATACGATATTATTGTGACTAATACGATTTTTTCGTAAGCTTTTTCGTGATATTTGCGATCTTCAGAAATTTTCGTATCCAATCTGAATTTATCCCATTCGGGATTCGAAACTCGTGATATCATGAATCTGCCCCATAGGGTTATTTACACAATAACATTAGCTTTTCCTTATGGCTCTGCTAATTGTACAAGTATGGCACTTTTTCATACAGCTGGCATCCATTCTTTACTACCACCTATTAAAGTAGGCATACACTTTTATGTAGCAAATTTTAAATCAATGATCACCCTTTTTTCCATTCTGGATTGTGCAAAATGGTTTTATTTTCATACAGTTTCCTTTAATATCTGTTCTTTTAGCTCTGAGCTGCGAATAACCATCATTCTCCCACAGGCACTGAGTGGTGAATCCCTTGATCTGTAATTTATATATAATTCATAGCTGGAGACAAAAGCATTGCTATTTTGTCAGCTTTTTATTTTTTATGTGATATCACAAGTTTGCTGACTCTTGTAACATCTAAAGGCTGCTGTATATTCTAATGGTGTTTTTATTTCATTATAGGCCAAAAGTGCATACTTTTTATTGACAGCAACAGCCAGACAAGATAAAAAAAAAGTATCTCTATCCTGTTTTCTGTTGCATTAATATGAGTAACATTCTGCTGCATTCACAGAAACACATACACTGGGACTGATTTAGGGCTATTCCTGTGGTTTATATATTTTTTTATACAGGTATAGGACCCATTATCCAGAATGATCGGGACCAAGGGTATTCCGGATACCCTTTCCGTAATTTGGATCGTCATACCTTAAGTACTAAAAAATCAATAAAACATTAATTAAACCCAATAGGATTGTTTTACATCCAAGATATTATTTATATCTTAGTTGAGATCAATTACAAGGTACTGTTTTATTACTACGGAGAAAAAGGAATCAGTTTTAAAATTCAGAATTATTTGATTAAAATGGAGTCTATGGTAGACGGGCTTTCCGTAATTTGGAGCTTTCAGGATAACGGGTTTCAGGATAAGGGATCCCATACCTGTATATATATATATATATATATATATATATATATATATATGAATAGTGGTGCCCCTTTGTGGGCACAGTCTGGTGGCACCAGATGACCAAGTGGAAGCTGAGATGCTCAAGAACAACCCCAGCAACATTCCTCTGGAAGAATATGGGGAGCTGATTTCTGTAGCTGATCAATACTGGATAATCAGCCCTGTACTACCAAAATGGCCCCCTATAAGAGTGATCCTTCCTGGAATGCATCTGAATTCATGCTTAGATTGTAAACTGTTGGGAGTAGGACCCACTGATCCTATTTTTGCTCTGTAACCCTTGTTTGTTAAATAATTGTAAGATCCTGTGGTTATAAATAAATGTAAAGTGATGCCCAACTTGCTGATTCTAAATAAATACATGGCGAGGCTGCTGGGGCTTTCTTGGTAACTTGTGACCAGCAACTGACTGCTGTACTTTGTATATAGTTTAAATAGGCTTAGCAATACACTTTTAACATAATTAAGAACACTGGCTATCCCAGAGAATCTATCTATTTATCAAGATGGTCAAGGTCTGAGACACCTTTATTATAAGACAAACTCTTTTTAACAATTAAAAGCTATTTTTTGTTGATATATTTGCCCCTGGAAAGAAGCATCATGTTTTTGATGGGCAATTTCTAAGCTAAATTCACCAAGAGTGGACTTGCTCTAATAACCTGGAGTAGAGGAAAGAGAGGTAGCGGATATATCTCTCCTTGCAATGTGCTACTAGAACTAAGGAGAAATGTTAAAAATTGATTTTAGAAAATAAAGGGCCTACATTCTGTTGCAAATGGAATTGCTATCCAGATATTGGGGGTCACTAACCCAGCAATAAAACACTCACTTATTGTGAGGGTTCAATTTTAGTATTATCGCTATTTGTAATTGTTTATATTTTTTACTTCTATTTTAACTTGCAAAGTGCTTCCTGGTTGCTATGGTACATAAGCTTTATTTCAGCAGATAGCAGCTGAAACTATAAGCCTGTGAACTGCAATACCACCTACCAAAGAATACTGCTGTCTACTTTATACTAAAAGTTATGGTTATGGTAAACTACCCCTTTAAATCAATGAAGATGACCAGCGTTTTTTAATCAGTTATATATCTAAAGAGTGCGCCATAACAACATAAATATGCATTAAAAATTCAGCTCCCTAATCCTAACCCCAATATTGTATGTAATAAAAGGCACTTTTTAAGTTTGCGCAAGAGCAGTAAACCATATCAACCAATAAGATGCTTGCTTTTAATCATGTGGCCAGTAAATGTTCGCTGCTGATAGATTGCTATGGGTTACTGTCCCCCTACATGTGGTTTCAAAAAACTCTAAAAAACCACTAAAATCAGAATGTTGAAAAATGGGCTTCCCCAGTCAAGTACCTGCTGTTGGTAGGGATCCACTTAAAGCAGAACTAGGCAGAACAAATGTTTCCCAGGCTTCCACCCCCTGTCTGGCACAACTATATATATATATACCGTATATACTCGAGTATAAGCCGACCCGAGTATAAGCCGAGGTACCATTCATTGGTTGAATGAGTCTCATGACTGGGCAGTTAATATTGGGGGGTATACATTGTTTCGGAGGGACAGGGGCAATAGAAAGGAGGAGAGTGTGTCTGTTCATTAAGCAGGAATTAAAGCAAAATATAAGGAGGAAGTGATGGGGTAACAGAGGGAGCTGAATCCTTATGGGTTGAGCTTCTCACAGATAGTAAGGAATCTACCAAACTAATTGTAGGGGTATGCTATAGACCCCCTAATGTAAGTGAGGAGGATGAGGCCCAGCTCCTGTTGCAAACAGAAAAGGCTGCTAGTTTGGGGCAAGTGATAATAATGGGGGATTTTAATTACCCTGATATTGACTGGGGCAATAGTACTGCCAGGACAGTAAATGGGAACAAGTTTATAAACTTGCTGCATGACAACTTTATGTCACAGGTTGTTGAGGAGCCAACCAGGAACCATGCTATACTAGATCTAGTGATCTCTAATGACCCAGAACGTATAGCAAATGTGCAAGTGGTTGAACCCCTGGGTAATAGTGACCATAATGTTATTTCATTTAATGTTTGGTGCAGGAAACAAATTTACGCGGGGGCAACAAAGACAATGAATTTTAGGAAGGCAAATTTTAGCTCCTTAAGGGCAGCGCTTCAGGGCATAGATTGGGGCATTATGTTTTCTGATAAAAATACAGAGCAGAAATGGTTGTCATTTAAAATGATATTAAATCATTACTGTTCTCAATTTATTCCATTAATAAGAAAAAGTAGAAGTGTTAAGAATCACCCTATGTGGCTTAACTCTGAGGTAAAGAAGTTAATAGGGAGAAAAGGAAAGCTTTTAAGAAATATAAGTCAGAGGGGACAGTAGCTGCGTTTAATGATTATAAACACTATAACAAGTGTTGTAAAACAGCAATCCGGAAGGCAAAGATAGAAAATGAGGAGCGCATCGCGGCCGAGGCCAAGACTAACCCCAAAAAGTTTTTTAAGTATATTAATAGTAAAAAGATGCAGGTTGAGGGTGTGGCCCCATTGAGTTATAGTAACAATATGGTTACAGCGGATACAGAAAAGGCAGATGTGCTTAACCAGTTCTTTTCTTCTGTGTATACAGTAGAGGAGCCAGTGGGACAAGTCCCACCCAATAGCTGCACTGTTGCCTCAGCTCCAACTACACAGTGGTTGGCACAGGATATGGTGCTTAAAGGGTTACACACGATAAATGTAAACAAGGCACCTGGGCCAGATGGAATACACCCTCGGGTACTGAGAGAGCTAGGGGCAGAATTGCAGTGGCCCTTGTTTCTGATATTCTCAGACTCGCTCTCATCAGGTATGGTACCTAGGGATTGGAAGAAGGCGAATGTCATTCCCATATTTAAAAAGGGAGTAAGATCTCAGCCTGGCAATTATAGGCCTGTAAGTTTGACATCCGTGGTGGGCAAGTTATTTGAAGGCTTATTAAGGGATCACATTCAAAATTATATAATGGAGAATGCCATTATGAGCAGTAATCAGCATGGCTTTATGAAGGACAGGTCATGTCAGACCAATTTAATTGCTTTTTATGATGAGGTAAGTAAGAAGCTGGACAGTGGGGATGCAGTAGATATCATCTATTTGGATTTTGCCAAAGCATTTGATACCGTTCCCCACAAACGACTGCTTTCTAAGCTAAGGTCTATTGGTCTTAGTGAAGTCGTTTGCACATGGATAGAAAACTGGCTACAGGATCGGGTACAGAGGGTGGTTGTTAATGGTACATTCTCTACTTGGAATAAGGTCCTCAGTGGGGTCCCTCAGGGTTCTGTACTGGGTCCACTTTTGTTTAATTTGTTCATAAATGACTTAGGGGAGGGTATTATGAGTAATGTATCAGTGTTTGCAGATGACACAAAACTCTGCAGACCAGTCAATTCTATCCAGGATGTGACATCCCTGCAGCAGGATCTTGACCAACTGGCAATCTGGGCAGCTAAGTGGCAGATGAGATTTAATGTGGATAAATGTAAGGTCATGCACCTGGGATGTAAAAGCATGCAAGCCCCGTATACCCTTAATGGGACTGCACTAGGCAAATCCATAATGGAGAAGGACCTTGGAGTCCTTGTAGATAATAAACTTGGCTGTAGCAAGCAATGCCAGGCAGCAGCTGCAAGGGCAAATAAGGTTTTGAGCTGTATTAAAAGGGGTATAGATTCACGGGAGGAGGGGGTTATTCTTCCCCTTTACAGAGCGCTGGTAAGGCCCCATCTAGAATATGCTGTTCAGTTTTGGTCTCCAGTGCTCAAACGGGACATTATTGAGTTAGAGAGGGTCCAGAGAAGGGCAACTAAGCTGGTAAAGGGTATGGAAAGTTTCAGTTATGAAGAAAGACTGGCCAAGTTGGGTCTGTTTACACTGGAGAAGAGGCGCTTAAGAGGTGACATGATAACTATGTATAAATATATAAAGGGATCATATAATAACCTTTCTAATGTTTTATTTACCAGTAGGTCCTTCCAACGGACACGAGGGCACCCACTCCGTTTAGAAGAAGGGAGGTTCCATTTAAACATTCGGAAAGGATTTTTTACAGTGAGAGCTGTGAGGTTCTGGAATTCCCTCCCCGAATCAGTCGTGCTGGCTGATACATTATATAACTTTAAGAAGGGGCTGGATGGATTCTTAGCAAGTGAGGGAATACAGGGTTATGGGAGATAACCTAATTTTACCTAAGAAAACGTGAAAAACTTATTGACTCGAGTATAAGCCGAGTTTGGTCCTTGCGAGGTAAATAATTGGATTTCTAGTGCACAGATAAGCAGAATTCCATTATGCTAGAGGATTATCGGTATCTGTGGACTGGTAAATTAAAAATATAATAACCCTGTTTAACAAGCCACTATGATTAACAGTCTTGAAATATAATAAAAACCTACATTTATTTGTTGCAAATGTCTGCTTTTAATCAGCATTAAAAAAGGCACAACTATAGCCACCAGATAATCTGAGAATCTCAAATTTTAATTACCGTACAAATGCTCCATCCCTCTCACACCTGCCACACTCCCATTGGGCACGAGAATATCCAGAAGTGATGGTCTCCATTAGCGCATACATTGGTATGCAATAAGATAGGTGCATCCAGGTGGTAAAGGCTGCTGATATCTGTGGGAACGGGAAGCGCTGGCAGGGCAGAAGCGTGCAGGAAGGGGGGCGCGTGACGTCACATCCGCCCAGAAGCGCAGAAGAGCGCAGTATTAGGAAGCCTGGCGGCGGCTCTGTTGGCTCTGGCACTTGCAAAGGCTGCTGATATCTGCGGGAACGGGAAGCGCTGGCAGGGCAGAAGCGTGTAGGAAGGGGGGCACGTGACGTCACATCCGCCCAGAAGCGCAGAAGAGCGCAGTATTAGGAAGCCTGGCGGCGGCTCTGTTGGCTCTGGCACTTGTAAAGGCTGCTGATATCTGCGGGAACGGGAAGCGCTGGCAGGGCAGAAGCGTGTAGGAAGGGGGGCGCATGACGTCACATCCGCCTAGAAGCGCAGAAGAGCGCAGTATTAGGAAGCCTAGCGGCGGCTCTGGCACTGGCAGGGGAGGCGGTAAGATCTCTACTTTGGCTCGAGTATAAGCCGAGTTTTAATTTTTCAGCCCTTTTTTGGGGCTGAAAAACTCGGCTTATACTCGAGTATATACGGTATATGCATTTGAGCAAGATGTGTCTATTATTACATGTTTCAACTGTTTAATGCTGGATTCCTTAGGCAGATCATACAACCTCACTGGTAAATCTGGCTTGAATTTGCATGTTGCTATGTCTTATAAAGCAGTGCCCAACTTAGCCATGTCTGATGGCACCCGGGGCAGGGCAGATATAACAGACTGTGGCTGTTAGGTTAAGTTGTTTTACTTAGTAGTAAGAAAGGGAAAGTTGGGCTCACCACTTAATTTTAAACCATTCGGTGGGGGTGCAATGAGGTTGTGACCACAAAATGCATTCAGACAGAAACTAGAGGCCCATCATGCCATGGATGGAACAAAAGCATTGCAGTCTTCCATTTATTTTTTTGTTTTATAATCCTGGAGAAAAATCTTCTCAAAAGTTAACTCCCCACCAAAAATGAGAATGTACCACTGTAATTAAGTATCTAATTTCCATAATAACAAAACCACAATTTGCCCTTTTACTGTATCCTTTTCTATAAGAACATTTCATTATGTGCATCAGGCATTTTGTTTTCTTAAACCATTTTTGTAATTTGTGGGATAAAAAACTTGCAGACAGGAGAGAATTGCTGACAGGCTGCTTATCCGCGTAAACGAATCACCGGGATATAAAACAATTTTTCTTGGTGCAGTTTCATGACCTTGCCGCTACCAGATGTTCATGACATATTTTTCTCGCTATATTGACAATCCTGTTTTTATTACAGCAGTTTATCTCGATGGCTCTAATTTTTTATCTTCAACCAATACAATAAAAAAAATGCTACAAGTCACTTCTTTTATTTCAACCTTTAACAAGATAAAAATAAAGGAATAGTATTTAATTCGACACAAACAAAGCAAACGTATTTCAATTCAAATTATTTTTGTGTTTATGTTTTTTTTTAAATTTAGGCAATGATAGGATATTAAAAGTTGCGTGTCCATTTTGGGTTAAAAGATCTATTTAAAAATGTACAACTTTTTTTTTTTTAACGATTTGTGTTTGTACAAAAATGGCTATTATCTGGTGAATAAGGCTTATGTACCATAGCAACCATGAAGCACTTTGCAAGTCAAAATAGAAGTAAAAATGGCCATTTATTATGTGTGTACAAATAAGCCATCTAAAACTGCTGAGGTTTTTCTTATTTTTTGGGGAGGTATTAGTGCTAACTTAAGAGATATAGGGGCCGATTCACTAAAGGTCGTTAGCGCTTATCGCATAGTTTTTTGCATTAAAAAGTATTCTATAATTAAATACTGATTCATCAAAGTCATTTCGCATGCATTACTACTATCGCATGTGCAAAAAAACGCATTATCAATCAATTATCATTGAGATAATTATCGAATAGAAATAATATTAACGCATAATTCACAAACACATATGAAGCGTTAAAAGCATAAAATGTGGCGATAATTACTGTGAAACTTAACTCCTCCCATGAGTAGGCGTTACTAAACAAAATTGCAGCTGGTGATTGTCTGTGGTGACAATATGGACTTTGCAGTGGGATTTATTCAAGTCTGTGTTGGCCCTAGAGTGATGCAGCCTCCAGTTTGCAGGGAAATGGTCATTTTCATAACAGTAGTTTTCAGAAAGTAACTGCTACGTGTATAATAGCGTGCGCTAATATCGCGTTCTACGAAATAACGCATAAATATATTGCATGGTTTAAAATAACGCTTAAAAATATGTCATTGCCAAATAAATAGCGACAATAACATCGCTTCTTAATTCAGACAAGTGTCCTTTTAGTGAATCGATTGCTAATTCTCAAAATAAAAGAAGTGATAATATTTTTAACGCATGCTAGAAATATCACTTGTTTTTTCGGACTTTAGTGAATCGGCCGCATAAGCTTTTAAGCTTTTTTTATCGCATTTTGGTGTCACATGTCTTTTTTTTACTAGACCACACGTATTTTACAGCGACCGCGACTTTTCATGACATACAGCGAATTTTCACAAAACAATTCACCAATGGTGAAATGCGGAAATTTGCTGCGGATCCATGCCTGGCGAAAAAATTTGCTTATCACTACTCAGAATAACTCCGTCATATTTTGCTGATGATTTTATAACCCTCAAAACAAGTAAAATGGTTTAGAGCATTTTCTAAGGACTTTTGCAGCTCATAATTATTGTTTTTTTCTAGTTTTTTCAAGATAGTAGCAGTTTTTAAACTGCTAATAAAATGAATTTGAAACAACACCAACATGCTGGTCATTTTGGCTGACTGACCCTGTCAGCTGAAAATTAACTCAAATGAGAAGGAAAGGTTGAAATCATTGGCGGTACCAAAACTTAGGTAACCCCTGGTAACTGTAGAAAAAATGCCCTGGTCCTGCATTCTTCTCAGAGAGTACTATAGAATGATCCTCTTCCTGTCTCATCTATCTCCGTGTGGGTGTGTATGTGTAGTGAAGTGAAAAAGCTGAACTTTAGGAAAAATGTTGACTTTTTCACTTTACTTTGCATATTTTTGGCCCCCAGGGGTGTGAAGAAACATGAAGTGGAAGAACAGGATTGCTCCATGGGGCTTGCTGAGAAGAACCCTAGAAAAGGGCAGTTTTCTGCTAAGAGGAGCACTGGCCTAGGTAAGCATGGTAAGCAAATACAATTACTGAGGGGAGGGTGCATAACTTCTGGCAGGCCCGTCCCTCAGTTATTTCGCCTTCTTTCTTCTTTAATAAGAAAGAGAATGTCTTGTGATGTTGCTCTACTCAGAACTTACCAAAGAAACAATAGATGACACTTCTCTGCTCACCAACTTCGCTATCTAATGAGCAAAACTCTAAGGTGTCCCTTTTCTGCCAATATTAATTTTAGCCAACCGTCTACAGAAATGACCAGCAGGTGGCAATGTAGTTTCAAATTAATTATAATTTAAATTATAGTTGAAAAACGAAATTATCTTGAAAACTAGAAAAGCAATAATATAAATTGTAAACACACTTAGAAGAGTGCACTTTTACATGAATTTGTTGTTTTACATGAATTTGTTTATATTTCCTAGTTCTAGAGGCAGACAGGGGCAGCTAATAGAAGGTAGAGCTGGGTCCATGTTATCCAAGAAGACATCATAGCAAAGCCCAAATGATTCCACCATTCAGTTTAAGCCATTAGAGCAATGCCATTGATGTTAAAATGGAAAATGTGATGTGATATGGAATGTAATATGGCCTAGAAAGATGAGCAGGGCAAATTGATAACATGTTATTGGATGCTGCAGCAGTGAAAATAGAAAGAATATACTGGAGACATGAGGTAGGTAAAGGTATGTTGCTCTAGTTTAGTAACTATATCAAAAAACAAACAAGAAATAGACCAAAAAAAACCAAAAACCAATACACTAATAGAACACTATTTTATACTGCCATAAACAACATCTATTTCAAAGTTGCTGCTGGAAAATTATACAGTCACAAAGTTTACATTGTCCCCAGGCTTTAATAAATTCCCCACTAGAATTACAGTTGAAAGGACTACAACTGTGAAGTCATTTGTAGAATAATGTGAATTGCATGTAGATATTATTCCATAGAAATATGACTAATGACACACATTGTGATGCATATACAGTGCAATTTCTTTATTCACTTGAGGAAGGACATAAATTGCTGCAGTTTTCATTTCTATTTCATTTGCAAACAGTAGGATGAATGCAATCCATTACAAATGTTTAGCGCATACTGATTTAATGTGTTCCTGTATTACTTTTGCCCAGAAAGTAGCTCCAAAACATTTTGAAAGTATTTTCAAGTCGGACAAAATATAATATTCTACAGTTCAAATGTGCATTTGAGACTATATTCACATTATTTTATTAAACAACTTGGCAAACAAATTTGTGTTTTATTGATGTTACTTACTAGGCCAATGTATTGTTGTTCAAACTGAAAATGTTTAAAGCCCGATCTTAAACAAAAAATGCAATAAAACGTGATGAGTTTCAATAGCATATATAAAAAAAAAAACTCAAATTGGAAAAAACTTAATCCCATTAGGCTGCAGGTGGAAAAAAATGAAAAAAACAAAATAGCTTGAAGTTTGAAAATACATGTCCCAATGTCTATAGAAGTGTTATGGACTGTAGTATGAGAAAGCCTGTAGACTGCTAGTACCAACCTTTTGGGTGGAATAGAAGAGCCCTGGCAACGCCGGTCTTCACCGATGCCCTTTTGGGCCCCGGGCTTTCTACTGCAGACAGGAGTAGACAGGGATTCTATACATGCCAAGGAATATACAGAAACATGGCAACATCAGGCAAAAGGTCAAGGGCAGGCAGCAAAGATTCGATTTCAAAGACCAGGCAGGGAATCAAAAACCAGTAGGTCAATCAAAAACTAGGCTTTAGCTAAGGTCACAGCCAGCTTGGGCAACAAAATAAATATTTCAGCACTATTTAACTTTGAATTTGGCACCAAAACATTACTGTGCAGACACGCGCCTGGACGGGCACTGCGCCAAAATGTGCAAAACCGGCGCTCATAACAAGGATATTTCGAGGTTTTAGTTGCTGAATCTTTTCATTTAATTTTTTGAGATTTTTGTTGATCAATAAACTGTAAAAAAATATCCTGTTTTTCTGGTTCTTTATTGTAAATAACCCCATGAAACCTAGTTAAATAATATGAGTCCAAAAAAAGGAGTGATATTTCTAGCATGCGTTAAAAATATTATCACTTCTTATATTTTGCGAATTAACAATCAATTCACTAAAAGGACACTTGTCTGAATTAAGAAGCGATGTTATTGTCATTATTTATCTGGCGATTACATATTTTTAAGCGATATTTTAAACCATGCAATATATTTATGCGTTATTTGGTAGCATGCAATATTAGTGCACACTATTACGCACGTAACCATTACTTTCTGAAAACTACCGTTCTGAAAATGACCATTTCCCTGAAAACTCTAGCATGCATCACTCTAGGGCAGTGCTGTCCAACTTCTGCGGTGCCGAGGGCCGGAATTTCTCTCACATAGATGGTGGAGGGCTGCTAATGGAAGCCAGTTTTGGCCACTCCCCCATTTTAAACTACACCCATTTGCGAACAAACCCCTGCCAGGTTCACCTCCCACAGGCAGCATAGGCATAGACAGTGTATGGCACACACAGGCAAAACTCTGCCTGTCCTATGCTGCCTGTGTGTGCTATACTCTGCCTGTCCTATGCTGCCTGTGGGTGCCATACTCTGCCTGCCCTATGCTGCCTGTGTGTGCCATACTCTGCCTGTCCTATGCTGCCTGTGGGTGCCATACCCTCCCTGCCCTATGCTACCTATGTGCCATACTCTGCCTATCCTGTGCTGCCTATACACAGGCAGCATAGGCCAGGCAGTACATACAATGTCTGAGGTGTGAAGAAGTGAACAATGGGGGTGATTACAGCCAGAGCCTGAGGTGTGAACACTGTAGGGGGTGAACAATGCAGGTATTAAAAGGTGTGAACAACACAGGGGATTACATTTTTAAACAATACAGGGGGATTACAGCCTGAATCTGAGGTGAGAACCATGCAGGGGGCCAGTTAATCTCAGTACTGATACCATTTAAAGTTTACATAAAGTTAAGCCATCAAAGCAGCCAGACAGGTGGGGGGCCACACAGATGGGGGTCGAGGGCCGCATGCGGCCCGCGGGCTGCCAGTTGGACAGCACTGCTCTAGGGCAATCACATACTTGATCCTCTTCTTCGCAAGCCAACAAAATCCGACTGCAAACTCCATCTTGTCTTGCCAAACGCTCATGAACCGCAATGTTTTTTAAATACTACTCCAAGTAGGTGTTAATATTAGCATGGATTACTGCAATATTTTACATGTTTAACGCTTCATATGTGTTTGTGAATCATGCTTAGTACAGGTATAGGACCCATTATCCAGAATGCTCGGGGCCAAGGGTATTCCTGATAAGGGGTCTTTCTGTAATTTGGATCTCCGTACCTTGTCTGCTAAAAATCAATCAAATATTAAGTAACCCCAATAGATTGTTTTGCATCCAATAAGGATTAATTATATCTTAATTGGGTTCAAGTACAAGGTACTTTTTTATTATTACAGAGAAAAAGGAAATCAGTTTTAAAATTCTGAATTATTTAATTAAAATGGAGTCTATAGGAGACAGGCTTACTGTAATTCAGAGCTTTCTGGATAATGGATTTCCAGATAAGGGGTCCCTTACCTGGAATATTTGTATTCGATAATTACCGCAATGTGATGCAAAATCGCTTTGCGATAATGCATTTTTTTGCGCATGCGATATGAGTAGTAAAGCATGCGAAATGACTTTGATGAATCGGTACTTAATTATCGGACACTTTTTAATGTAAAAAACTATGCGTTAACAACCTTTAGTGAATCGGGCCCTTAATATAGTATTCACCTTTGAGTACAGTTGGTCAGGTTCCCCCTTAGGTAATAAAACATACATAAAAATGTTACAAAAAAAAATGTTACAATCTTAGCCATTCTGCCCATGTTCCAAGGATATCTAGGAAAATTAAATTGGTGTTTACCGCAATCCTCCGCCTAATCGAGCTAGGCTTCCAGAATAATCTAATGGAGCAAAGTGGGCATTCTGTCCAAATCTTACCATAACTAGACTTCAGGTTGGGTCCTCAGCTACTGCTTTATGCCCTCTAGTGGGGACAGCCCCACAGTTTGGAAACCACCTACTGTAGATCTGTGACAAAAAACATGTTAAAAAACATTATGAGATCTAAAAAGAAATAGTCTGTCTGTAAGTTTGGATATATGGCTCTGAACTACTTGGCTGTATCTGTGCTATTAACTATCAGTCCTGGATGTATAGTTGGCTCAGGGACATTAAGGAATCATTTGCATGTCTTTGCCTAAAATACCATAAGTAAAGGTCAAAGCCATTCATTTTTGGTTTTAAGTAAGTTCTATGTGTGTAGCATGACGCATGTGAAGAAGGGTCTCAGTGCTTGTCTTGCATTTGAGAAGGGCTCTTGGGCTCCTTTCCTCTCTCCCTAACCAGTATGGTTCTTTTAGTTTCCAAAAGTGAAAAGCAGTATATGGTTGCCCACTCTTTTTAATACACAAACATTAGCTGTATTAGTCTATTCATTTTTTGTTACTTTAGAGATGTTGATTTCATATAGTGTGACATGTATAAAGACCATTGTCCAATCCCAAGTGCTTACAGTATTTACACTCTGACTTAGGGCAAGACATGGCTGCTGTTTTGGTAGAAAAGAAGTAGAGATGTAAACATCCGAGTATACAACCATTATAGTCATATTCTGTGCTTTCATGGAGTAGTACATTCAGTTTTAATTTCGAAAAACAAAATAATAAAAACTATCTATAGGCTGTTGTTTTTAGAACTAGGGCTTCCAAAGATATACAGGTATGGGATCCCTAATCCAGAAACCCGTTATCCAGAAAGCTACGAATTACAGAAAGCCTGTCTCCCATAGACTCCATTTTAATCAAATAATTCAGAATTTTAAAACTGATTTCCTTTTTCACTGTAATAATAAAACAGTACCTGTACTTGATCCCAACTAAGATATAATTAATCCTTATTGGATGCAAAACAATCCTATTGGGTTTAATTAATGTTTTATTGATTTTTTTGTAGACTTAAGGTATGGAGATCCAAATTACAGGAAGACCCCTTATCCGGAATAACCTTGGTCCCGAGCATTCTGGATAAGGGGTCCTATACCTGTATTCATATATCTGTTCATCTGTATATCTGTTTCCTTTAATAGTTGGGAAATGTGCTTGGATATTTCACTGAGTTTTATGGATGCAAGAAAACACATTGTGACATATCGGATATACCCCTGTGTCATATCTTCCTTTGCATTTTGTCTGCTGAAGCCCCGAGATTACATGATGTTTTTGCTTTGCCTAAGGCCTTAATACTTTTCACATATACTCCCAGGAAGGCAAATGTGAATTATTAATCAATGCTGCAAGTAACTGCTCTCTAGACAGTGCAAGAGGTAATTCGAAATATTAATAGGATAGTTATGTACCACTTTTATGGTTTTCTAAAATTCAATTGGAACTAAACTTTTAAAAATGTACTTTTTAAACATGGTTATTATTGACTGTTATAAAACTATACGGGTTTTTCAGGTCTCTCTGTCTCACTCTTTCTCTCTAGATTTATGATGTTGTCAGGTAGTTAATATAGGTTTCCTCTTAAGTCAGAAATGCTTGCCTGAATAGGACATGAATATTTGAATAGAAATATAACTATTCTTTTTCTCCACTGAATGCCATCTTTTTCACAGTAGAAAATGCTTCTACAATAGATAATTGTTATGCTTATATTTTACTTGTGTCTTTATTTCTGAGTAATAATATCAGTAAATGTCCAAAATTTAGAAATAATTATAATGTAGTTGCCTATTTATACCCCATCTCTATTGTTCCCATTCACATTAAAATGTAAACTTGTGTAGTAGGTTTCTAATTGCTTGTAATTCTGGTGTCTGTATATCAAGTGTCATTCAGTACAAGATTATGGGGCCACAAAATTAGTAGCAGAAAAATTCACTGCACAACAAAAATTATCACCCGCATCAAAAAAATTATTGCGTGCATCAAAAAAAGATGACAATTTTTTTTGACGCACAGCATTTTCCCTGTTTTGCGAATTTTCCGCTGTTTGCAAATCTTTTGAAAGATTCCCAAATTTTACAGCGAAGTGAATCAGGACAGATTCGCTTATCACCAGTCGTAATTCCAGTTTTTTGCAGAAACAATAACAAACTGGAATCTGATTTTTGGAAGCGCAAATTTTCACAATTTATTGAGTGCATCATAGATTTGGCATCTAAAAGCTGGCAACTTTTTGTGGGAGTGGTATTAGCAAAATTCTAGTTATTTTTTTATTTGAGTTTTGAGATTAACTTGAAATAGTTAATCTTAGATTGTAAGCTCTATGGGGCAGGGACCTCCTTCCTACTGTGTCTCATACCACATGGCACTTATATATATATATATTTATTGTATTTATTTATTATATCACTTGTCCTCCCTGTGTGTAATTTTGTATTCTGTAAGATTGTACAGCGCTGCGTTCCCTTGTGGCGCTTTATAAATAAAGTTATACATACATACAAATAGGGCAGGTTTATTGAATATAATGGGGTTAGAATAGAATGTGTTGTCACTGTGTTCTTTTTTTCATGTTTTTATGCAATTCAGTTTTCCAGATTCAAGCTTTTTACGTTTGAGAATTTTAAGATTTTCTGAATTAAAAAAAAATGTGAAAAATTGAATTTGGATAATTCTGCTTCTATGAATACAATATATTGCTTACTATTCATACAGATTTTGTTAAATTATAAGTGTACTAAGTGGACATTTATACCTATCCTCTAGTCTACAAAGAATCTTCACGCAAATTTCTGATTGCTCGAGCCTTTGGGCTTGTGTAATCATTACTGAAACCATGCATCAGCGAACTTTTGCTCCCATTACCTTTGCTTGTTGCCAAGTGGGGTTTTATTATCCTGATTGGAAAAAATTAAAAAGTTTGGCAGGTTTTACAGTAGGTGCCAAACTTTATATTTTTTTCAAAATCCCATTTGGGATTAAAAAAAATACCCGCTCAGCAACAAGGGTTGCTCAAACAATCAAGTAAATATGCCCCTTAAAGTATAAAGTTGTGCTATTACAGGTTTGGGATCTGTTATCCGGAAACCCCATATCCAGAAAGTTCCAAATTACTGAAAGACCATCTCCCATAGACTCCATTATAAGCAAATAATTCCAATTTTTTAAAATGATTCCCTTTTCTCTGTAATAATAAAACAGTACCTGTACTTGATCCCAACTAAGATATAATTACCCCTTATTGGGGGCAGAACAGCCCTATTGGGTTTATTTCATGGTTAAATGATTCCCCTTTCTCTGTAATAATAAAACAGTACCTGTACTTGATCCCAACTAAGATATAATTAATCTGTATTGCAAGCAAACCCATTCTATTGGGTTTAATGAATGTTTAAATCATTTTTTAGTAGACTTGGGGTTTGGAGATCTGACCTAGAAAGAACCCAGAAAACCCCAGGTCACAATCATCCTGGATAACAGGTCCCATACCTGTATCAAACTTATGGATTTGGGAGTGAGCATATTCTATCAAATAATCTGTCTGGGATATTCAAAGGTTCCAAAGTAAAATGTTTGAATAGAATTAGACATTATTTAGCTTCTAAAATTTAAACAAAACGACATGTACCTTTGCGTTTTACAAATTTTTAGTTTTCTTTTTTAATCAGATTTGTTCAAATCAACAATTCAAATGAGTATGTTTTTCTATTTATTTTCCCTTGTTAATTTAAGCAATAATTAAAAATTGTCCCTGATTGAAAGGAATACATTATTTTCTCTAAAATAATACCACTTATTTCCTCAGGATTTGTATAAAAGCTTTATTTGGGAAAGGAACAACGTTTCTCTTCTAATCCATTGTGCGTAATCTCAATACAATTCCAACAAATTAAGTTCATTTTTTTCTTTGAAGATGTGAAAATTGATATGTTCCATTTACTTAGTCAACTTAATTTGATTCCAATTATTGTTAAATACTTTAATAATAAAATGGTGCCCTGGATCATTTACTACATAATGAAATATGATTTAACAAATAATGTGTTCCAAGAGCATATCTTGCTAAAATGTTGAGTTGTTTCCTCTCTAATTCATTCTATCTACTTCTAAGGTGTTCCAAATTTTATATTGAAAGGTATATTTTATTAAAGGAAAGCCAAAGCTAATAGTAACCAACACTATACTCAACGGTTCAGTTTCAAAGGATGTTTTGTGCAAATATCAGTGAAAAAACTTCATGTAACATAGAATGTATGGGAGATGGCCTTTCTGGATAATGGGTTTCCGGATAGGGGATAGCATGCCTGTATTTAGGTAAATAAATACAGGTAGAGGATCCATTATCCAAATAGCTTTGAATTACAGAAAGCCCGTCTCCCATACACTCCATTTGAATCAAATACCGTATTTTTCGCTGTATAAGACGCTCCGGAATATAAGACGCACCCAATTTTAAAGGAGAAAAATCTAGAAAAAAAGATTCTGAACTATATAATATACTAATTATCAAGTACTTGCCATCCTGCTGTGTGCTTTGCATGGCTAGAGGTGCGCACGCCAATGTCAGCAGTGTCAGTGCGCGCCGATCGGCAGTGCAAGGGGAAGAGGACGCATGGTACGGACGTCCATGGGGGGGTAATATCCCCCCAAATATTACAAAAGTGCCCCCATACACAGTGCCCTAATTGCCCCATAGAAAGTAGCCCCCACACACAGTGCCCCAATAGAAAGTGCCCCCATACACAGTACCCCAATTGCCCCCATAAACAGTGCCCCCATACACAGTGCCCCAATTGCCCCATAGACAGTAGCCCCCACACACAGTGCCCCCAATAGAAAGTGCCCCCAATAGAAAGTGCCCCCATACAGTGCCCCAATTGCCCCCATACAAAGTGCCCCAATTGCCCCCATACACAGTGCCCCAATTTCCCCCATACACAGTGCCTCTATTGCCCCCATACACAGTACCCCCCCATAGACAGTAGCCCCCACACACAGTGCCCCCAATTGCCCCCATAGAAAGTACCCCCAACAGACCAAATCATCGCCGGAGGCTCCTTCTCTCTTATGCCGCTGCAACAGGCACTTCTATAAGGTTGCGCCTCGTCGCTGATGTGTGACGTCATACGCACGGGCGCAACCTTATAAAAAGGCCTGACGCTGCCGCATAAGAGAGAAGGAGCCTCCGGCGATGACTTGCGGTGAGTATTCGTCGTATAAGACGCACCAACTTTTCCCCCCCAGTTTTGGGGAAGAAAAAGTGCGTCTTATACGGCGAAAAATACGGTAATTAAAAAAATTATTAAAAATGTATTATTATTATTTATTATTAAAAAAATTTAAAATTGATTTTCTTTTTCTCTGTAATAGTAAAACAATACCTGTACTTGATCCCAACTAAGATATAATTACCCCTTATTGGGGGCAGAACAGCCCTATTGGGTTTATTTAATGGTTAAATGATTCCCTTTTCTCTGTAATAATAAAACAGTACCTGTACTTGATCCCAACTAAGATATAATTACCCCTTATTGGGGGCAGAACAGCCCTATTGGGTTTATTTAATGGTTAAATGATTCCCTTTTCTCTGTAATAATAAAACAGTACCTGTACTTGATCCCAACTAAGATATAATTACCCCTTATTGGGGGCAGAACAGTCCTATTGGGTTTAATTAATGTTTAAATCATTTCTCAGTAGATTTAAGGTCTGAAGATCCAAATTACGGAAAGACCCCTTATCTGAAATACCCTCGGTCCCGAGCATTCTGGTTAACTGGTCCTATACCTGTATATATAGATATTATTAAGCTTTAGAATAGTGTTTTGCCAGTTTATCTTTACATTTATTTTTTAATTAAATAGCTGAACTAAACATATAGTTAATGCTGAGTTGAATAAAAGTCTAAATATATTCAATTAAGCAACTTGGAAAGTCTGGTCAAGCAAAATGTACTTATGCTAATGTCCTGCAATAACAGTTTGTAATTTTATACGGTTATTATTTTTTCAATATTTAATGTAATTGGAAAAATACAATTATCGTAAACAAAAAGCATGTATTTAATAAGTGAAATTCATTTTAAAATTTGTTTTCAGTCATTCACAATACATTACATTAAACATTTATTGTTGATAGAATTGGCTTGTGTTGTGTCGTACAGTGAAAAAATATTTAAACCCAGGACCAATTTTCTAATTTTATCTAAAAAAATGATTACTATACTGAAATGTTGTTGCCTATGATATATTTTAGCAAGAGAGAGTCGGTATCGGCAGCATCAGGATTAGCCACAATGCAAGATTCCTATGTATAGGCGATAAAACGAAGCGAAAAAACGCGGTGGAAAAACCAAGGCGAAAAAACGTGGCGGAAAAACCAAGGCGAAAAAACGCGGCGCCAAAAAAAACCGCGGCGAACCCAAAGTGGTGAACATCGGCAAAAGTCCGCGAATTTGCGCGAATGCGAACACCCGATGTTCGCGCGAATTAGTTCGCCGGCGAACAGTTCGCTACATCTCTAGCAGAGAAAAGACATAGACAGTTAAGATTGCTGACCTTCTGAACGTGAAAGGAACTGTCGAGTAGTGATGAGCGAATCTGTCCCATTTCGCTTCACCGACAATGTCGCAAAATGACAGGAAAATTCAAGAAAAATCTGTGAAGCGCATTTTTTGCAAGCCTTTTTGGTCTTTTTTTGCCGCACCGGTGTCAGTTTTGACGCGACCACAAATTTTTTAGTGGGGACTTTTTGCGGAAGTTTCGTGAATCAATTTGCTGATGTATTTAGTATAATTAGATATTCTAAAACAACTGACTTGTAGAGGTAATTAATATATCGATTTTCACATGATTACTTAACAAATTTGTCCAGTTGCTTTTAAGATTTATTCGATTTATATTACGACTATTTTCATGACCTTACGATGAACGAATAAAAACGCGAGTTTTTTCGGGTCTTACTAAAGTTGCGCAAGTCGCGATTTTTCGTAGCGTTAACACTGAGCGCAAGTCGCGCCTTTTCGTGCGTTAAACTTAAAAGGCGCGTGTTCGGCAAGTTTACGCAATAAAAAATCGCGACTTTGCGCAACTTCGTAAAACGCCGAAAAACTCGCGTTTTTACGCAAAAATCGTAAAGACGCCGAAAAACTCGCGTTTTACGTAAAAAACGCAAAATTACCGATCATTACAAAAAAACGCAATCGGACGCATTCGGCCCGTTCGTGGGTTAGTAAATGTGCCCCTAAGGATCCTAATGTCTCAGAAATCACTAAAACTAAGAAAATTATTGTACATTGCAAAAGTTCTCAGTGGGCCACACTGGTTTAGCTCCCCTTTGTTTCCACAGGGAAAATGATATTAGTCACAGTGCAGATCTATTACCTGTATAACTCTTGAATCTTTTAATAGCCACAGAACTAAGTAGTAAATCCAAATGTCTAACTATGTCTGTACTTATAAGGCAAACCATAAGGCCCCAACCTTTTATACCCGTGAGCAACATTCAAATGGATAAATGTTTGGAGAGCATCACAAGCATGAAAAATGTTCCAGGAGGTGCCAATGAGGGCTATAATTGGCTATTTTATAGCCCCTGTGTTGACCGGAAGGCTACAGAAGGCTCTTTTTGGCAATTACACTGGGTTTTTATGCAATCAAAACTTGCCTCCTAACCAGAAATTCAAAAATAAGCAGCTGCTTAGAGGCCACTGGGAGCAACATCCAAAGGGTTGGGGAGAAACATGTTACTCCTGAGCCACTGGTTGGGGATCACTATTAAAAATATGTTTCCCTTTAGGCAATTAAGTGGGATAACAAAGGACTGAAAAAAGTTGCAGGGTATTGAAACAAACAGAGTAGCAGCAATACATTAGGTCTCAAGTTGCACAGTTGCACTCACAAATGCCCAAACCCTAGAAACGTATATTTTCTCTAAGACAAATGTGGTAGATATCCCTCTCCCCTCCAAAAATATAATAGTTGTAGCCCAAAAAATCGTGAGCTTCTTTTTGGGCAATATCATTTATTATCAGTGCTACTAATGCAGAATATTACTTCCAGTCGCTTTATGTTGATTTACCTTGGAAGAGAAAAGGTAAGAAACCTATCATTGCACCTCTTCTAAAGTATAACACATCTAATCTCTCCAAATAACCATATCGCCTCTTACATTTTCAGGACATAGGGATTTCTCAAAATACATTTTCTCTGAAATGATTTTTACATTTCATATATTTCTTGGTTAAAAGTGGCTATCGCATGAGAAATAATGCAGTGATGTATTTGTGGTGAAAGAGATGAAGGCAGTATAAATTGGAACCAGGCTTTAATGTCAGCAAAGTTATAATGCAGAAAAATAGTACAATTTACAGAAATATGCAGGTATTTATTTAACCTTTTAGATTAAAGATGATAAATGCAACAGGGCTAATAGCAGTATGGATAGCTAGAGGTTATTAAGTGAACTGCAATTTACTGTACAGCTAGTTGAACCGAACCCTGCTAATTAAACTCAGTGAACCTTATTCACAAAGGAAATCCACAAGGGCAAAGGTAACCTTACCCAAAATGTTTAACCCCTTAAGTGCCATAGATCATAGAAGTGGGCTACCTCCATAGATTTGATGTTTACAGGTTCAGTTTTTCCCATGGGTAAAACAGGTTGTTGGTGATGTGTTGAGCTGCTAAAATTGACACTAAGAGGGTTAAAACTAAAATTTTGTAACTTGAAATTACATTTTCTTCTTATTATTATGTTTACATCTGGTTTAATCAGTAAAAGGTGTTTATGCATTAACTAAAAGGAGCAAATTTTGCTTTAGGTCTAAAAACCCAGCATGCTTTGTAATTGTGCAGTTGTCCAATAACTTTCTTTTGAGACATAAGGGGTAATTTGATGACCCTGCTTCTGATATAAAAATAATATATAATAATAATAATGTAATATAATATAATAATGTGCAGAACTCAACTTATGATAAATCACCAATTGTTTTCATTGTCTTTATGCTGCAACCCCTTTAGATTGTAAGCTCTTGTGATCAATGCTCTTGTGTAAAGCAATGCACAACTTGCTAGTGCTAGATAAAAAAATGATGATTATGATTATCATAAGAAAGACTCATACAGAGTATTTTTTATACTGTATTTTTTCCTTTTTGGGAAAAAAACACAAAGCTGCTGGGCTTTCTGGCCCAATATATACATAAATGATAATGGTGATAAAGGGCTGGTCCAATTCATGACTTGGTTAGAGCAAGACAGACAGAGCTAAGAGCCCACTAGATAGACAGGAAGAGTTGTGATCATATAAAAAGGTAAGTGTTGCAAAATCTGACCAATATTATTTACTGAAGGCAAATGATGATGATGGCATTTATCTATTTAATGAGAAAGAAATCTTTAGGTAAATATTATGTTATTGTGATTCCAAAATTCAACACATTTTACAGCAACACATTTTTATAAATTTACTCTCTGGATATCTGTTTTAGAATCATTATAGGCTTGTAAATGTTTAGGTATTGTTCTCTACATGCACTGGAAAGTCCGGGCACTCGGCTAATTGGGTTTTTGGCAAATCTCAATGCTCACAGCTAATTGTGTTTTTGGATTAAATGTGATGATCCAGATAAATCTGTCAACAGATGCCCAACATGCAGAAATTGTAAATGCATTAAAAAGAGCTCATTGTCCAGCTAAATGATAACATTGGTAATATTATAGTAAAAAGCTTCACGGTGCAGGTGTTCCCTTTTCATTTCCAGATGGAAAATATCTCCAATTAATTTTGCTACAAAGGCAAGTCATGATTTCATTTTAGGTTCTTCTCTATTTTACAGTAACACATTCTTGAGTGTTTCTGTTAGAAAAACGCCATAAAATACATCTTGTTTGTGGGCTGTGAAACAGAACATCGGCAAATTAATGAAATATTGTAAACATTCTAAAAGAAAAATATTCAAGGACTTGCAAAAATATTGGACACTGTTGTTATTTGCCTGGAAATAATATTCAGTATAGTAGTAATGTAGTGCAATTTTGGGAAAGAAATGATTCTGGCACTTTTTATACTGGCATGGAGGAATCCATTTCATGGTACTCATGTGACTCTTTTATTTCCTTTCTGACTAACAGCTGAAGCCCTATCTTGCCCAATGGCTGGGATTGGAAAGTAGAAGAGATAAGGAGATTTAGCAAAGGCAAAGAAATGAGATGAATTGAACTCATGAACTTTATAAATATATTAAATCTGAACCTCTTATATGACAGAAAATAACAGAGCACAAGAAATAAAATTATTTTATAAAATGGCACGAATAGGTCGTGCAAAGTAGGTATTTACTAGTGTCATCCAAATGTCTCCTAATGGCATGAAAAAATGGTCTGGACCCATCAAAAAGACTTGTTTTATCAAAAGTACAAGGTACAGTTTGTTATTTTCAGCTTTTCAAATACATGGGACCAAGAGCGAGAGAGGAGGGACAGTATGTAGCACATGAGAATAGGAAAGAAGGATGGAGGCACTGAGAGGTGGAGCAGGAGCAATAGATACATATAACAAGAGGGGAAAGCTGGAGGGGAAATTCCATGTAAATACAAAGGGCACATTCTGAACTGCAGTCGTTATTGTACTATGTGAATGAGCCTGTAATGTAAGCCATGAGTGATAGAGTATCACTAGTCATAAATGCTTTATGTGTAAGTTATACAAGAACTATGGCTAATGGGGATGCCCAGCCTCTGCTGTAATGTGCTTTAAAGGACAATGTAAAGCCTACATTTTACTACAATGTATATATGTTGGACTCATCACCCCCACCTAAATGGCATTATTTGTACTGCATATATAAATCTGCAAACAGCATATGTGCACAAAGACCCCTATGTAGCGTACTTTTTATCAAGAATGCAGGCTCACACAGGCAGAACTTACTTTGATAAAAAGTTTTGCTTGGATTAAGCTGAGCTCAGGAGAGGAGGTTAGGAGAAAAAATAGGAGCAGACAGCTAGAGCTTTCTGCTGGAACCAGCAATGCTATGTCTTCATTGGCTGCTAGACTGGAGGGTGTGTTTAGTAATCTGAGCTGGGAAGAACTGAGCATGTCCAGGAGCCAACAGCCAAAGTAAATTCCTAAGGGAGGTGGGAGAGTGGGTCACAGGAAGAGAAGGAAATCTAAATGATTAAGGAGATGCTGCAGCCTTACTATTATGGACAACCAGAGTGCCAGGTATTTAAAGATTTCAAAAAGGCTGTTCACTAATTACATTTTTGTGTGCAGGGTTTACATGTCCTTAAATATGGGTGTTATGCATGGATTCCCAGCAAAATTTCCACGTTTCGCCATTGGTGGATTTTTGTCGTGAAAATTTGCTGTGGAAAATTTGTCACACGTCAAAAAAATGACCATTACACCAATTTTTCATCGTTTTGCGAATCTTTTCAAAGATTTGCAAATTTTTCAGCACAGCAAAATGGGACAGATTTGATCATCATTCGTGTTACCATGAGCCATTGTGGGAGAATACGTGGAATAGGCAAGGCCATATCAACCCCAACGTCTGTTTTTGGACTTAAACTCAAAAAATTCAACGGCAAGGTTGTCTTCAGGAAGGAGACAAACTTGAAGTTCTGTGATCCATATAAGAACATTAATACTGAATGTACTTTGCATAATTAATTGAGTAGATTTTTTAATGTTTAATTACATTTTTGGCATTGTGTGAATTGTGGCAAAAATCCAAATCACTTATTTTTATTTGTGATTGAGGTTTTTATATTGTTGCAGGAATAATGTAGCAAATTGTCTGTCGGTGGAAATTTTGTGTACTTTTCCCAAACAATTTGGGGAAAATATGCTATAAAAAATATATGTATGTGGGATATGAGCATGGAGGAGATGGTGTAGATAATAAGACACTTCTCTATATTTATATTAGTAGTTTGCCAGTCTGAACCTAAAAAAAAAATCATTCTTGATAAACTGGCCAATATTTTCAGTCTCACACTGGGGAAGTTTCACCTGGTAAAAAGAAGTGAATATTTATCAATGCAAAACATTAATTTGCTAAAATTTGTCATAGGGGCTGATTTACTAATCCACAAATCTGAATCCGGAATGGGAAAAAATCGGATTGGAAACGAACATTTTGCAACTTTTTCGTATTTTTTGTGATTTTTTTCGTCACCGTTGTGACTGTTTCGTGAATTGACACAACTTTTTCGTAGCCATTACGACTTGTGCGAATTTTCGTATTGAGCGCTAGTAAACGGCGGGCAAACCTTTTCGATTTTTTCGTGACGGCTACGAAAAAGTTGTGACAATTCGTGCAAGTCGTACGAAGTCGCGTCAATTTATGAAAAAGTCGCGATGGCGACGAAAAAATCGCAAAATACCGATCATTACGAAAAAAACGCATTCGGATGCTTTCGATCCGTTCGTGGATTAGTAAATCGGCCCCATAATCTCCTTTTAGTTAGTGATGAGTGAATCTGTCCTGTTTTGCTAGCTTTTTTGGCGGGACCATGCCCATTTTTGACACAACTGCAACTTTTTTTGACACACAACAAATTGTTCCACAGCAAATTTTCACAGAAGTTTTGCGAAACAATTCGACAATGATGAAATGTGGAAAGTCGCTGCAAATCTATGCCTGCCGAAAAAATTCACTGATTACTACTTTTAGTAACTTGACCAAGTTTTAACATTCTCCCTTTAATAAATATGCCCCAATATATTAATAGCTAATGGTGATTAGCGGAAAAATCCTGTCCTATGCCCCAATATATTAATAGCTAATGGTGATTAGCGGAAAAATCCTGTCCATTTGGCATAGCAATAGATATATATAGATATAGAATATATTTAATATGAATTAAATGCATAAATATATAAATAAAGCAACAAAAGTATTGAAGAATATCAGTGAATACATCCAAAAAATGTAAATTCCTTGTTACACCAGAAGGGGATTTTTTCCTTATAGTATATTCTGATTGTCAAGGTTTTCTGTTGTCAATACGCTTTGTTGTCACACTGTGAGCTTAATCTATTCTCTTAAAGATCATGCCATCACCTTGAGAAAATATATCATTATTTCAGTTTGCATTAAATTCTGCCTGACATTCCTCGTGATAAGGAGAAAAAAATAGAATAAAATAGACAGTTTCTATTGCACAAAGCTGTAATTGTTATTTCCTGCTCTGCATTTCCACATACTGTACAGACATATTATACACACTGTGCTGCAAGCCTTGCGAGAGGTTGCACGGTGCCCATGCCAGATGACAATGTCCCCAATGGGCATTATGAAAATAAACAAGTATTACTAAGATGAGTTGCTGTTGTAGACATTAATGACTGGAATAAGCAGCCTGTTCCACTGTTATTTTAGGCACAAAACTCTAGTCCATTGAGGCAGCACTGCCACTGTCTGTTTTCTAAAAAAAAAATATTTTACCATTTTTGATTGACATGCAGCTTCCTTTCATTAAGTTTATGAATTTTAATACTGGCTTTGTTAACAGCCACACAATTAAAATAGACATGATGAATTAATATGCATGATGGTGCATTAAAGCTGTCATCTACATGACAATAAAAGGTATAATAATATCCTTTAGTACAAATACAATAGGTTAGCTAGTGCATTGTAGGGTGGCTTAGCTTGTTAGTAAACAGGGGCTCTTCTGTACAGATATACAGTATGTGTAATTTAAGAATGCAGCTCAAGTGAAGGTTGTGCTGAAGTGAATGGAAATGTGGCACTCTGGACCCATGGGGTTAAATGGCCCCTATTATTGTTATTATTAACATTTATTTATAAAGCGCCAACATATTCAGCAGCGCTGTACAATAAGTGGGTTTCATACATTGGGCATACAGAGTAACATATAAAGCAATCAGTTACCGATACAAGAGGTGAAGAGAGCCCTGCCCAAAAGAGCTTACAATCTACAATGGCTTTAAATCCCTACAGGTTCTGTTCCCTTAGTTGCTGGGCGGAAGGGAATGTATCTAAGTGAGTTCAGTAACATATGTGTGCTATTGGCTAGCAGGTATGGTGACCACTTCCTGCCTCACTTTGGTATAGTGCTGGGAAAGGCGTGGCACCTTCCTGTTTGCTTCCACCTGAGGAACATGGGGGATGGCTGCTGTGAGCCCAGGGCACAGGCCTAGTTACAGTCAGGGAACAGGGCCCCGTAAATGAGGCATTAGATAGTGGCAGGTGTAGCTCCCTGTATAGTACCACTCTAGGGGTGTAAGACGGTTAGTGTTGAGCTAGAAAGAGTAGTTCTGTGCTCCTATAGAGGACTCCTATAGTTTTGGAGGTATCTCTCCCAGGCCATATTGCCTGTAGTGTAGGGATCCAAATGAATAGGGATTCACGATAGAGAATTCCCTGAGGGGATCCACTACGGGGTGTGGCAGAGGTGAAGTGAGATTCCTGCCAAGTCTGTCCGCAGGGGAGTGTCAGTCTGTATTACACTCTGTATCTGGTGTTGCCTGTTACATAGTTACATAGTTACATAGGGTTGAAAAAAGACCATTGTCCATCAAGTTCAACCCGTCCGAGTAAACCCAGCACACATTCTATACTAACCAATCTATACACTCACATACATAAACTTATATACAACCAGTAATACTAACTGTAGATATTAGTATCACAATAGCCTTGGATATTCTGCTTGTTCAAGAACTCATCCATCCAGGCCCCTCTTAAAGGCATTAACAGAATCTGCCATTACCACATCACTAGGAAGGGCATTCCACAACCTCACTGCCCTCACCGTGAAAAACCACCTACGCTGCTTCAAATAGAAGCTCCATTCCTCTAATCTATAGGGGTGACCTCTGGTGCGTTGATCGTTTTTATGGGAAAAAAGAACACCCCCAACTGCCTATAATCCCCTCTAATGTACTTGTACAGAGTAATCATGTCCCCTCGCAAGCGCCTCTTTTCCAGAGAAAACAACCCCAACCTCGACAGTCTCACCTCATAGCTTAAATCTCCCATCCCCTTTACCAGTTTAGTTGCACGTCTCTGCACTCTCTCCAGCTCATTAATATCCTTCTTAAGGACTGGAGCCCAAAACTGCACTGCATACTCAAGGTGAGGCCTTACCAGGGACCTATAAAGAGGCAAAAATATGTTCTCATCCCTTGAGTCAATGCCCTCTGAGAACCTGTATTGTGAGTAACCCTGTGGATGTTAAATAAACAATTATTATTTTGTTATTTGCAAGAACCTCTCGTGTCCTCTGTTTTTATTTTTCTGCATCAAGAGCAAGAGAGGTGTAGTTGCACAACACCCTCACCTTCCTCTTCCACTTAGCAAGCGCCAACAGTGATCGCTGGGCCGCTGGGGCCCAGCTGGTTTTTCCCAGTGCCCCGGCGGCCCAGTCAACCCTGATCTCTTACTTTTTCCAGTTCTGTAACTTTATTTAAAGGGGATTGGCTTTCCCAATGAATTGGCCTTTCCTTGATCTTTTAGCTCTGTTTTTGTGTGACACTAGTCGCTCCACACCCCTTCCCCCACCTGGTGCTTCCTGCCATTCCCCTCCTTTGTAGTATTCTCTTCTAATCCCACCCTTCAGCCATAGGTAAAATATAGAACCATATCTTTTTTCTTCCTATATTAGCCTGTGATCTTTTTGAATAAGTACAACTCTATAATTAAAATGTAACATTTAGTTGTTAATAATTCTTCTGAAAACATGGAATGTGACATTTGAAAGGGTTCTATTTTAAATTTATTTTAAAAGCCTGGAATATCAATAAGATGACATTTAAACACTGTTATTTTCTAAAAATAATTGTTAAATTAATAAACATCACACTGTTCGTGTCATTTTTATTGAACTCAATTCAAGAGTTCTGTTGGTTTTTGCAGTACACATTTAATAATATGGTATTCTACTTTATTATTTTCAATTAAAAAGAAATTAAAACAAAACTATGTCCCTGCCCCCCTCCTATTGTATTTACACTAAATGGTACTCAGTAGGAACAGTGGCACACAGGAGTTTGAATGTCCATGCATTCTGACCATTATTATAGGCATTCCTATTATTTTATAATTCGACTCATTTTGTTTTCCCAAATGTCTAATATTTACTTAAAAAAAGTCACATGGAAAAGTCGCTGCAAGAAAAATCATAAAAAAACTTGACTTTTTCGAATTGTCATTGCGAAGATCCAAAGCCAAGCAAAATTTCTAAAGTTACCCTTGCCATTATCTTCTATATGAAAATGTCAGATTCAGATTTTTAGCCGTTTAGAGGGATAGTAAATTACGTCTCTGCACTCATGATGAGTGAATCTGACGAAAAATGAGTGAAACATAAGCTCGGGCAAATCTCATATATTTCCACTTGATACTGCGTCCCCACATTACCAATTGGCTAATCAGCCCCTTTAGTGGGTTAGTAATTTTCAATACCCAGGCATTTCCTTTCCTAAAGACCATAGGCAATATCTGAGAAACAACTTGTACCCCATCCTAATGGAAATCTCTAATCAGATGAAAACATGGAGAGCACTTAACACCACTGGGCAGGGTGGCTATATGTAAAATGATTTTGTTGCCACAACTGTTATATACAGTATATTTCAAAACTCCCCAGTCTGTGTACCTAAGAAAGTGTTTTCACAACTGGACTCCAATACCAAAATATTTATATGTTCAGGGAATGTGGCTCTCCCAGACTGGAGATCTTACTATCTGGCATCTCAGTTGCAACACATACTAGTATAGATGAGATGTGATAAAATGGATTCATCCTATAATATCCGTAGCGCCTGCTGGGGTCTAAATGCAGGACCTCCTCAGGTATTCTTAGAAAAACCAGATCATTTTGCATGTCCTTTCCCAAGGAAACCCCCAGTCTTGTTTCATTTAATGCCAAGAGTAGATTCATCCAAATACTTATCCTACACCAGGCATATACAGTATTACCCCTGTTTTTATGTGTAAAGCCAACATGTGGTCTAATGATAACTGTCCTAAATGCCAGTCACCAGGTGCAAATTTCCTACACCTTATGTGGAGCCGTCCCGCTGTTGCTTAATCCTGGAGTAAGGTCTGCAGATTGTTATCCGTGTCTACTACAATCCCAGTCCAGGTATCTCCCAAAATATG
The DNA here is from genome assembly GCF_000004195.4 of Xenopus tropicalis. NCBI lineage: Eukaryota > Metazoa > Chordata > Amphibia > Anura > Pipidae > Xenopus > Xenopus tropicalis. The sequence continues at coordinate 124,374,064 of NC_030682.2, forward strand.
TTTACTTGGGGTTGTAGCACACCTTACTAAATCTCATTACATACTAACATCAATAGGAGAATCACTATTCTTAGCTCATAAATGTGTTGCTTGAATTTTAGGTGACCCCCATACTACCGGTGTGTGAAAAAACCTTTTGCCGGGGCATCTCACCTTGGCACATTTGGTTTACACCCAAAGGGGTATACCTGATAAATTTGACCAGGCTTGGCAATGTTTGGATGACACCCCAGATTAAGACCAATATTTTATCGCTGTGTATTATTATACAATGATATTCTTCATTGTGCCTTCTATTGATAACATGTAAAACCAAAAAAGCAATGAACTGTGCATATAGTTTTTGTTAATGTTTGTATTAAAAGCAATAAAGAACATTATTAAAAAGGGAGCATTCTACCATTTTAAAAATATGGTTAATATACAGTAGGCCCCTTATAAATAACATCTACTGCTAGATCATTCATATGTAGATATAAATGAACACGTTTGAAAATCTTTAAAGATACAAAATACATTTTAATCAAACAAGATTTAGGGGCACATTTACTTATCCATGAACGCTCCAAGCGTTTGTTCGATCGGTCCAATCGTATTTTATGTGACTTTTTCGCGACTTTTTGGCACTTTTCGGACTTTTGCGCCGCTTGCGCGAATTTTTCATATTTTTAGAGCAAAAAAATCCGATCAGTTTTACCGCTGATTACAATTGTTCGGTACAAAAATTTTGCGGCTTTCAAATCGCCAATACGATATTATCGTGACTAATTTTTTCAGAAGCATTTTCGCGATATTTGCGATCTTCAGAAATTTTCGTTTCTAATCCGAATTTTTCCGATTTGGGATTTGAACTCATGTTTTGATAAATCTGCCCCTTAGTGTGATCTACTCATATTTTGTTATGTCTCAAACTTCTGTCAGCTGCAAAAAACTTTTTTTTATTGTTCTTTAAGCTGGTTTTAGTACCCTGCAGTTGTGTTATGGGTTAGTTCTTCATCGTGCGTATACTCACTGCTATGCAGGAATACAGCAAACACTGCAACAAACTACATTTTTGTTTATTGGTTTGATGCCAGGGTACCCAAACTTTGCACAGTCACTGGGTGACTTTGTACTCAAGGTTAGAAAAAGTGGGCGTGGCCACCAAAAGCCAATCACATTTCTTTCATTGTTTTCAGTGGGGAAATTTTAACTGCTGCTCACATGTTTAATGTCAGGGTCCCCACACGTTGCACAATTTGTCACTGACTATGTTCCAAGGTGAGAAAAGTGGGCAGGGCCAACAACAGCCAATCAGATTTCACCTATAGACTTCATATGTTTAAATTTAAACTGCTGCCATTTTTTTAAATATTAATACTTTGCAGAGCTAGTCATCAGGTAACTGCGGTTCAGAGTTAGAAAAAGTGGGTGGAGCCACCAACAGCCAATCAGATTTTAACTATTGATTTTCAATGTGGAAATTCAACCTGATGCCATTCTCACAGTATTAACACCAGGGTCACTAGGGGACTGCATTTTTAGGTTTTAAAAAGTAGGTGGAGCCAACAACAGCCAATCAGACATCAGCTATTGATTTTGTTTGTTTTTTTTTAATTTAAAATGTTGCCTTTCTCACACTATTTATGTCAGGGTTCCCAAACTTTGCACAATCATCCACTGGCTGACTACATATTCAGGGTTAGAACAAGTGGGTGAAGCCACCAACAGCCATTTTCACCTATTAACTTTAATTGGTTTATGTTTCATTATTTAAGTATTATTTAAGTATTATTCCAGGGTTGTTAAACTTTCCAGAGTTTGTCACTGGGTATTTGCCGTTCAAAGTTAGAAAAAAAGTGGCGGAGCCACCAACAGCCAATCACATTTCACCTATTTACTTTCAATAGTGAAGTGTAAAATGCTGTCAGTCTCACAATTTTTATGCCTCAGTCCCCAAACTTTGCACAATGGGTCACTGGGGGACTGCAGTTCAAAAATAGGAAAAGTGGGTTGGGCCACTAACAGCCAATCAGACTTCATCCATTGAATTTTATTGGTTTAAATTTAAAATGCTGCCATTCTCCCACTATTTATGCCAGGGTGCCCACTGTTTGTCACTGGGTGACTTCAACTCAAGGTTAGAAAAAGTGGACACACCCACCAATCACAATTTATCTATTGACGTTTATTGGTTTAAATTTAAACTGCTGCCATTCTTTAACTATTAATCCTAGGGTCCCTAAACTTTGCTTAGTTAGTCACTGGGTAACTGCAGTTCCAGGTTAGAAAAAGGGGGTGGAGCCACCAACCACCAATCAAATGTCACTTTCATTGACTTTCAGTGAGGAAATTTAAATTGCTGCCATTCAGACACTATTAAAACCATGGTCCCCAAACTTTGCACAGTGGTTTTTACTATATAACTGTGGCCCAAGGTTAGAAAAAGTGGGTGGAGCCCCACAGATCAGATTTCATTCAGTGACTTCACATTTTTCAACCCAAGATCAAGTTACTTCTAAAACTTCCCTTTCTAGTTTTTTAATCTTATTTATCTTAACCAAGGGAAGAAGGCTTAATGGGGGTTGGCAGCTAGGGCAAGCAACCTGCAGAAAAAAAAGTCACAGTTCAATAATCAGAACCCTCAAGGGATACTGAAGCAGGTAAAATCCCTTTCCTGTCCCGCTAATCAACTGCGTGAACACCACCCAGTGACAGTTCCAGACTGAAACTAACCTGCCACCACCCCTGCCTGTCACCTAAAAATGACGAATCATAGCCTAGAGATGACCAAAGCCACCAGATGCCCTTGGAGAGGCAAGCCTGTAAAGCTAGGTGCAGGGAGAGGCAGCATGAAACCCACAGCTAGAACCCAAAGAACCCAAAAAGACACAGAGGGGAGGTACTCCTCCCAATTTATTTCTTAGGGGATGGGTTCTTCAGTTGGGAAAGGTAGGGAATATCCTACAAGGATAAGGCTAAGGAAAAGTGCAAGGAACAGGACATTCTGTAACATTCTAAAAGTGAGCTTAAATGTAACCCACACAAATTTAGGTCTGTATTTTCCCTGCAATGCATGAGAAATTGCAATTACAGTTACAATCTAATTCATGCACCACATATTTGGTTATATAAAGGTTATCAGGGTCCCAATTTTAGCGTAGTAATAGATAAGCGCTTTATACAGATAATCCTATTGTTTATAAAACAAAATCGTTTCGTCCAAAGAACAGAATATATTCTGCGGTTACTTTGCACCAAGCAAAATCAGAACACATATAATTGGAAAGCAACTTTTTCCCGCTCACATCTCAGCATGCTTTATAGATCTTGCCAAGTTCAAAGTCACTTTTGAACTCCTCTAAGGAAGTGAATCATAAAACATTTCCTTTCTAAATTCTTCTTGCTTTCATGGTTTAAAAATATGTATTCCATATGGTATAGTATTGCACTAATGGTAAATGTCAAAATGTAATGGACTTACAGTGCCTTGCAGGCAATTCAGTGGCCATGTTACCAATTATATGGCACCTATTCATGGTTATTAAGAATTAATATTGTATACATTCTATATACTGTATATATAATATCTGCTGTTCCTATTTGCATTATATTAGACATTAATAAACAGGTTCTGTCTTATCATTTTTGTGTATCCATGTTTAAAGGAGAAGGACATGTTAGGCTCCCCCTAATGATTACAATTGCTTACCTGATACTTTGCTGAAAAGTGCAGGAGTCCGGAGTTGTACTACAGGAGTATCATGCTGCCATCTTCTTTTGGATCATCTTCAGTTGTTTCAATTTAGGTGCACTTTAGCAGTACAGTGAGAAGCAGAACTTAGAGTTAACTTTTAGTATGATGTAGAGAGTGCTTTTCTAAGACAATTTGCAATTGGTCTTTTTTATTTTTTATTAGTAGTTTTTGAATTATTTTACTTTTTGTTCCACAGCTCTCCAGTATGGAATTTTAGCAACTGTCTGGTAGCTAGGGTCCAATTTACCTTGGCAACCAGTGAGTGCAGGGTCGGACTGGGCCGTCGGGACAAAGGGAAAAAACCCGGTGGGCCCCGTTGGCCCAGACCTGATGGCTGTTGTCGTTCCGCCGGCCGCCAGTGTCCCCCCCTTGCGCGTTTCACTTATGCGGGCTCAGGGGAGGAAGTTGGGAGGGGGTTAGGGGGAGTGTGATGGTAGCCCCAGTGCACCCCCCATTCTGACCCAGAGTGAGTGGTTTGAGAGATTGATTGATATATAAATAATAGAGGGGCTGAATAGAAAAATAATAATAAAAAGTAACAATAACAATAAAATTGTGGCCTCATAGTAGAGTAACAGTCTATTGGCTGCAGGGGTCAGTGACCCCTATTTGAAAGCTAGAAAGAGGCAGAAGAAGAAGGCAAATAATTCAAAATCTATAAAAGATAAAAAATGAAGACCAGTTGAAAAGTTGCTTAGAACTGACCATTCTATTACATATTAAATGTTAACTTTAAGGGGCAAATTTATCAAAATGTGAGTTTAGAGCTTAATACATAAAAACTCACCCACTTTCTCTTCATTCCTATGGGATTTTTAGAAGCATATTTATCAATGGGTGAACTCTAACTTTCACCGAATGATAAATACATTTCTAAAAATCCCATAGGAATGAATAGAAAGTGGGTGAGTTTTTCTGTGGTGAGCTCTAATGTCACATTTTGATAAATCTGCCCCTAAGTGATTGCGGCATAGTGCTTCTAAGGAAGTATCCGGACCGGTGCAGTTTACAGCTAACAGGAATGCTTCCCTGGGTAATCAGGTAAATGATTATAATTACTGGGGATGCATTTTCCTTTTATTCTCCTTTCATTTCAGGAACCTACCCTATCAAACATTTATTAATCTCACCTTTTTCATTTCTCTCTTTGATATACACATAGGCTTAGTGCTTATTAACTGCAGTACAGGGTTCAACAGCCAAAAAATGGGTGGAATCTTCTGCACTTTGTTCCCTTTAAAAAATTGCTGTGAGTCTCTGAACTCCAAAAAGGAAACCGTGTGTTCCCCCATGAATATTGCCTGCATTCAGCAGCGCTGCTTTCATAAAGGGGTGGGCAGGGGGTGTATATGTAGGAGGAGTCCCACAAATATCCTCCTTCTTGCTGATTTACCTGCTGGTGCTGAACTTTGCACCTAGCCCCCAAGTGGCTGCATTACTGGATTATCCATGCTTGTCATGTGACTTGCCAGACTGTTTTATAGTGATCTTGGAAGGGATTCAGGCTTCAGGGGTGTGGGGTCAATTGTTTATTGAGCACATGAAGGTTGGACTAAGGGCTTTTATTTTTATTATTTATTTCTATGTTCTAAGGCTACATTATTAACAGTCTGGGGACGAAAAGTCAGAACTCGGTATTGTAAGAGGGAGATCTTTTGCTTATTTCTTATGGGCTTTACAGTTTGCAGCACCTCCACGACAATTTCAATGCAGGCAAAAAAATCTTCACATTGTATGTGTACATTACAATTGCTTACCTGATACTAGTGATGAGCGAACCGACAAAAAATTTGTATCTTCACATTCCCTACCAGTCATTGAACTGAAGAAGCTACTCAGATGAGTGGTAAAACGTTTTCAAGAAAAAACTCAGAAAAGTCCATTTGTTTTAGACTTAATTCTACTAGACACATTGTACATTGTTTGAAGACGTTCCAACTTTAAATTTGCCTTCTGTTTTGTGAATAGATCCACCAGTAAGGCTAATTGAAGGTTAGGGTAAATTGGTACGCACACAACCACAAGCTACACTAAGGGGCACATTTACTAATCCACGAATCCGAATGGGAAAAATTCGGATTGGAAACGAACATTTTGCGACTTTTTCGTATTTTTGCGATTTTTCCGTTGCCGTTACAACTTTTTCGTAAATTGTCGTGACTTTTTCGTAGCCGTTACGATTTGCTTGTATATTGTCGCGACTTTTTCATAGCCGTTACAATTTGCTCGTATATTGTCGCGACTTTTTCGTATTGAGCGCATCATAAATGGCGGGCAAACCTTTCAGACTTTGCATGATTTTGGAAGCCTCTCATAGGACTCAAAGGCACTCTGCAGCTCCAACCTGGCCCAAGGAAAGTCTCCCATAGGGCTCAATGGCACTCTGCAGCCCCAACCTGCCCAAGGAAAGTCTCCCATAGGACTCAATGGCACTCTGCAGCTCCAACCTGGCCCAAGGAAAGTCTCCCATAGGCTCAATGGCACTCTGCAGCTCCAACCTGGCCCAAGGAAAGTCTCCCATAGGGCTCAATGGCACTCTGCAGCTCCAACCCGGCCCAAGGAAAGTCTCCCATAGGGCTCAATGGCACTCTGCAGCTCCAACCCGGCCCAAGGAAAGTCTCCCATAGGCTCAATGGCACTCTGCAGCTCCAACCCAGCCCAAGGAAAGTCTCCCATAGGGCTCAATGGCACTCTGCAGCTCCAACCTGGCCCAAGGAAAGTCTCCCATAGGGCTCAATGGCACTCTGCAGCTCCAACCTGGCCCAAGGAAAGTCTCCCATAGGGCTCAATGGCACTCTGCAGCTCCAACCCGGCCCAAGGAAAGTCTCCCATAGGACTCAATGGCACTCTGCAGCTCCAACTGGCCCAAGGAAAGTCTCCATAGGGCTCAATGGCACTCTGCAGCTCCAACCCGGCCAAGGAAAGTCTCCCATAGGGCTCAATGGCACTCTGCAGCTCCAACCCGGCCCAAGGAAAGTCTCCCATAGGGCTCAATGGCACTCTGCAGCTCCAACCCGGCCCAAGAAAGTCTCCCATAGGGCTCAATGCACTCTGCAGCTCCAACCCGGCCCAAGGAAGTCTCCCATAGGACTCAATGGCACTCTGCAGCTCCAACCCGCCCAAGGAAAGTCACCCATAGGGCTCAATGGCACTCTGCAGCTCCACCCGGCCAGGGAAAGTCTCCCATAGCTCAATGGCACTCTGCAGCTCCAACCTGGCCCAAGGAAAGTCTCCCATAGGGCTCAATGGCACTCTGCAGCTCCAACCCGGCCCAAGGAAAGTCTCCCATAGGCTCAATGGCACTCTGCAGCTCCAACCCGGCCCAGGAAAGTCTCCCATAGGACTCAAAGGCACTCTGCAGCTCCAACCTGGCCCAAGGAAAGTCTCCCATAGGGCTCAATGGCACTCTGCAGCCCCAACCCGGCCCAAGAAAGTCTCCCATAGGGCTCAATGGCACTCTGCAGCTCCAACCTGGCCCAAGGAAAGTCTCCCATAGGGCTCAATGGCACTCTGCAGCTCCAACCCGGCCCAAGGAAAGTCTCCCATAGGGCTCAATGGCACTCTGCAGCTCCAACCCGGCCAAGGAAAGTCTCCCATAGGGCTCAATGGCACTCTGCAGCTCCAACCCGGCCAAGGAAAGTCTCCCATAGGGCTCAATGGCACTCTGCAGCTCCAACCCAGCCCAAGGAAAGTCTCCCATAGGGCTCAATGGCACTCTGCAGCTCCAACCTGGCCCAAGGAAAGTCTCCCATAGGGCTCAATGGCACTCTGCAGCTCCAACCTGGCCCAAGGAAAGTCTCCCATAGGGCTCAATGGCACTCTGCAGCTCCAACCCGGCCCAAGGAAAGTCACAATACGGAAGCTTGAATGAATCCGAAACTTTCGTACTCGGCGCGACGGCTATGAAAAAGTCACGACAATTCATGCAAGTCGTAACGGCTACGAAAAAGTCGCGAAAATTTATGAAAAAAATCGCAAAATACCGATCATTATGAAAACAACGCATTCGGACGCTTTTCGGACGTTCGTGGATTAGTAAATGTGCCCTAGAACTTTTCATGTGTGGGCATGAGTCCTCGCATATGGTGGAGGCCAGGGTGTTGTGCAACAATAATTCTCACAAAGAAGGGCACCAGTGGTCTCAATCTACATAGGAGTAATAGCCAACAGTAATGCAGGATTCACTTATAGCACAGATCATGTATATACTAACAACTCTTGGCCGATAAGACTCTATCCCCACATGGTCAATCAGTACAATATGTAGCAACATAATATTAATAATGGGTTACCCCCAGCTTTTGGAAATCTCCTTTGAAGTGGAACCCAGGCAATTTTTTATGTAGCCATGAGTCTGTACACTTTTTTTCTACTTCTGGGCAATAGTGTATACCCAGGATCTCTAATTGGATCCAAATATCCTTACTAGCTAACTCTGAGTGTCTGTTACACCTAGTGTGACCTATTACAGACTATATCCTGACCTATCTAGACCTAAACCTAGGCCTAGGTTCCACTGTTATCCCAACCTACCTGTTCAGCTCTGATTCCACACAAAATGGACCCAGAGCACATGGCTGTTCTGCCATATATATATCATTACACTACTAAAAACTGGAGAACTGCATTGGTCATATTGGGACCCAGGAAAGGGACTTATTTCACGTAGAATAAAGATCCCATTAGGCACTAAGGGACTGCCAGGGAAAATGCAGTCCCCTACAGATGCATGGTTCCTGAATTATTAGTGTGGTTCATTGAACTCTGTTTTTAAAATACATTTTGCAAGGCCACAAGCTTTGCATGACTTGATTAAAGGGATAGGGGATTGAAGTTCCCTGGTTGCCCTATTCATACTAATTTAGTATCTGTGCAAGTGCAAATACTTATGGTGGCTTTTCAATTCTATGATCATAACTGTGTAAAAACCCCTGTTTTTTTTAAAGTACGGTACATGCACTTGTGTGCTTTGATCAAACCTTACTCTATTGTATGTTGTGAACTTCCATTGTACTTATATATTTTACTTAGCTTTGGAAAGCTCCCACAACACAGCTTTTGTGTACTTGATTAAAGAGAAACTGGTATCATTAAAAAAATCAAATTTGCTTTAGGTACAGTGGTTTAATGAGCAAAGCAACATTAGTTTTAAGTGTTTATGGCATTTAGCATTTATATCTTTATTATCTACGTATGATTTTCCCCAGTTGTTGCTGTAAGCCTAACTGGAATTGTACTTAACAAATACAGTTCACATTGTTCAACTGTAGAGTCAAAGAAAACAGATTTAAATCTAAAAAGGTTAAAACAAGTTTTTTTCTGTGGCAAAACAACCCCAGCATATGTTCCCAATTAACTAATATCTTGGAAAATGGTGTTGCTTTGTACTGTATGTATGGCCAGATAGAGAAAATATTAAATATCTCTATTAAACTTAAAACAACTGTGAATTTGAAAATTAGCTCAATGTGTTGAAGCCTATTCCCAAGTACAAAGTGTGGACTTTAACAATGCTCAGTGGGCTTTGCCTGATATAAATATGCTTGATTAACATAACACAAATCCCTTAAGAAAATATGGCACATTTACAATAAAACAGATACAGTTCATACAATCCATTGGCATTCTAAGTATTAGCAAAAAGATTCACATTACCAAATATATATAATGGTTCTAAATCAGACAATAACAATGAATATTTTGAATACTAAAGAGTATAGTTTCACCATTATTTATTTATACATATCCTGCAAGCTTAACACTCTTTATATAGATTTCCCATGGAACTACTGTATATACTCAAGTATAAGCCTAGTTTTTCAGCACCCAAAATGTGCTGAATAAGTCACCCTCGGCTCATACTCGAGTCGGGTGCCATGGGTCCCTCTAGACTAGCACCCTCTGTCCTTTGTGTGCAAATTAGGCCACCTGCAACCAGACCCTCCAGTGCCCTGGCCTAGGCTCCCACTAGCAATACTTATTTCCCCTTACATCTCCTCCAGGACTGGGTCTGCAGCCAGTTTGCCAATGTGCAATGAGCATGGGGTAGTACTCATATTGTTTTTGTTGACCCTCTTCTCCACTTTTCTTTGGAAAAACAGTAAATAAATATTGAAAAACCTATACCCCACTGATGCCTCAATTAATGTAATTTTTATAGATATTTATTTTGATTATTAAAACTTAGCAGTAGCTGCTGCATTTCCCACCCTAGGTTTATACTCGAGTCAATAAGTTTTTCCAGTTTTCTTAGGTAAAATTAGGTGCCTCGGCTTATACTCGGATTGGCTTATACTCAAGTATATACGGTACTAGAAAAGTGACATTTACGTAGCATCGTGGACACCGAAGACCAGTCAAACGCTATTCTGGTCTTTACTTGGAAAATAATGCTACATTTGCTATCAGATATGCACTGAACTGGAACCACGACAATCTTCCTCTCTCATAATAGTTATTGGCAGGAGCTTACAATCTAAGATCCGTATAGCATACAAACTTAGTGGCCATTTTTATCAGGAGCCAGTTAAACTGCCTGAGTGCTTTTGGAGTGTGGGAAGAATGCAAAGTACCAATGCAGACTGGCAGAACATACAATCTCCTTGAAGGAGTCAATTGGGTTAAGGTGCGTTAAAACAAGCGCTATTTATAGCATGCGGTAAAAATTTTATCGCATCTTATTTTTTGCATCTTAACGCACGATTCACTAAAAGGATATTTGCGTTAATTTAGACGCAATGTTGTTTGCGTTAAGTCGCGAAGACTATTTTTGTGCGGTATTTGACTCAACGCGCTAATTAAAGCAGCGTGCTACGCCATATTAGCCATACACAGCATTACGTTCGTAAAACTCCTTTTTTTAAAAATGCCCATTTCCCTGCAAACTGGAGGCTGCATCACTCTAGGGCCAACACAGACTTGAATAAATCCCACTGCAAAGTCCTTATTGTGTTGCCAAAAGCTCATGAAGACGGGAGTAAGAGGATCGCTGGCGAGCAGGTACCCCGAGCTGGTGCAATTTTCTGCCGACGGGCATCGGCCCAGGGTATCAGGTGAGTGATTACAATCACTGGGGATGCCTAACATTGTGACCCCCCACTCAGTGATCATACCTTTTCTTCTCCTTTAAGAGCACTAAAAAATGCACCACAGTCAATAAGCCTCTTCTAAACTGTAAGCTCCTCCTGTAGGGCTCCTCTAAGGATAACTAGAGAAATGTAGTAATAATAGGATTTAATAAAATGGAAAATGTGAATAAATATAGGCTCAAAGAGGCAATATATGCCTACATACTTGTTATACTTCATATGAATAAAACTTCTGTGTCCTGTCTGTTCTTTCAGAAGACATTTCTATTGTTTCCTTGAGTCTTTGGAATATACAATCAGAGCCAGTAGGCAGCTGCCATTTTGTGGGCACTGTTATTAAGCCAAGCTTTGTATCACCCCAAAATCTTGTGTATGTGCCAGAATGGGGGACCAGATGCCCATGCCCATGCACTGGCTACACAATTAGAGGGTGAGATGGTAGGGAGAATGTGGGTGCTGAATGGAAAGTTTAAGTAATTGTCTGCCCCGCCTCTATGCCTAAGGCATAGAGGCGGGGCAGGCAGTATATGATTGACAGCTGGGATTTTTAAATGCATTCATAATGGGTTTGGATGTGTTAATATAAAAATGAATTTTGGTTTCATGTTTAATTTAAAAAGGACTTTTATTATACAGCTTTTCATGTCTGGGTGACAGGTCCACTTTAAAGGCTTCTCCCAGCCGCAGTCTAGGTCAAACTTTCAGATAAGGGTGAGTTCATTATATGGCTTATCTGTGGCTGGTAATTTGATTAAGTAACTTCTCCTCCCAATACAGTTGCTCTGAAGGACCGCGGGAAGTTTGAAGGTGAAAATTTGCAAAGAGAGTTGTAAAGAGACATATCTTTCATAGTAAGGCATACATTAATTCATTCATAGATTGTGAGCATTTTGGGCCTTGTATCAACTGTCTAATAAAATTCCTAGCACTTATGTATTTATTCTCACTGTTTAATGTACAATAACTGTATTTGTGGGTATGTTTTGTAAAGCATTGCCTATATATGTGTTGATATATACTGTATGTCTATTTGGCTGTAAAACAGGCAACACCAGCTAGAATGGCTTTAGAGCATGGGGTACATAGGACTCTACACATCAGATGGGCTAAGTGGAAATATCCTTGGGGTGTAGTGCAACTACAACTCACTTAGGCTGTGTACAAGCAAACAAAAGAATTGGCGCCAGAATGTTCTTTGTGGTAAACCAGAACGTAACTTGTTTATTGTCCAAGACAATGATCCACAGGGTTATAGCAATACTCACACAGAGGAGATATCAGGCAATTGCACAGAAGGTAGAAAAAAATGGTGTCCACCCGTATAGCCCACCTCAGCAGAGGGTGGGGAAGGTAAGGACCACCAATCAGCAAGGCCTCCCTGTGGAGAGTAGCCTGGCCAAGTATCTATATCCTCAGGGTTTCCCTTAGCAGCCAAGGATCCCTCACAGCTGACTATGGATCAGGGATAGGAACTTACCAGATATCTGTGTCTTAACCGTGTCCTGCTCTAAGGCAACAGTGCCTCTATGGAAGATTACTTCCAGCTAGTCTCTCCTGGTTGGAGCCGAAACTGCTCTTTCTAACTTATCTCACTATCTCACTTTCCTAAAAAGTGCTCTTGTAAATTATCCTGACACTTACTATTCCTCATTCACGGGTCCCTGTTCCCCAACTTCAATAGAGCTAGATACAGCCTCTAGGGTACTCACTTTACTTTGGCCCTGTTGATCCCAGGCTCAGTGGAACTTCCACCTGGGTCAGCAGATGCAGCCAAAGAGGCACACTCACCCCCCTGCTAAGCACTATATCAGAGTGCCAAGGGAGTTTGTCTCCCTGTTAACCAATAAGGCACATATGCAAAACTATACACTGATACATGGGTCTTTGCCCAGTAACAGCATAGACTAGGAAGTTGTAGGGTTTAAAGACATCGGGGCATGTTAACCCTATGGGTCCCTACATATATAAATAAATAAAATACACAGCTCTAAATTAGTGTCCAAATGCAAGACAGATGTGGCCCTCCAATGCATTTTATTGACCCCAAACTGCCCAATAGTTTAAGAGAAATGATTGTTGTAATATAAAATTGCCCCTATTACTTGGTATATCAGATATGTGGCCCACTATGTAGAAAAAGTTGGAAAACGGAGTTATAATAGGAAAATGTATTGTCAGTTCCAATAAGTAGTTACCTGAAATGTTTTTAGTGCAGTCACAATCAATGAAAACAAAGGCTGATGTGGATAGAAAATGACACCAAGTTATCCATACAATTATTATTTATTTAGGTAGAGCTGGCACATTACACTACACAGCCCCATCGGATTTGTTTAATAATCCTGCACAGGTATGGGATCTGTTATCTGAAAACCCTTTATCCACAAAGCTCTGAATTATGGGAAGGACATCTCTCATAGACTCCATTTTAATCAAATAAAAAAAATGATTTCCCTTTTCTCTGTAATAATAAAGCTGTACCTTGTACTTGATCCCAAATAAAATATAACTACTCATTATTAGAGGCAAAACAATCCTACTGGGTTTATTTAATGTTGATTTAAGTTTTGGAGATCCAAATTACAGAAAGACCCCTTATCTGGAAAACCCCAGGTCCCAATAATGTGTTCTACACCTGTACTTGCATTTGTGCTATTCCCATACCTGCTTTATTCACCTACACAGATCAGAGTGCATGTATGTTTATCTTTATGCTACATATTAACATCTCTCCAATCCATTTTATCAGAATTCTTTTCCTCTTCACAAATCTAAGTTAAAATATTGCGGCTGAGTGTTTTGAGATATCTACAAGCTGACTACACACTGTCTGCCTTTATAATTTTTCCATTCTAAGCGAAAAAGACATAACTATAACCATTTTTAAAGCTGTTTTTAGCAAATAACAGTCATCGGAGCCTGAGCAGTAATAGCTCCAATTACCTCATTGATACTTCTACAGGAGAGGCTGAAAACAAGAAGAAGGCCAAAAGACGTGATTGTTGCATGGTTGCAAGAGTAACTCTCAATCACCTCTGAAACTGTTCCCAACATTCTATTTCTCATTTTACCCAGGATATTAAATTGGTGGTAAGAAATGTGGAATTACAGTCCTTTAGCACACGCTGTCCCAGCAAAGTGGGAGACAGCGGCGAAAGCTAAATTTTTATCAAGTAAAGAAGCACATGCAGCCAACTGGAATATTGTCAAATAGTTTACAGATTCATATAAGTAAAGGAGCGTCCTTAAGTGAAAACAGTATAAAATCTCACTATGATATTTTGTTTGCACATTTATTTTTTCTGATTTTAGTAGACAATCCGTGTATCTCCCATTCTAGGCTAACTGTGCTTCTCCCTACCCCATTAAACATTTTTGCCAGAGGGGTAATGATACATTTTTTTCTTTCACCTAGTCAGAATTATTTGTTTTTTAAATATTGAAAATGCTGCTGATGTTTGAATTAATGTAAATATGAAAACAATACATATATATATATATATATAAAAATGCAAAAAATATATATATAAATATATATATATAAAAATATATATATTATGAAAAAATATCCCGCACTCACAGGACTTATGAATACGAAAAACTTTTATTGGAAAATGACTAACGTTTCGGCTGACACAGCAGCCTTTCTCAAAGTGAGTGTGCAGCAAACAAATCCCCGAATTAAACCTAATTAGACCAATTAGACCAGTATGACGTCATACACTGGGAGTGTACTACAATACATAATCCAATAAACAGAGAACACCAAGTGTAAATGAAAAAGAAACTAATTGCAAATAAAAAATAGAGAATGTAAAAGTGAAGAGAGTGTAAATATGTTAGATAAGATATCCAGTGCAGCAAAAAAAAAGTATACAGGCTGGAGTGACGGCACACACAGGATTTTCACAAAGGAGTCACAGGATCAAAAAATGGAATAAATCAGAGGTTTATTGTGACCAATGTTTCAGCTCCCTGACGAAAGCTCCTGTGTGGAGCTGAAACGTTGGTCACAATAAACCTCTGATTTATTCCATTTTTTTGATCCTGTGACTCCTTTGTGAAAATCCTGTGTGTGCCGTCACTCCAGCCTGTATATATATATATATATTTTTTTTTTTTTGAAAACCAAACAAAAAAGTTGATATTGTAGTTTTTTGGAACTCACCTCTACAGTTTAGTGCTCACTACAACTACTGGTACTTTAGCTCCTTGTTAAAACGGCTGTGTCCTAGGGAGCTTCACTGGGCAACTGAATTTGCTTGGTGTCACTGTAGTAAAAGGTCTGTGACCTTTTGCAGCCTCGTGAATTTTAATGCTTGCAGAACTCTTCCCAGGAAGAAGCAAAGTGCAAAAAAAAAATATTGTTCTCTTTCCTGGGCTTTAAAATTGCCCCAGGTCTCTGCGCTCCAATATGGAGTGCAAACACTTGTGTTCCTCTGATGAATACAGTGCTGCCTGTGTTTGCCAGGCCTGTATTTATAATGGGCGTTAGCAGCAGAAGCATCTAGGTGCCCACCCTCCTACCTGATCCTTAACTTAAATGTCATACAGCATGAGGTGTATAGTATCACCAGACCCTGGATGCAAGTTTTAAATGAGCACCAAGGGGTGCATTCAGGGTCTCTGTAAATAACCCCCATTATCTATTTCTTGAAACTTTCACAAACATTGACTTACATTAGTTCACCTTAAAGGAGAAGGAAAGGTAAAAACTAAGTAAGCTTTATCAGAAAGGTCTGTGTAAATACAACCATAGGCACTTACAGTAATACTTACAGTCCTCTATCAAAAGAAACACAGGATTTCTTGTCTCCTTTTTTGTAAACATGATCTTTGGTATCAGACTTCCTCTCTCAGAAAAATCCTTCAGTCTGCACAGCTCTCTCCCTTCTCCTGTTCCCCCCTCCCATAAGAATTCATAAAACTCACTCCCCCACCCTTAAGAATGTGTGATCTGAGCTACAACTGCTAGAGCTGCAAGCAGGAAGCTACTTAAAATGGCAGCTGCTGTCTTAAACAAACGGAGGGAACTTCAAGGGTTCTTTACTCAGGTATGGTAAAGCTTTTTGCAAAATAAATATAGTGTTCTAGGTGGCACTAATGTGGCAAATCTATTGGCAGTAAAATGCCAAAATGACTTTCCTTCTCCTTTAAAATAAGCTAAATATAGCGTACAAAGTGATATGCTAATTTGCAAAATAATATCCTTTTTGGTCAATTTTGAATCAGTAAAATATGTTGCTCTATAGCTATCAGGCCAGGAATTCACACTTTTAGCTGTTTTTAGCAGTTTTAAACCTAAAGCTAAAGTGTTTAATATGCATTCAAATATAATGTGCTATTACCCTGCCTTGGTAAAATTATGTGTTTGCTGCAGAATATAAAATAAATTATTTTGCCAAGAAATGATCTGTTAGTAGGATGAGCAGATACAAACTTTAAATGGAAAAACCACTTTTTGATATAAAAAAATCAATATAATATAATAAATGAATATATAATGTAATAAAATTTGTGACATTAAAATAAAAACCTCACAGTCAATCAAGTTTTTTGTTGCTTGGGTCAGTGACCCTGGTGACGAGATAGAGGTTGAAGGTTTAAATAGATAATAGATAGGCTAATAGATTAAAAATTAAAAAACAAAAATCAGCTAAATTGTTGGTTAGAATAGTTCCACCAATAACATACTAAAGGTTAGCTGTAAGACAACAAAGAGAGACCCTACAGGCATATAGTTACCAGAGATCTAGTCATTTCAATCTTATTTCAAGTTGCCCCATCATCACAGCACTTTGATGTCATCACCTCTGCAAAGCGTCATAATGAGGTCATCCCCATGTTTCTGAAATGCACAAGGATTGGAGAACCATCCAACATGCAACGTTTCCCTGCACTTGGCTCTGCTGTTGCCCTACTAATTATAACCGTTTCAGTTTCAGACTCGTCACATGCTACAAAATGGCAGCAATCAAAAGCGTTTTCTCAAACCCCGTAATCTAGGATTAAGTAGAGAATTAACACTGTATAGAATGTAAGAAATGAAAGGAATGTACAGGACTGATGATAAAAAGTAAATGAGTTAATTAGAAGCCTGCAATTATGTTTCTCCTCAGCTAGCAAGAATAATTACCATGCCATGACATTGATAAGGGTTCATTTATTCTTGATAATTATATTTGCTTAATATATTTTAATTAATACGGTTCCCGCGGTATTTCTTTTGATATATTCATGTGAGAGTAGTTAGATTATCGTGGATATTATTTTCTTAACCTTTTTGTCTCTGTTTTAACATTTAGTACTCACAATTGTTTTGAATTCGCTTAATGGCTTTGACGTGCGCTATCGTGGGATTCAACTTTTCTAATTTGAACAAGCTGTCAAATTCTCAAGTTCTTCCTTAAAGCGAAGTGGTTCCAGAGATATCTTTAGGAACATCGAACACTATGGGGCCCATTTATCACTGTACGATTGGGTATGATTAAAAAAAAATCTGCATTTTTTTTGTTAATTTGCACGACTTTTTCGTACTTTGCGACAATTTCTGCGACAAAATCGTATTTGTCGCATTGAGTACAAAAGTTTCGGATTCATTCAAGCTTCGGTATCGTGACTTTCCTTGGGCCAGGGTGTAGCTGCAGAGTGCCATTGAGCCCTATGGGAGACTTTCCTTGGGCCGGGTTGGAGCTGCGAAGTGCCAATTGATTCCTATGGGGAGACTTTTCGTGGCCGCCAGGTTGGAGCTGCAGAGTGCTAATGAGCCCTATGGGAGGACTTTCCTTGGGCGGCGGTGGGAGCTGCAGAGTGCCATTGAGCCCCTTATGGGAGACTTTCCTGGCCGGGTTGGAGCTGCAGAGTGCCCATTGAGCCCTATGGCGAAGACTTTCCTTTGAGCCGGTGTTGGAGCTGCCAGAGTTGCCATTGAAGCCCTATGGGAGACTTTCCTGTTGGCCGGGTTTGGAGCTGGCAGAGTGCCATTGATTCCTATGGGAGACTTTCCTTGGGCCGGGTTGGAGCTGCAGAGTGCCATTGAGCTCTATGGGAGACTTTCCTTGGGCCGGGTTGGAGCTGCAGAGTGCCATTGAGCCCTATGGGAGACTTTCCTTGAGCCGGGTTGGAGCTGCAGAGTGCCATTGAGCCCTATGGGAGACTTTCCTTGGGCCAGGTTGGAGCTGCAGAGTGCCATTGAGTCCTATGGGAGACTTTCCTTGGGCCAGGTTGGAGCTGCAGAGTGCCATTGAGCCCTATGGGAGACTTTCCTTGGGCCACGTTGGAGCTGCAGAGTGCCATTGAGCCCTATGGGAGACTTTCCTTGGGCCAGGTTGGAGCTGCAGAGTGCCATTGAGCCCTATGGGAGACTTTCCTTGGGCCGGGTTGGAGCTGCAGAGTGCCATTGAGCCCTATGGGAGACTTTCCTTGGGCCGGGTTGGAGCTGCAGAGTGCCATTGAACCCTATGGGTGACTTTCCTTGGGCCGGGTTGGAGCTGCAGAGTGCCATTGAGCCCTATGGGAGGCTTTCCTTGGGCCGGGTTGGAGCTGCAGAGTGCCATTGAGCCCTTATGGGAGACTTTCCTTGGGCCGGGTTGGAGCTGCAGAGTGCCATTGAGCCCTATGGGAAGGACTTTCCTTGGGCCGGTTGGAGCTGCAGAGTGCCATTGAGCCCTATGGGAGACTTTCCTTGGGCCGGGTTGGAGCTGCAGAGTGCCATTGAGCCCTATGGGAGACTTTCCTTGGGCCGGGTTGGAGCTGCAGAGTGCCATTGAGCCCTATGGGAGACTTTCCTTGGGCCGGGTTGGAGCTGCAGAGTGCCATTGAGCCCTATGGGACTTCCTGCCAGGGTTGGAGCTGCAGAGGCCATGAGCCTATGGTGACTTCTTGGGCCGGGTTGGAGCTGCAGAGTGCCATTGAGCCCTATGGGAGACTTTCCGTGGGCCGGGTTGGAGCTGCAGAGTGCCATTGAGCCCTATGGGAGACTTTCCTTGGGCCAGGTTGGAGCTGCAGAGTGCCATTGATTCCTATGGGAGGCTTTCAAAATCATGCACAGAAGGATCAAAGTCAGAAAGTTTTTTGCGTCTTTTCCGATCATTCAGAACTTTTGGATCATACCATAAAATTTTTGTACAACCACAATCTGAAATATGCGTACTTTTAGCACCGAAAATCAGAAAAACCCCCCAGAAAATATCAGATTTAATCCGATCGTACTTTTTAGAAATAGGAAATGTGCCCCTAAGAGTGTCTTTCGATTAGAATTTGAAACTGAGTGATCAAAGCGTTATGGCAACCACACCAAACTGCTGGCTGTTTCCTGCCACTATTCTATTATATTCCTCGGTGAGATTTACTCTGCAGTCAATAGAGTCACATCTGAGACAAAATGCTATTTAATCTGTGCAGATTATGTCCTGCATACACCACATTGTTGTTTTATTGTACTTTTGGACTGCTTTCCCTTTTCAAAGGCCAAGACTAATCAGGAAAATACACTTACTTTGGCCCACTTTCTATTTCAACACCTGCACCCTTTGTATGGCACTGGCACAGAGCTCCATGTCACAGACTGTGAATTACACTGCCTCCAACACTGCTCCAAACTCCGCACTTGCTGTGTCCATAATGTAACTGCTCTGCACCCCTCCCTGCAACTTTACCTGCCATACTCCTTACCTGAAACACTGATAAGATTGCCTTTATATTAGCCCTGGTGCCCTAAGCCAGGATGAGGGTGGGTGCATTTGAACCCCCCTCCCCAGTTCCCCCCAGTAGTTACACCACTAGCTGCTAGCATGCAGACATCCTCAAGGAGTATAAAAGCAATCACAGAGGACAGAAATAAAAGGTTACTTTTCAAGAGTTAATAGCTGCTAATTGGACAGGAGCCACCCCAATAGCTCACATATGTGATAAATGGGTTCATTTTCTCTATTTCCATTGTAGCCTCATGTTATTTCAACTATATACAATATTAACACCAGATATAACAAACAAAGACATTTTTTTTAAAGGAGAAGGACAATTATTTTGGCATTTTACTGCCAATAGATTCACCACATTAGTGCCACCTAGAATGCTATATTTATTCTGCAAAAAGCATTACCATACCTGAGTAAAGAGCCCTTTAGTTTAAGATTGCAGCTATCATTTTAGCTAGGTCTTCATAGCTTCCTGCTTGCAGCTCTAGACGTTGGTAGTTCAGATTACACATTGTTAAGGGTGGGGGTCAGAGTCGGACTGGGACCCCAGGGGCCCACCAGGAAACCTTAGACTATAGACCCACTCTCCAAACTTTCCTCCTTTCCTCACCCAGCCTCTTTATTTTCCTACTCTCGTTTATTTACATGCTAGCATCTGTTCTTCCATCTACTTCTCCTCTTTGTTCCCATTGAGAAATAGGGAATGACCATGAAGCAGGCCAAATGGTAAGGAGGAGGGCCCACTGACACCTGGGCCCACCGGGAGTTTTCCTGGTATCCTGGTGGGCCAGTCCAACACTGGTGGGGTGATTGAGTTTAAGAATTCTTAAGGGAGAGGGGAGCAGGAGAGGGAAGAGAGGAGAGAGCACACAGACTTGGGCCCCAAAAATGAAGGATTTTTCTGAGAGAGGAAGTCAGATACCCAAGAACATGTTTACAAAAAAGGTTGCAAGAAATCCTGTGTTTCTTTTGATAGAGGACTCAGTGCTGTGTTTCTGTGAGTGCTTATGGCTGTATTTACATAGAACTTTCTAATTAAGCTTACTTAGTTTAACCTTTCCTTCTCCTTTAAATCTATGACATTTGTTTCAATGTATAATTGTTATTATCCATTTTATTAAAAAAAACAGATTATCGAATTGCATGGCATAATATTCGCTTATCTTCTCTCTCTTTTATCTGTTGCATGATCAACAAATTTAGCCTTATATTTGTATAACTTCAACCAAAAGGCCATGGGTAATTTTCATTTTAACGTGTTAATGACCTTGAAAAATACATTTTATCTGCCAATGTACAGAAAACACTAAAAGGTGAAATTAGCAATAGGTTGGTTTTCAAATCATAATGGCATGTTCCTGTTATAATGTGATGCTTCTGATGTGTCATTTCAATAACAATTCCAACTGATACAAACTGTGATAGTGCTGAATATACAGTACTTTGTCCCTTTCTGCTCATTATGCCAGTTATATTTATATAGCAAATATTTATTGGGAAATCAGTGGGAGTTTGGTCATTTGCCGGCTCAGCTCATTGAACATATGAAGAAGTGTGTAAGTGAATTAGTAGTGCATGAGATTCACAGAAAATTCCTAAAAATAAACACTAAACATTAAAGGAAAACTGTCATGGCTTTTCCAAACCCATCAGTTAATAGAGCTTCTCCAGCAGAATCCTGCATTGAAATCTCTTTTTCAAAAACACAAACAGATTTTTTTTATGTTTAATTTCGAAATTTCACATATTCCTCATTTTCCAGGGTGCCACAGCCATGTGACCTGCGCTCTGATAAACTTCAGCTGACCTGCAAGTTGGAGTGAAGTCACCCCCCACCCAGCAGCTGGTCAGCAGAACAATGGGAAGGGAGCAAGATAGCAGCTCCCAGTAGGTTTCAGAATTGCACTCAATAGTAAGAAATCCAAGTCCGGCTTGGGACTCCTCCAGTTACATGGGAATAGGAGATTAATAGGTTACCTGAAAGCAGTTCTAATGTGTAGTGCTGGCTCCTTCTGAAAGCTCAGACTCAGGCACAATGCACTGAGATGGCGCCTACACACCAATATAACAACTAAAAACAATACATTGAATACCAAAGCTTAGATGAATATGGCTAGATATGTTGTATTTAATATATTGAATTTGATATATAAACAGAGGTTCAACAGCCATATAATATTCATGCCCCCAGCCTTTACAGTTGTGTACAGGAGCTCCCCATCTTGAATCTTATTAGCCCAACTTTTGACAGTCAGTGACACTGCACATGCTTAGGGGCCTATTCATCAAAGTAAGAGTTTGAATCCCAAAATGGGAAAAATTCGGGATCATTTCTGATGATCGCAAACATCACAAAAATGCTTAAGAAAAAATCGTATTAGTCACGATAATATCGAATTGGTGATCCGAAAGTCACAACATTTTCATATCCGAACAATGGTAAATGGCGGGAAAACCTTTCTGACTTTGATCAGATCTGATCCTTCAGTGCATGATTTTGGAAGCCTCCCATAGGACTCAATGGCACTCTGCAGCTCCAACCTGGCCCAAGGAAAGTCTCCCATAGGACTCAATGGCACTCTGCAGCTCCAACCTGGCCCAAGGAAAGTCTCCCATAGGGCTCAATGGCACTCTGCAGCTCCAACCTGGCCCAAGGAAAGTCACGGTAACGAATCTTGAATTAATCCAAAACTTTCGTACTTGTTGCGATAATACGATATTGTTGCGTAATTTTTGACACACAGTACAAAAAAGTCGCACAAAATATAAAAAAAATCAATGAAAATACGCAAGGTACGAAAAAAATACAAATTTGTTGTATTCGGAGCGATCGTACTTTGATGAATAGGCCCCCTAGGGGCACATTTACTTACTCACGAACGGGCCGAATGCGTCCGATTGCGTTTTTTTCGTAATGATCGGTATTTGGTGATTTTTCGGAAAATTTTCGCAACTTTTTCGTTGCCATTCCGAATGTTGCGCAAAATCTGGCGATTTTTTCATAGCGTTACTACTTGCGCGAAAAGTCGCGACTTTTTCGTAGCCTTCGCGCCGAGTACGAAAGATTCGGATTTATTTAAGCTTCAGTATGGTGACTTTTCTTGGGCCAGGTTGAAGCTGCAGGGTGCCATTGAGTCCTATGGGAGGCTTCCAAAATCATGCTAAGTCTGAAAGTTTCGCCCACCGCTTACGAGCGCTCAATACGAAAAAATCGCGGCAAGATACGAGCACATCGTAATGGCTACGAAAAACTCACGTTTTTTCGCGCAAATCGTATTGGTAACGTAAAAGAAGCGACAATTTCCGAAAAGTCGTAAAGGCACCGAAAAAAACACAAAAATACGAAAAAGTCGCAAAATGTTCGTTTTCCAATCGGAATTTTTCCAATTCGGATTCGTGGGTTAGTAAATGTGCCCCTTAGTGTACTCCAAGCTCCTGAGAAGCTAAATTTAGGGGTCCCGGAAATCATTTAGCAGAATATTCTTATCTAATAACTAATATCTAAAGACTAAAATCTAATGACTAATGATTACTTCTTAATTCAAAATCTCTAATGTCTTTTAGTGCTCTTTATCCAGTTCATCATTTGGCATCATGATAGTCCTAAATCACCTTTCAGTCTTTCTAAATAAAGCTTTCTGGTAACTGTCCACATATGCAGCGCACAATCCACATATATTGGACTCCTCTGCATTATAGACAAGAAACTAATTTTTATGAAAATGTTGGCATTTATTTTTAGTTTATTTTTTAAACACTCTGCATGCTTTCATCCTGCACATAGCTGTGTACCTTTGCAGTTCTATATAAATACATTAAATACAAATAGGACAATACAATATGTAGCTGAAAAGGTTATTTGGGAATAAAGTCTATGAAAGCCAAATGCTTTTTTACTAGGGCAATGAAGAAACACAATACCAATGTCACAGCCAAGGTCTGCAAAAAAATGGTTGCTATTGTTTCAATTTCTTTCGCTATGAAAAGAAACAACATGAACTTTAATGACATTTCCAGAATTTTATTGGCTCTATATTCTTTTTATCTTGCTACGCAGTAACATAAATGAAAACTAATATAATTATAACAACATTAATAAAATCAGCCCTCCCTAAACAATAAAACACCAATGTGGTGCAAAAAAATGCAAGGAGGTGTCTTTGAAAATCTTCATATTCTTATTGCGTTTTCTACGTTCTCCAACCTTCCACCTATCTATCTATTGGCAACGTGGAATTATTTCTTTTTTCTGCTCATGGCTTATTGCTATGTATTATTATTCATTAATATTACTATTCTACAGAAGTTTGACATGATAGTGATAGCCCTAATTGAGAAGATATTGTGTCTGACTGGCAAGAGTTTGTAATCATTTTGCTTTTCAAAAAGCTCAAGTTGTGTTTGGGTGGAGTTGCCTTTAAGAACCGCAATACTGACTATTGAATAGTGTGGGACATACAACAGCAGAGTAAATATAGTCTACAGTCAGTTGGTCTGTCTGTGACATGTTTTATGAAAAGAGATGCAGAAAAGTGTGACCATCTTGCAGTATAGCAGAGGTGTATGTTTAAAGTTAAAGTATACAGCTATAGGACCTGTTATCCAGAATGCTCGGGACCAAGGGTATTACGGATAAGGGGTCTTTCCATCATTTGGATCTTCATACCTTAAGTCTACTAAGAAATCAATAAAACATTAATTAAACCCAACAGGATTATTTTGCATCCAGTAAGGATTAATTATATCTTAGTTGGGATAAAAATACAAAGCACTGTTTTATTTTTACAGAGAAAAAAGGAAATCAATTTTAAAAATCTAAATTATTTGATTAAAATGGGGTCTATGGGAAACAGACTTTCTGTAATTTGGAGCTTTCTGGATATCGGGTTTCCGGATAAGGGATCCCATATTTGTACTACATGTGTATCTAAGCAAAAAGTAGACAGGCATTATTGCCCACCAGAGCAAAATGGTTACAATAAAACTTTATATCAATGTTGCTCAGCCTCCAAACCTTCAGTTGTTGAAGCCCCCCAAAATAGCCAAATACTTATGGGAATTCTTGGCATTGTTAACTCACCAACAGGTGAATAGCCACAGGCAAAATCTATTTTATATACATATTTATTTTTCAAATAATTTATTTATTATAAAACAAGCTAGTTTTACACAGTGAGAGTAATAACAGAATGCAAGTGTCCATGTTCATCATGAATCTACATTTATTCAATGGGAAAGCTTGAAGAAATGCTGATTCTTTAATTGCATTCAAACTATTGGGATAAACCACTATAACTTAGTAGGAGGTTTTACAAAGCTTCCAATTACTTTTTTAATTTTTATATAACCTTAAGAAGCAGCTGATCCATCCAGCTGAACTAAGCAAATGTTACCCACAGTTCAGCAATTTAATTACAGACAGAAGGAAACCAAGAGCTCGGCATCATCTCTAAGAGGCCCTTGGAGAATGCAGGGATGCTGAAGCAATTACAAAGTACCCTGAATGTTATTTACAAGCCAGACAACTATATAGTCAGAATCTGTTCATAGGTAGGAACATTGCATTAAGTACAGAGCTAACATATTATGATCTATTTTACCATATAGGGCAGTGGCTTTTAGATTTTTCCAATCTTATGTAGTGATTCACCATCACCCATTAGTGATTTGCTAGGTTGCAAATATAGTATATTTGGAAATACTTGTCCCCATGGAATCTGCAGAAAAGCAAATAAGTGTTCATAAAACTTACCCTACTTTATCCTCAGGCTAGACTATTGAGAAAAGCAAATAGACATTACATTTTGCTGCAGAAAACATGCTAAAAATGCAAAAAAAAATGCAATAAAAGGCATATTTACTTGCATTCAGCGTAAGTAAAATGCACACTGACTCTATGGCTAGTGATAAGCAATTTTTTTCACTAGGCATGGATTTGAAGTGAATTTCCGCATTTCTTGAAACTTCCATGAAAACTCATGGTGGAAACTCAAAAAATCCCAGTCACGGCGTTTCACGAATTTTACTGCCGTTTCGCAAATTTTTCAACAAAGTGAAATGGGAAAGATTCACTCATCACTATCTATGGCATGAGAGAAAACATGAGAAAAAAATACATTTGGAAGTGAGGAAAAACTTGCCCATTGTCTTCACAAATATTTCACCAGGACCTTTAGGAAAAGAGTGTTTTTGTTTGTTATGTTTCACACCCCATGTGTAAGTTTCACATCCCATGGTCAGTAACAAAAGTATCAAAAACTTACAGGAAGTGATTAGAAAATTACTTTTTTATCTACAGTATAAACAAAAATCATTAATCTCTTTGTATAAAATGTCACATGTTAATCATTTGTACATTTTTCCTTTTTTTTTGTATATTTTTTCATCCAAAAGATGCACCTCTGCTCGCTCCTCTGTCTGCACTGACTGGCACTTTTTCAGCCTTGGTGCAGTCACACAGAGAAGATTTCAGCACAAAAATGTGAGAGTATGCACTTTAATATCCAATCCGTGCATCTGTACCCAGCTAACCCAATGCATGTGACTACAAAGAGAGAAGCAAGCGGAGGCCAATGGATGGGGTGTTTTTAAACTGCCCCAGGTGGAGTAACATTTAGAGTTTGAACCCCCAGACACCTGTTCAATGACAATAAGATCTTCTTTATTATCAGAAGCAGATTGCATAACTGACTGTCTCATCTCATGAAAGGTCTGATACTTCATATTCTTAAATCAATCAATAAAGATTGTTGTACTTGATCCTCACTTAATGCAGCCTTCATACATTTTATAGTTGTTGACATGAGACACAATTCCTGTGTTTAAACTTTTGGGCCTTCTTAGCAGGAGACCTAGACATCTAAAAGTATACCTCCCAACTGTCCCGATTTTCACAGGATAGTCCCTCTTTTAAAGGGACAGTGACACCAAAAAATTAAAGTGTATAAAAGTAATTACTATATAATGTAATGCTGCCCTGTACTGGTACAACTGGTGTGTTTTCCTTAGAAAGACTACTATAGTTTATATAATAAAGCTTCTGTGTAGCCACGGGGGCAGCCATTTACAGGAGAATACTTAGCAGATAACAGATAAAACCCCATTATATTCTACAAAGCTTATCTGTTATCTGCTATGTGCCTGTGCCTTTTCTCCTTTTTCCCAGCTTCAATGGCTGCCCCCATGTTGACAGAGCAGCTCATTTATATAAACTATAGTAGCATTTCTGTTGCAAACTTACCAGTTTTACCAGCGCAGGGCAACAGTACATTATATTTTAATTACTTTAAAACACTTTCATTTTTTGGTGTTACTGTTCCTTTAATAGCTCAACCCGCAGTCCCAGATTCTTACTGAAAAGTCCCTCATTTCCCCTTTGATCTCCCACACTGAACACTAAAAAAGATACAAACTTAATTAAAAAGTAGCTTTTGGCAGAGAGCCCAGAAATCTTAACAAGCTTCACCTGCACTTAGATACATTGTTTCTCACATTTAATTCAATAAGTGGGCTTTTATGTTGCAATAGTTTTTTTATTGAGATTTTTTCAGTTTTATAACACATATACAGAAAAGAAAAAGGCTTATACATTTCCATATCCGTTTTCCATTTTGTGCACATTACGTGGAATCATTCTGGTATATCCATTAACATGTGAAGGGTGAGGGGGAAAGGAAGTATTGAATAGAGGGGGAAAAGGGAAGGGAGAGGAAAGGTAGAAAATAGGGGGGAAATAATAGGGGAAGTTCAGAAGCAGGAGGGAGGGAATTTCATAACTAGGGCAGAAGAAATTTTTAATTATGCCGCCTAGTTGCTGCACTGTACATATGACATTTACATTGCCCATTTGTTTAACAAAACAGGTTCAATCAAATATATTTTAATAGGTTAGTGCTGAATTGCTAAAACCGTATAGATAACGATATTGGATCCATGGATCCCAGACCTTCACAAATAGTTTTTTTTATCCAGTAGTATACTGGTAAGTTTCTCCATAATTAAAACTGTATCTATTCTTGTCTTTACCTCTGCAAAAGAAAAATAAGGGGATACCAGGCCTTTGCTATCACTTGTTTTGTAACTGTAAATATATGTGTGATTAAAATATGTTATACTCTCGAGATTGTGACAGTTGTCTTATTTAAGAGGGCCTCCTCTGGACATTTAGGTATATTAACTTGCAGAACCGTATAGATCAATTGGTAGGCCCTGATCCATAGGAGTTGTACTTTATCACAATACCAAAATATATGGGCCATTGTTCCTGGATTATTATATCCTCTGTAACAGTTTGGATTTGCTCCAGGAGTCCGTTTTGCTTTACGACTTGGGTACCATCTACTCAAAACCTTATATGTTGTCTCCTGTGCTAAGACATTTATAGAGTTATGCATAGTATTTGTAAAAATTTCTTGCCAGTCTTGTTCACTTAAGGTAAGCGACAGTTCTGTACTCCAATCTTTTACAAACTTTAGAGAAGTAGTGGGTTGAGTATTGGTGCTTTACCTATAACGGCTAAGTGATCCTTTCATAAGGGGTCGATGAAGACAAATTGATTCTAAGATAGTATGCGGGGAAAAGAAGATCTATTTTGCAAAGAAGTTAAAAAATTACTTTTTTGGGTATATTTACAGTACTGTATATAGCTCGATTGGGAATATTATATCAATCCTGAAGAACTGTCCAGCTAATGATTTTGTCATGTAATATATAGTGGTGTATATGCGTAAGTCCCTTATCTATCCACCATTGAAATTGTTTAGGCTCTAGGCCCGGTAGGAATTCAGGGTTTTGAAACAGGGGTGCGAAAGGGTGGTGTTTAGATATCCAGTTAGGTTTGGAACAAATAAAACGCCATATAGTGAAGGTATGCCGTATCGTTGGAAAAACATTATATTTTTAAGGTCTTACATGTCCAGAGGAGGTCCCCCAAACTGTTACTTTGACATGTGGCTTGCTCAATTATAACCCATTTGAGAGGGTATGACAAGACAAACCAATATAACAATTGTGCAACTTGGGCTGCAAAATAGTATTCCTGGAAGTTCGGAAAAATTGATCCCCCTAAAGATCTATGTCTGTATATGATCTTACAAACTATACGTGGGTGTTTTTTTCCCCCACATGAATTGGAGACATGCATTCTGTAAACTAGTTAATTGCTCGGGTGAGGGTGGCAAAGGTAATGTTCTAAATAAGTACAAAATACGCGGGAGAATAGTAATATTTTTATATTAATCCTACAAAACTATGATACTGTGAAAGTCTTCCAGGAATCTAGGTCATCTATCAGTTTTTTGATAAGTGCCTTATAATTAAGGTCACTCAGAGTATTATATGAGTCTGTGATACAGTCCCCTAGATATTTTAGAAAGGTATGAGACCAGCAGAAATCGAAATTAAGCTCCAATAGCTTTATTATATGTGGCTTCATATTTAGTGGTAAAGCTTCTGTTTTGGCTACATTAATTTTTAAACCAGAAAGAGAACTGAATTTATCTAGTACATTAAATAGATTTGGTAAGGAGATCAATGGTCTGGAGAGAGTAAGTAATAGCTCATCAGCATATAAACAATATTCTTGTTGAGCTATTTCTATACCTCTAATTTTAATATTATTACGTGAGAGCATTGCCAGAAATTCAATTGCTAAAACAAAGAGTGTTGGTGAAAGAGGACACCCTTGTCTGGTGCCTCTTTCTATAGTAATAGGAGTAAAATGTAATCCGTTGTATTTTACTTGTGTGACTGGAAAATTGTAAAGTGCCTGTATATGTGACAAAAAACTTCAGAGTCGAATGCTTTCTCTATATCCAAAGAGAGGAGCACTGCAAGGGTGCCCCTCTCCTTGGCCCAGATTATTATATCAATAATAAGTGGGCTTTTGGCAGAGAGCTCAGAAAGTTAACAAGCCCCACCTGCACTGAGATACAGTTATAACTAATAAGCTAAACTGGTCTCTGGGAGGAAACTGAGACTTGCAGCTTAAAGGGCACATAAAACAAGACCCCAAAACCCCCAGAAATGTGTTCAAACTTTAAATAACCTGCCAAATTTAGTCCAATGGGAGTGGTATTTAGGGGGTGTGGTCACAAAAATGGGCATGGTCAAAACAATTATTTTTGTCACTCTTTCTTTTTTCAAAATGTTGGGAGGTATGCTCAGGTATGGTAGTACATGGAAGTGTTAGTACAGGTATCGGACCCCTTATCCACAAAGCCCACAATTATGGGAAGGCCATCTCCCATAGACTCCATTTTCATCAAATAATTCACATTTTTAAAAATGGTTTACTTTTTCTCTGTAATAATAAAACAGTATCTTGTACTTGATCCCAACTAAGATATAATTAATCCTTATTGAAGCCAAAATAATCCTATTGGGTTTAATTATTGTTTAAATACATTTTTTTTAGCAGACTTAAGGTAGGAGATCTGAATTACAGAAGATCCCTTATCCAGAAATGCCCAGGTCCTAAACATTCGGGATAATGGGTCCCATACCTGTACATATATAACTGCTTTGGAATAACATTTAAAGGCAATGACAGATGGGCTGATTTGTCATCCACAGGAAACTGTGGATGCTGGATTGTCAAATGTAAAATGTTGAGACAAAATGGGGTTCTTTAAAATCAGTAATGAGAACATTTACGTGTGGAGGCAGATGCATCAACATTCTGATTTTAGTGGTTTTATAGTTTTTTGAAACCATGAATAAACTCATTTCCACTAAAACCACAAATGGTTAGTTATTTATTAAAAGATTTAAATTGAAAAAGCACAAAAGAATTTAAATGACAAAAATAAAAAAAAAAACGGAAACAACATATTTAGTTTAGCTAGTGAGAAGCCTGAATCTATGAATTAAAAGGGTACACCACCCTCAGGATAGGGGTGCAAGTAGAGGCTACTGTCGCTTGCCTAGGTTTCACTTGGGGGGACTGATACTGGAGGTTGGACACCTCCAAGTTTCATTATTAACCCCTGATGGGTAAAGCACTCGCTGTGTCCTTTCTATATAAGTAAATGCTTCATTTCACGGGACAGTCCCTCTTTTAACAGCTCAACCTGCAGTCCCGGATTCTTACTGAAAAGTCCCTCATTTCCCTTTGATCTCCTGCACTGTACGCTAAAAAAGATTCTAAATAACTGTACAGTATTTATTTGTGACTGTCCCTGTGAGCAATTGTTCTACATTCCTTCAAATAAATGGTGAACTTTTAGTAGGATGCAGAGGGTGATATTCTGGGACAATTTGCAATTGGACTTCATTTTTTATCATTTGTGGCGAGGGTCCGTACTCAAACATAAAGTGTCTTTGAAAAAAGACCTTTTACTTTACAATAGCATAGAGGGGGACAGGGCAGGGCTGGTTTTAGACCAATTGGACCTACTGGGCCCATTAGGGCCCCACACCAATGGGAGCCCCGCACCAGCAGGAATAAGCACATAAAGCTGTTCAGCCCACCCTCACAAACAATTGCCCAATAATGTTGCTTTGTGTTCTAGGATGTTAAACCCAAAGTGGGCACTGCATTCATACTGCTACCCCCGGGTACCCACTCTCTGTCACTGTGTATAGTGCCTGAGGGGCCAATAATCACTGTCCCACACTGTATATAGTATGCTTGGTGTGTCAGTGCCCAGTGCTTGGGGGCCACATTGTGCCATGAAATGTTGGGGGCCAAGGAAATGAGAGAAAGAGGGGTGAAAAGGCGGGGATTACACCATCAGTCACATGGAGAGAGTGAGGCAGGGACTATTTTCTCACCCAGCCCTGGAACCTTGTGCTCATTTGGGCCCTGCAGTTTATAACACCTTGCTGAACTTCTCCACAGCTTACAGACAGCATGCAAGAAATACATTACATAACCCACAATGCACTGCACTGTGATGTTCCTTTCCTTATTGACATCACGCATGAAGGGGATTGTGGGATTTAGAGGATGCAGGCTAAAGGTTGACTGAGGACAGTCGACTACTGTTGCATTTTTTTTTTCTTTTTAAATCTTAGAGTAGCCAGACAGATCGGCAGGGGAACAGGGGGCCGGGCTAAGGTAACTGTTCCAAACCATATTATTACATTAAAAATCATGAAAAGGCTGCTTATTTTTTTTCCCATGTATATTGCTTGAAATTATGTTTACTTTTTAAAAAGCTGAAGTTGTGTTTGGGCGGAGATCCCGTTTAATTATGTTTGATCATGCTTTCATGCTCTGCCTTGATGGCAAATTATACTGTATTATTCTTTATGCATCTGCTGACTGTATTTACGGATAGAGAAAAATAAAGAAAGCTGAAAAAGGCCTGTTTTACTTGCAGCGCTGAAACCTGTGGGATTTTTCTGCACTATGAACAGATCAATTTTGTACCACAACTTGTAAAATGAGAGCTCCACTCCCTCCTTATTACAGAGTAGGATATGAATTCCCTGAATTAAATTTCTTCGCAGCTAGCCTTGTGTTTTATGAGTGCGCCTCTCTAAGAATACTAATAGATTTACTTTGCCATTTGTGAATATTGAAGATATTTGTTGTTTTAGCTCTTAGCTGGTAATATATTCAAGTAGAAAGGAGGGATTGCAAGGTGCAGATCCACCTCTGACTCTGGGCTGATTCAATGCCGAAACCCTTTGATAATACTAAACAAAGGCTTCTTCCTTAGAACAGAACAATGTAGGTTTGTTTCCTGTGAGGCAGATGTTCATTTTATCAAAGGGTTACATCTGAAGCTTCGAGAGGAAATGTAAAATTGCTTTGGAAGACCCTTACATCAGTTGTGTACATTTAAATTGCCTAAAGGGAAAAAAACCCAAATATAATTATTCTTGTTCTCCAATCTACATAATAAACAGGTTTTCTTAACAAATTCTTACAGAAGTTAGAGGCATGATTAAAAAAGAACTGTCTGATTTTAATCCAAAGGTTGAAAATTGGTGCTAAATCAGTCGCTTAATTCAAGGTCTCATTCACCTTGCTTTAACTACAATGCTACCGTGATTACAATAGCATTCATACATTAACAGTGTTTATTTATCTGTGATTACAATAGCATTCATACATTAACAGTGTTTATTTATCTGTGAAACAAAGAGATGTTCATTCAGAAGGAGGACTTCTTTTCCTGCAGCACAGCTTTTCGGCTTTTAAATATGGAATTTTGTTATCGTCTAGAAATGGAGCTCAGGAGAAATACACATTTTATTCTGTACAAAGAACTGTCTGTACATGCAATACCTCTTAGGATTTGGGAAAATAGAAGTATATTAGATTCATATCGACTGATGCTTTTATAGTGTCTACATTGAATCAACTGTTGGACCAGATGAGATCTTCAGATATCCCCTCTGCTTGCCCAAGGCTATTTATGACACAGACCACTTTATTATCTATGTCTGCCAAAAATGGCTTCTGTCCAGAAAGTATTGGTTCTCCATCTTGAGGATCTTGCAGAGATCATATCAGATGGTTTCAACCCTGCCCTGTAGAGTTTGGAGGTATTAGGCTGGGTGTGTATTGGAATATAAAAATGTAAATATTAGTTTAATGGTTTTAGAGTTTTTGAAACCACAAATAAACTAATTTCCATGAAAACTATAAATGTTTAGTCATTTATTAAAAGATCCAAGTTAGCGCAAATACAAAAATGACAATTGTTATTAAATGGGCCCCTTAGACTCAGATAATGTATCTCTCAATGTCCCATCATGCAAATTCATGTAGAACATTATCATATACTTTTCCATTAAAATGAATGTTAGTGATGAGCGAATCTGTGTTGATTCGCCAGAAAATTTGCAAATCTTTGAAAAGATTTGTGAAACGGCAAAAATGTTGCATATAAAAAGTGCGTAATTTTTTGATGCACACAACAGTCTTTTGATGCGCACATTGGAAAAGGGTAAGCAACAATTTTTTTTGACTCGGCCAACTATTGTTTGTTGCTCGGCTAATTTTTTCGCTGCTAATTTTGTTTCTCGTTTCTTGAAAAAAATCTGCCAGTGGTGAAACACGGAAATTCTGCAAGAATCCATGTCTGGCAAATTATTTCACCCATCACCAGCCGCAACATCTTGTGCTATGGTACACACTGGGAGGTATGAGATGTCAAAATAAAATCATTCTATAAGATGTCATTCAAATATAATCTTGGCAATAAGCCTTGTAAGTATTCTGACAAAATGAATAGAAGACTGGGCTTGTTGTTCCATCAGACGGCTTAATAATATAAGCAATGTCAAGGAAAGTGCATCATTTCTCCTAATGCATACTGTCACACCATCATGGCGCTTGCCCTTCTATGGTATAAATACAATGTTAATTCAACATAGAACAAAACTCATTTTTAAAGAATTAGTAATTCTGTCATTGAGTTAAATGAAGTGTATCATTAATACCAGTGAACCCTAAGGAAAATGTGAGTGGATCAGATTTTGCTAATGAGGACTAAGGAAAAATATGGCTTACTTCCTGAATAATTTATCACTAAGATGGATTTGCTAAATGCTGTAAATACACAGAAAGTCTGCAGTTTGAGGTCATTTGAACAACAATAAGCTGGGAAAATAAGCTGCAGATGTAAATCTTTCTCTCTGGTGGAGAAAGGGTATCTAGCAAATAAGTTGGACAGCAGTTGTACAATTTGATAACTTTTTATCTGTTTTGCACTTATATAATTCCAATAATGCAATTTACTTATTGATGGTACACAGGAAAAGTGTTGGCAACAAACCAATGGTTTATTAACAGATGAACTGGTCCCCTGCGCTAGAATATGCTCCACCTTAGGTTCTTCAGTCCATACCACCTCCTCCGGTAAGTGGGGTCCCAAAGAAATCAAGCACGTGGTGACAATCCTATTTTTCCCTAACACCCCTGGCCAACTAATAAACTGCCAGGGAAACACTTTGACCACACAGCACGTTTCGCCAATTTTTCACCGTTTCAAGAATGTTTTCAAAAACTCGCAAATTTTTCTGCTCTTATATAGATGCAACATGTGCAGAGCTGATACTGATAATATACTGTATATCTTTTAAGTTCTCAATCCACAAAGTTATAATCACCGTTTTAACTTATTTACAGACTTTGGTTTATTAATTCCAAGGCTGGAATAAGGTGTAGGCAGAAGAGGCACGTGTCTAGGGTGCAATGTGGGAGGGTGTTAGGCATGTACCTCTTCTCTGGCCTACCCCTTGTCCTGGCCCTTGTGACTGCACTTGTTAAAACAAGCACACACATAAACAAATGCGGTGGTGATGGGGGCCGAGTGGACTAAGTGTGTTACCTAGGCTGCCTAGCCAGCTTGGTCCAGCACTGAACAAATGAACTCCTTAACAAGTTAACAACTTTATATAAATTGGACTAACACAAGCAGGTCTGGTCTGGATTGAGTATAGGCCCTGGCATTTCAAGCATCCAGAGTCCCAAACAGCACCCCCCACAAGCCTAACAAATAATAACTGTCTATGACATCTTACAGCAGCCCCTCTGGTATTTGACAGAACCCACAAATTGCCAGTCTGGGCCTGGCCTCTGTACATTAATAAATTTCCATTGGAGAAGCTGACTGGGGCATACAATAGGGGCCGCAGGTTGCTCCTTCATAAATAATTATGCTTGCCAACCTGGAGGAGAGCAGGTACATTAAACTGATTTTTTTGTGCTGCAAGGGACCATAGGGTCGATACAAACAATGGGGCCTGGAGTTGTATACAGGGCCCACCCACACCAGGGCCCATTACGATTTTCCCACAGTATCCTGGTGGGCCAGTCTGACACTGAAGATCCATACACAGCCAGGTCCATGCAGTATCCAATCAAGTGGTTAATTGGCCAAATGCACAGAGAATGAATAGTTCATTGGATTGTAGTTGATCTATCTGTAGCACAGTTATGTAAATATGTTATATGTATATAACATATATACTGTATATTACAATTATATATATATATAACCAACCTAGGGCACCAACCAGGTGCCCTAGGCAACCTGATCGGCTTAGCCTGCCCTCAGCCAACACCCCAACCTACCCCTCCCCCCTGGGCTTGGGGCTAAGACAGCTATTCAGGCTGGCTGGAATGGCTGGCTGGCTGACCTATACTAATACCAGGACCCTGGGTGATCCAGTCACTGACCTGGGGACAAAAAAAGAATATTAGTCATTTTGTCCCTCCATCTCACTACTAGTTGGTATTCCCAGCTTTATTCAGCTGCGAGTGTCTGCTTTTTTTTTTTATACCACATATTTATTTGAGGTAATTTTATATTATTTTTTTTTATTTTTTGCCAGGAAAAATTCTGAACTCATCCATCAGTATAATTTTAGCAGCTATTGAGAAGAATATTACAATTTTCTCTGACGGTACAACTGACCTCTACCAATTTGTGCAAATCTTCCAATTGGATTTTTGAAATATATTTTATTCTGAGAACTTTTGTTCTCCTTTCCTTTCAAAATACACTTACAATTTTTCTAAAACCAACAATTACATGTGGAATAACTTTTATAAAAGCTACAAATTGCAGAGTATTCAGTAGCTGAGTCATTTTGTTGCTGATGAGTCATAAGTAAATGCCCAATGTTTCAAGAAATACTGGAATTTCATTGGAAATATGCAAAACCCAGACTTATATACAAGGCCAGATGAAAATCAATGAGAAAATGTTATTTAATGGTTCATCATGTGACAACCATTACAATATATAGACAAGGAATTTCAGTTCCAATTTTTTCCATATACTTTAAAAGAGTCCCAACAGTGAGAAAGAGTAAGAAATGGTTACTCAGGTACTCTCCACTGGGTCATCTTATCCCAAAGACCTGTTATTGTAAAACACACAATACTGTACACGTATAGAACTTTTCTGTTTTGTGATGCGTTATACAGGGGACTTTGCGCATAACTCATGTATTATAAGAAATAATGTACCCACTACTGTAAATTATAAGTATGTCTCAGTGATAAAGGTACAAGGCTGCAGGCTGAATTATACATGGAACACTAAGGGGCAGATATACTAAAACTTTTCGAAATTTTTTTTAGAGAAGAGATGTTTGCGCATGCACGATTGGGGGGCTTGTGCGCATGCGCGCGGGGTGGGGGGGGGCGGCCTCATTTTTAAATCCAGCACTGAGTATTACTCATGTATTTAAAGGGATGCTGTACCTCCAAATGTAAATTATAAGGATATTAGAAGTCACTGAGGGGTTCTGTGACCATATAAAGGCATTCTAGTGATTCTTATAATATCCCTTAAAGAATAAGTAAACCTTTTTTTTTTTCTATGAGTAAAATTACTCTAAACAGCCTCCAGAATTACTTACCTTTGTCCCAGCATTCTCTCTGATCTGTTTCCTCAGTCAGAAGGTATTCTTTTTGGTTGCTTCCTTGTGCAGAGTGAAGCCCCGCCCCCACTTCCTGTTCAGGTCTCTCTTTAATTCGACAAGGTTGTCGGAGTGAAGAGCCTTCTGCGCATACATGGAGGCAGCAGGAGCCAGTCTGTGCATTAGCCGTTTTTTTTTTATGAGAGACCTCATAGAAAAAAAAAGGTTTACTTATTCTTTAACTAGGTGGGTTGGCTTTTTAGGGATTTTCAGAAAATACAGGGAAAATTGAGAAAAAAATTAGAAAACTGGCAATTATATACAGGTATAGGACCTGTTATCCAGAATGCTCGGGACCAAGGGTATTCCGGATAAGGGGTCTTTCCATAATTTGGATAAGTCTACAAAAAAATAAATAAAACATTAATTAAACCCAATAGGATTGTTTTGGCTCCAATACGGATTATTTATATCTTAGTTGGGATCAATTACAAGGTACTGTTTTATTATTACAGAGTTAAAGAAAACCAGTTTTAAAATTCTGTATTATTTGGTTAAAATGGAGTCTATGGGAGACAGGCTTTCTGTAATTCTGAGCTTTCTGGATAATGGGTTTCTGGATAAGGGATCCCATACCTGTATATAAAACAAGCAGAAAATATTTTAAAACTTTTTCTGCTTTTCTGTAGTTTGTCATCATTTACCATTTTGATGTTTATTACATTTCCTCTTCACTTCATTGTGTGCATATAGTGAGCCTATTGTTTACTATACCACATGTTTGGGGGCCAGATTGTTAGAAACTGATGATGTCTGTGAAGCCCTTGAACAGTGGGGGGGAGGGGCACAGAAAAGCTGTTGGAGGGCCACAGCCCTGGCTCAGTTGATTAAAAAAGTGTGTTCAATATTCCTAATTCTGTACAGTTCACAATGAGTAATAAATGTGCAGATTTGGTGGTGTGAGTGGCTCAGCAAGCTTCTGCAAAGGTCTGTATAACAAATGTAGCCTAATAGAAGAGGGCCATTTTCTTTCTTGTAACGTCCATATTTAAATAGCTGATAAAGTGGCACTGGTGTAAAAGAAAATCTTCCAGGAAACCATTTTCTTTTCACAACAATATTTTAAATGACACATGGATGAGTTTGATTGCTGCTATTCTTGTACAGAATGATGGTCACAATTCCACATTCCCATTCCCTAAAGTTTTGAAGCACAAGAAGGATCCACCAGGGAAAGGGACATCTGCCATTGACTTCTGTACAAGTTTTATATGACAAATTGTCGGATTGGAATTTTAGCTGTTTTTATGCATAGTAAATCTCGAAAGATTCGCATTTTTTCTGCTACTTTTAGCGATAAAAATCAGAATCAGAAAAAAAAATTCCCAGCATTAGTAAATGGCTCTTTTACTGTAGAATAAAAAATAAATTATACACTTTATTAATATACAGTGGATTTAACATTTTTGTATGGTAAAAATTAAATCAGTGAAAGTTTTTCTAAGACAAAGAAGTCCAAAATCAATCACACAGTCATTATTTTTGTCTTCACTGCAATCAAACGGTGAATCGGACGTGAATATAATTATAGTCAGGAGGGTTGGAGCTGATACCAAATGTAGTTTAATATCTCAAAAGCTGTGTTTCAGATCTCAGCCTAGAGCTTTCCTTACATCATTTTCAAGACCTATAATCAATATATATATATACCCGACATTCTCTGGTCTGATATATTACTTGCAAAATAATTAGTAATTAGTAGTGATGAGCGAGTTTTTTCTCCAGGCATGGATTTGCAGTGAACTTCAGCATTTCGTCATTGGAGAATTGTTTTGAGAAACTTCTGTGAAAATTAGCTGCGAAAAAATTCATCACACGCAAAAAATGAGTCACAGTCTTGTCAAAATAGTCACGGGCGCGGCAAAATAGTCAAAATGGCAACGGGTGCATCAAAATAGGCGCGGTCATGTCAACATGGACACGTGTTGGGTCAAAATAGGTACGGTTGTGTAAAAATTGGTGCGGTTGCTTAAAAAAAAGTCATGCAACACCCACGTTTCGCCAATCTTTCACCGTTTGAAGATTATATGCCCCAAAGAGGAAAAGAACAAACAATAATATTTCTTGTGAATGAAATAACTATAACATTCTATATTGGGATAATTGAGGGAAGCGTACCGAATTACCAAAGGAGGCTCAGGTGTATAAACCCTGAGCCTATCTCCAAAGATTCAATCCCAAACTGATAAGTAATCATAAATCAATCAATTAGCTCACCAATGTCCAATGGTGGTCTGGGTGCTCAGGGCCCCGAACCCGTAGCTGAAGGGAAAATCACAATCGTTGAAGGAATATCAAGCACTCCGGACGAACAGAGTCTGTTAAAAACGGTCTTTATTTCTTCATATTATTTCTTCACACCGTTACAACATATACAAAGTACTTTTTCATAGATTTGTTTGTCCATCTCACTACTGGTGAAAAGAGCTGAAAGTTTGCTTTTATCTGTACAATATCTGTAAAATTTTTTAGTCTATAGCTTGCGTGCAACTATTCCAGAAAAATGAAAAACGTCAAGTTAGATGAAAAATAAAATAAAATAAAAAAAAACAGTGCAGTCTGTGCTTGAACGAGGTTAAAATCTAGGTCATTGAAACACTCAAGCCTATAATTGAGAGAAGAAGATCTGCAGAGCAGGGCACAAGAACTAGTCATTATGGGGAATGGGTAAAATTATTTAATACTTTAATACTACCTTTTAAATACAATACATGACAATGATTACATTTATACACACTGTTGCAAATAATGGCAGCGGTTTGCTCTGCTTATCATCTACTCACACAATATGCAGCATTAAATACTATTTTGTTTCATGGAATTAATTGGTTTAAATGTGTTTTGTTTTTACATAATGGGTTATTGATTTCAAATATCAGCGAATCAGTAGTTTGTACTGTAATATCATGAATCATAATACAAATTATATACAAATAAAAAAGTTATTTTCAGTTAATGACTATGGGGGGGGGGAATTCACAAATGTGGAATAAATGGAAACTGGAGTAAAAAATATTATTATATTAGTTATTTCATTTATTGCTGCTGCTTATCATTACTATTAGTTAAACTAGATTTAAAGGAACATCAGATTTACAAAAAACAATTGAGCAGTTTGTTTATACACAGTGGCATTAAATTGCCATATTAGAATGCCCAGTGGTATAACCGAGTCATCAGCAACATGGAAAAATAAAAAATGCAGTGAAACACAATTTAGCATGAAGAAGAACAACCCACATCATAAGGTCTGCTTTCTCTGTAGTTAGGCCACTAAGAATGCCATTTTAATAACTATGGAGTACCTCATCTCTCCATACAAATCTGGAGTACAACTTACACCAACTGAAAGTTTTTTGGAGAGTTTTTTCCTCTATGCTGCAGCTAAACAGGGGACCTGGATTCAGAGAGATATCGCCTGCAGCAAGTAATGGCAGTAAGGAGAGGGAGAAGGGGTGGGAGAATGACTAGGCAGTAGTTGGAGGTGCTAGATTTTTTAAAATGTTATACAGGGTATTAAGAGCAGCAGTGTGCTGAATGGAGTAGAGAGGAAGATATTACTATGGAGTGGGGAGTCCGCTGGAAGGCTAAAGGATGAAGCTACCTTTGGAAGCAGAAAGATTAAAGATTAAATGAACAGGAGTATTAATGACATTATGACAGTAAATCTAGGAAATTAGGTCTCAATTCACTTGGACTAAGGTTGCAGAGTCTTCTGCTGTTGTTCCCTTGTTGCTCCTCTTGATCTCCTTGTAAAACTCCATTTCAGTTCACTAGTGAATGATTTACTTTCAAATGATTCACCCTTGTGCTGCTTTTCCAAATTATGTCTTTCTCAGATTTCTCATACACTCTCTCTATTACACATTAATAATTGTCACTCTCTGTTTACTGGCCTTCCCCTTCAGAGATCTCACTTCTTCAGTCCATAATAAATACTCATACACCTCAGAAACTGCTCTTCCTCTGCCAATCTCTTCACTGGCTTCCACTATGGATCCTGACATTGAAAGCAGTTCATAACTCTGCCCCACCCTACATCTCTGCAATTTTCTCCAGGCACTCACCAAACCGCTTGTTCCATACTGCTCCTCAACTACTCGCTCATAACCTCTTCACATAATCACATTTAAGACTTTGCTATGTCTGCCCATCTTGGAATCACTTCCACATTCTCTACAAGTTTGTCATAATCTTTCTGCCTTCAAACAATTACCAGAAGCTTACCCTTATCTAGATTAACATAGCTTTAGTGTGTGTTATATGCTGCTAAACACAATGCTCAATGCCACATCTCTCACCTTGCTGATTCTTGATCTTGCCCATACCTTTTTTTTCGTATGCTCTTTTTGCCATGGCCCTTTTTAACTTTTGTATGAAGTTGTTATAAAATTAATTCTAAAAAAACCCTGAATTTGGAAATGAGTAAATCTGCCTCTAAATGGGATAGGTCAGGAGAGGGTCTCAAACAGAGATAGAGTAACTACCCACCCCGTCTAACATCCTGTAGAAGAAAGACTGGATATCTGGGGAGCAAAAGCAGTATTTGTAATTCTTTTTATTGCAAAGTACTTTTATTGAAAACCTGTTTATTATACTTCCCAAACAAAGAAGTTCATTCCAGCTTTGAAAGCTATTCCCACTCAGTTTCATATTTTATTAATTCGTTTCAATACTACTTTATTACATTAGAAGGTAGAGAACTGCAGCCTTTTCCCTTAACAATTTTTTTCCCTCCTCCACCCGGGCCACCAGGGTTTAGCAAATGATGTCTCATCCGTATGCCTTGGCTCAATATGCATTTGATCACCAAGTTCTAGCAGTGAATGTGAATATATTTTCAATGAGTCTTTTCTGACAGTATTAAAGTTCCCATCATACATAATATTTTAATAATATGCTGACAAAAGGAACTATAGAGTTGTATTATGTTTCTGTCCTTGATAATTTCACATATAATGTTCAGTAGTGGAGCTAGAGCAATACAGTCATGCATCATTTCTGCTTTCTTTCAAAAGATGAAAGCCACAGAAACTGTTGAAATATTTCTCCATTCCATTTCATTATTCTGCTAAGATGTTCAATGGGAAAGATCCACATTATTTATTATATTCGTGTTGTATAGTATATTATGGAGATTGAACAAAGTACAATTTAGCTGGAAAAAAACATGGTGCTATCTGAGTGAAAATTTTATTACAAGAATGTTAAATGATGTTGGTGCTGTTCAATGACAATTTAAAGGGCAGGGACCTTGTATAAAGTGTTGTTTAAGGATTATAAGGATTGTAGGGATTATAGAGAAGTCTGTGCGTGATCCCTATAAGTATTCTTTTCGACTTATAATAATAAACTAAATATATTTTATATTTTCAGGTGTGTTTGTAACCATGAAGTATTTAACCTATAAAATAATGTATCAAGCAGGGAATGAGGGTGACATTTGTGAAGGAGGAGGCTACCATTAAATGGTTTTCTATGGGAAAGCTTAGAAATACACCCTTAAATATGGCAGCTGCTCACTTTTTGGGGAGGCTAAGCTTTCCTAAAGCTTCATAATTCTCAGACTATAGTATGAAGGGTCACAAAACAGACAAGGAAAAGCATCCCACAGTCACAGCCTTGGTTTTGCAATGACTACCTTGAAAATGCATTATGCACGTGTAGTATATTGATTTTGTACAAAAAGGGGGTTCATCTTTGAATTCGCTTTTAATATGTAATAGGTGGACCTATTCAAAGCACTTTTTTAATTGGTCTTCATTATTTGTTCTTCAGTATGCTTACTGAATTATTAATGTTCTTATTCTACCTGTTTCCAGCTTGCATTTGAAATTGCTATCTGGTTTTTGGAGTCACTGACTGAGAAACCAGAAAAAAACAGATTTACCATGAGGATTTCAATGTATTTGTATCATAATTTTTTATTGCTATCATTTGTTTTAGTACCTCTCATACAGATATTCC
This sequence comes from Xenopus tropicalis, assembly GCF_000004195.4. NCBI lineage: Eukaryota > Metazoa > Chordata > Amphibia > Anura > Pipidae > Xenopus > Xenopus tropicalis. The sequence goes on from NC_030682.2 coordinate 124,416,942, forward strand.
ATTCTGACTTCCTAAAAGCTTTTTGGTTAGTAGAATACTGAAATCCTAGAACCACTAAGCAGTTACAATTCAGTGGTGGTTGGTATTTAGCCCCTTGAACAAGAGCCAACAATGTGGAGTTCATGATTGTCTGCTCCCCCTTGCCCATTCAATGCTGCTGTAGAAGGTGGTAGATAGCCATATTTATACTCACACATTCTGTATATCTCTGTTGGCTTTCCATTCCAGCCTTGGTGTTCTTATTGTTTCAAGAGTTAATGTATGGTATTAAAAGGAAGGAAATAGAGCAGTTCATGGAAAATCAGGTTGGAAGCATGTATTCTTGATGCAGCAAATGTAAAGCTTTTCTTGAACATTTTTTTAAAGCTGGTTTATAAGTTCCATGAATTGGCATGAGGAAAAGTGATAACAATGGGTTGTGGTTGTGGGTCCTCACACCTAGAAATTTATATACAGAGTCAACTGAATGCTGATCCCATTGAAAAACAATCTCATTCATATTTACAGTCAGAGTAAACAGAATGGCAACTATCGATAAACACGCTGCCTAACTGTAATGCTAATGAAAGAACAAGGGTATAAGGATAAGTAAATCAAAGATTATTGATTTGTCACCTTTGACTCTTCATCTGATCACCAATCTCCAGTAAGTAATCATTAAAAATACAGGTATCAGAAACCTCTTATCCAGAAATCTCCAACTTAAGGCTATCTCCCATAGATTCTATTTTAATTAAGTAACTCATTTTAAAAAAATTATTTCCTTTTTCTCTGTAATAATAAAACAGTAGCTTGTACTTGATCCCAACTAAGATATAATTACCCCTTATTGGGGGCAGAACAGCCCTATTGGGTTTATTTAATGGTTAAATGATTCCCTTTTCTCTGTAATAATAAAACAGTACCTGTACTTGATCCCAACTAAGATATAATTACCCCTTATTGGGGGCAGAACAGCCCTATTGAGTTTATTTCATGGTTAAATGATTCCCTTTTCTCTGTAATAATAAAACAGTACCTGTACTTGATCCCAACTAAGATATAATTACCCCTTATTGGGGGCAGAACAGCCCTATTGAGTTTATTTCATGGTTAAATGATTCCCTTTTCTCTGTAATAATAAAACAGTACCTGTACTTGATCCCAACTAAGATATAATTACCCCTTATTGGGGGCAGAACAGCCCTATTGAGTTTATTTAATGGTTAAATGATTCCCTTTTCTCTGTAATAATAAAACAGTACCTTGTACTTGATCCCAACTAAGATATAATTACCCCTTATTGGGGCAGAACAGCCCTATTGGGTTTATTTAATGGTTAAATGATTCCCTTTTCTCTGTAATAATAAAACAGTACCTGTACTTGATCCCAACTAAGGTATAATTACCCCTTATTGGGGGCAGAACAATCCTATTGGGTTTATTTAATTTTTAAATGATTTTTAGTAGTCTTAAGGTACAAAGAACTACATTTCGGATTTACAGAAATCTAAATTATCTAGAAAACCCCAGGTCTCATACCTGTCCCCTAAAATGGGCCTTGTAAAACAGAAGATTATGAAACTAATGTGACGTTTGATTTTAAATTGAAATATTAACAAGGTATTTATATTTTGCACTCTGTTATTTTTATAAATGTTTAGTAAAACAGTCTAAATTGATTTGATCCTGCCTGAATTTCAGCAAAGCGCCATTTTGTAGATCATCACAAGTTTTTATTTTGGGCTTGTAGATTTGCAAGTGTCCTTTATATTTTTAATATTTTCTGACTGTAATACTGTATATGTGACGGTTAACTCATTGATGGCACAATGCTGTGTTATTTGTCAATGTGGTTTAAATATATGCTAATGCTATTTCAAACTGTACCTAGCTGCAATAAATTTGATGAGTCTGGAAAACATTATGGAACAATATGAAAATGTAAAATTGAACCGCAAAAAGGCAATATTAGCTAAGTGTGCACGCCACTGCAGCACTGTCAGAAATAAATGAATATAAATGTCATTCTCTGCTAAAATGTACTTCATTGACTGATTAATGCAGGAAATAAATTTTATATTTTCTGTGTTTCATTTGAGTGCTCTAATCTCTTCTAAATCATTTTCACCAGGTGACACCACCAAGGCACTGATTAATGACATACTAATAAAGCTCCCTTTGGCAGCCTGAAACTAAAATGTCATCTGAATTGGGCATGAATAATTTCTAGTTAAATAGAGTCTTCTATCAGGACCATAATGTTCTTGTTCCTAGTGTTCAAGGACTTTATTTTTCAGAAGTATTTTCAATACGGCTCAAAGAGAACTGATTTTACGTTTGAATTTAATAGCATTTTGTTTATTGTATCTGTTGAATATATTCCTACATCGAGTGTGTTTCAAGGAAAGGTTCTCCTTCGGTTTGTATGGTAAAATAGAAAGAAAACCTAAAGCTGGTTAATGTAGCATTTGCACATGGAAACAGAAATATTTAGTGAATGTATGAAATGTATGAAAAAGTTATCTTTCTGCAAACTAAGTAAAAACTTGGGGGGGGGGGGGCGGGTGGCTGTTGCTAATATGCTTGGGTATTAGCAGCTGTTTGTGAAAGAATGTACCCTGTGTTTTCTTGCTGATGTCTTAAAGCCTTGCAATGGTTAGTTTGCCACAAAAATGTTCTTGCAAAAATGATCATAGTTAGGTCAGAAAGCCAAGACTGTGACATCAGGAACACACAATTGAGAACCATGAAAACTCAAACAGAAGACAAACCATTGTGGAGAGATGATATCCAACTGGGCGTGATGGCTGTTGCTAGTATGCTTGGGTATTATCAGCTGTTAAAATACTGTTATATGGGGAAATACACACAGTGGGTCTAGTCACTATACAGAGTTTCATTTATTTGGCAGTTCCGGGAAAAACTTTAAATAGGACTGTGCCTGTGTTTTATTCACCCAGCAGTAGTCAAACAAACCCAATTACAGTTCACTTGCCAAGAGCTAAAAGCCACCCTGTCATTGCCAAGTCAAAATCAGTGTAGCCAATGGTAAACATCACTATTTCTGAACTACTTCAATATTTATATACACATATATTTAATCACAATTGGAATTAACAGGTGTGCTGTTCCTCATTTGGAATTATACATAAAACTTCGATCAGGCCCCCTATTTGTATAAAGATGTCAGAGTGCAAATACTTGGAGAAATTCATAAATATATATAAACAAGTGAAAAAGGTTGAGGAGACCGCCTCATACGTATGCAAATAAGTCAAAGGGATTCTGGGAACAAATTCCTTAAGGCTCTTAGAAAAATCCCATTTACATAAGTTTATCCTGTAGGCTAAAGCTTACCCACCGGGTTTGAAGCAGAAGCCAGGATAATAGCTAATCAGATTCCCAACTACAGACCGGTTTCGCCCTTCTTGGAGCCCATCAGTGTAGTGCAGGGTTTTCTGATCAGCTTAGGTAGAGCCAGGAGTGGGGATTCACAAACAAGTCAAAAGGGTTGAGGAGACTGCCTCATACGCATGGAAATAAGTCAAAGGGATTCTGGGAACAAATTCCTCAAGGCTCTTAGAAAAATACTCAGTACTCAGCAGGTTCAGTTAGAGTAACTGATTGTATTAAACAAACAAAAGAAATTCCAATGTTTCCACAGGGAAGATCACAATGATGTAATTGAAACATTGGAATTTCCTTTGTTTATTAAAATTAGTTACTCTAATGAGCCTGTTGAGTGCGGTAGTTTGTACACATTTTACATGCACCAGGCTCTGTGTATTACATATATTTTGTTTATATGCCAAAACCTCTATATCCCTACCTCTCAGTTGATACCCAGCAAAATACAATACCATTACATGACTCCATGCCTTCACCATGAGCTTTGGTTCAGGAAATTCCTAACTTATTACCATTTTTCTTTCTAAATTATATAATCTTTTTTGATGCTTACCATTATTCAACCATTTAAGATATCTCCTGGTGTTACTTACCCTTTGAATAGACCAACTTTCCTTACTTACTAACGCTGGCTTGCTGTGCTCTCCTGAGGAACATAGTGTCCATACCAACAGCTGTTGCATTTGTGTTTATGGCCCAGCAATTTACATACGCTAGTAAATATGCACAAAACATCCCAACACCTGTTTCCTTTTCAGACTCTTGATTTTGGTGATTGGCTCTTTTGGCCGTCTCCCATTATATTGGAGCTATTTCTCATCCACCTATTCTAGTGAAAATATAAAACAAAAGCTGAAGCAGTTTTTCTGGTTTTATGTTCCGTTCAAGCTCTCTATAACTTTCACATTACTGAAGCCCAGCTGAACCTCAACAATACAATTAGATTAGAGGCCCATTTGCTCAGGAAAGCTCACGTTCTAATAAAGTGCATTGATTGTAATGTGAGATGAGCAGTTTTATAAAGCAGCATGTTGCAAAGTATTATCGGTATCTCTGAATTAAAGTCATCTTTAGCATTGCTGCCTCCTTTAAAATAGAACTAAACTTATCATTTTTTATGGTGTGCAAAACTGCTAAAGATATACATATTAAAATATAAATACATATTTAAATATATGGCTTTAATAGGTTACTTGATGTTCTGGCACAAATTGCGATGGACCAAGACAGAGTCATGTGGAAATGCACTAGCAGAGTGCCTTTATTGTATATGCTTCTCTCGAGCTGTCTCTCTACAGCTCCTGTGGGTTCCCATTAGCCAATTCCAGAATGCTCCCATTCCCTAACTAGCACACAAGCACCTAGGGCTCTACCATAAAACACTGACTCTTCTTCAAGGACCAACTTATTCATCTAGTCCTAGCAGGGCGCAGCCTCCCACCTGGGTTGGCATTTATAGTCTTGATGTTATCAGGCCAGAGGAAGTTCCTGGCTCCTGCCCTTCTTTATATAGGCCCCTATAGGGAAATCCCCTACAGACCAACCTTAAGGGATGGTACCACCTGCTAACTGAATTAGAATATTGCCTTATTATTTACAATTCAAATAAAATATATTTCACTCCTTACAAGTTACCACTTGCCAAAGGTGAAATGTTTTGAATATAGGGTAAAAATTTGTGTCTGTATATAATTTTGCCCCCTATAGTGGCCTCTGCATGTGTGTAAAGTGAACATAAATTGTTGCTGATGTTGTTAGCCATAATTTCCTGCCTAGTACAGCAATTTGCCCATAGCGCAAAATACAAATCAAATACCTCTTTGCAATAAATGACTTCTCCATGGTGAAGTAGTGACAGATCAGCATGGGCCTCAACTGCATGAATCTTGTTATGTATAACATAAGACAGACAATGTCCCCCTTTTTTTGTTTTATAGCTTATATAGCTGCAGGGAACATTTTAGGGGTCATTTACATCCACAAGCACAGCTGCGCTCCCCCACTGGATCAACTAGCAGTTTGGCAGGTTTATAAGGGACATATTGTGTGAAAAACAATATTCTGCCAATGAATTGTACTCATCTAAATACTGAAGTAATGTGCTTTAAAAAGTAGTGTTTGTGGATGATTTGTGGATGAAAATTTCTCCAAAAACCCTACTAGTCCTGCCCAACTGTTCCACTTCCTGCTGCCTCCCTTCCCAGGCTGTGCAGGGGCGCCGGCAGCACTCAGTACAATGCACCGTAGGATAGGAACCAATCAGCAGCTCGGCTGACCTGATAGGGATCTGAGGGCTGCCTTTTGCTTTTGTGGCTGCAGGCCTGTGATTGGCTATTCCCCTCCTACTGTGCTTCTGATAGGGACTGTTAGGACATGCCCATCCCTTATTTGAAACAGACCGGGCATGAGAGGATCTATAGGGAGCCCAATAAAGGGGCCATTTTTACAGACAGTTTGGGGTGCTCTACCTTTTCTTCAACTTGATATCAGAACACTGGTTCAACCAGTTGTATCTGTTTAGTAAATATTTCAGCCATGCACAGTTCTATAGAGTGTCTGTGTATAATACAGCAATAGTTATTAGTTTGCTAGATTATATAAAGTGAAAAAAATGAAAGAATGTTGTTATTGAATATTATGCAGTTTCCTGTATAAAGATTTTTTTTTTAGAATAGAATATCCAAGGCTTTATTATCGTTACCATGGAAACAACCTGACCTTTAATTTTTCCAATGATTTTATCCTTTCAGATTCTATTCACAGTTCAGCACGTATTTTTAGTTTTAGAGAAATATCACATCTCTTGTGGTTGATTTAAAAGTGACCCAAATCATCAGCTATTTCTTTTTGTTATAGGAAAATATTAAGAGACTGAGTCATGTATGGTTTTTTGAATGATTTCTCAGTTATTAGGACACAGGCGGCACAAAGGCTTAAACTGATTTGTTAACCTCGGATGCTTATCCATTTGTTTTTATACTGTGTGCACTAAATTTTGAAGATATTGTTTAAAATATAGGCTGATCATATTTAATACACTGTACATGCAGTCTTAATAATGAAATTCCTTACAAGGCGTTTGCTTCTTAGGTTCGGTGTAGGAAGCATCACGGTGGGGTTGACTTCATCTTCAGCAAAATGTGTCCATTAGTAACCTTGGGTGCTATGAACTTTCTTAAAGAGATATGGACAGCAGAAAGTAAACCCTTTTTACAACTGTCATAACACTGTCTTTGCATGATATTTATAATTTTGCCATAAATGTATTTGCCCAAAGCTTTTATATTACCTATATGATCCCCTAAGTTACTTTATGAGGGGGCTGCCATATTTGTGCAGCAGGACGCCGTTAGCATTAGAAGCTGTAACTGTCAGGCTGAGAAGGGACAGTCAGGTTGGCAAAACAGTCAGGTTTAGGGACTTTAACTAACAATTACTTACAAAAGCAGCCCTATCAGTGAAAAATGATCAGCATGACATATAGGTAACTTTTTACGTACATTAATATTTTGAAAAGTAGTTTTTTAGTGTCAATATCACTTTAAGACCTTAAACTCAATAGTAAATGTTTATAGCCAGGGCTAAATAGTCATTAGCTGCATGATATGTATTGAGGTTTTACTGATATGTCAGTGAACACTTGTATGGACAGGATATGGACATTGTGTGATACACTTATACAACATATTCTAAGCTACTATAATAAGATTACACTGTCCATGATAATATGCCTATTACCTAGTCCTCAGGGGGGCATTGAGTCATTTACAGTGTAACTCTGTACAACTAGTTTTATTCGTGGACCACACGGTCTATTGATTTTGCCATCAACTTACTGTACAACCAACCTCTGTAAGTCTTTGAAAAATGTCATAGTTTGGCACACAGATGCAGTTGTTGTGAGTATTGACAACATTAATTAAAGGTACTTGCTGCCAAAGACTAACTCCTTGCATATAGTTACCTACTAGTGCCGGTGCATCTGTCCAGCTTCTTGTTCCCACTCACATGAAAGGGATAGCGACATTTCTGAAGTGTTACCAGAATTGTATTCTTCTTGAAAATATGCCTATATGTAGCGATTAGTGAAATTGTTTCGCAGTGCGACAATAAAAGATATGCATGCATGAAAAATGTTGTCGTGCGTGTAAAAAAATGAGACAATAGGGTTGATTCACTAAAGGTCGATAAAACTTGTGCTATTTATAGCATGCATTAAAAATGTTATCGCGTCTAATATTTTGCGTCTTAACGCACAATTCACTAAAAGTATATTTGCGTTAATTTAGACGCGATGCTGTTTGCGTTATTTAAGTCACAAAGAATTTTTGTGCGGTATTCAACGCAACGCACGCTACTGCCCACTGCTGGATTAATTTAAACGTATGTTTGTTGCCATCCATTCTCCTGATTTGCACCCCACTTTTCCCACTGCTGGATTAATTTAAACGTATGTTTGTTGCCATATCTGTTTTCCCTGTTTGGCTTTAATCAGTGGCTTCCATTATCATACCCCTAGGGGCTGATTTACTTACCCACGAACGGGTCGAATGGAGTCCGATTGCGTTTTTTTCGTAATGATCGGTACTTTGCGATTTTTTCGTATGTTTTGCGATTTTTTCGGATTCTTTACGAATTTTTCGGATCCAATACGATTTTTGCGTAAAAACGCGAGTTTTCCTATCCATTACGAAAGTTGCGTAAAAAGTTGCGCATTTTGCGTAGCGTTAAAACTTACGCGAAAAGTTGCGCATTTTTCGTAGCGTTAAGTTTTAACGCTACGAAAAATGCGCAACTTTTCGCGTAAGTTTTAACGCTACGCAAAATGCGCAACTTTTTACGCAACTTTCGTAATGGATACGAAAAACTCGCGTTTTTACGCAAAAATCGTATTGGTAACGAAAAATTCGTACAGAATCCGAAAAAATCGCAAAACATACGAAAAAGTCGCAAAATGTTCGTTTTCAAGTCGGAACTTTTCCAATTCGGGTCGGATTCGTGGGTTAGTAAATCAGCCCCCTAGTGTAATCACATTTCCTTGCTCTGTGTAAGGGTAACTCGTTATCTGATAACAGGCAAAAGGTGTGAATTTGGATGTATTTGATGTTTAGCCAATTGGGCCCTCCCCTTAGAACCATGTGACTCTCTTGAACTATTTCTTTGGGATCACACTGGGAGCAGCTTGGCTGAGGGGTGCGGCTTGGCAATATAGCAGCTTAAAGTATAGCAAATTTAAGTATACTTTAATGAGTTAGACAGAGTTGGACAGCAGTTGGAACAGCACTGAACATATTCCATCTGGGACTTCGCCTGAAAATGACTACACTCACTGTATTCCTGTTGATTGTATGCATAGTACTCCCTAAGGTAGTCTCTTCCTTTAACCCTCCTGTTGCCTGTCCATACTCCATACACATATCCTCCTCCCTGCTCCCATCTACATACTCCGGCTCCTTTACCCTCTATAATTACCTACACCTCTGTTCCCCGGTCTCTGTTCGTACGCGGAGGCGCAATCATTTTAAATCCTCTGCTCATATCTACTCACTCTTTTTCCTACTATTACTGGCTGCAGGGGATATCTCTCCAAACCCCGGGCCCTGCTCCATACCTACTTATATTCGTCCTCGTCCTTCTGTCCCCATGCCTAAAGCCTGTCGTACCTCTGCTGCTTCTAACCTTATTCAGGTTCCCACTCTTCCCTCCTCCTGCCTTCCGTTTTCCTGTGCCCTTCTTAATGTCCGTTCCTTAACTAACAAAGCTACACTAATCCATGATCTGTTCTGTTCTAACTCATTTCATCTCCTCGCACTAACTGAAACCTGGCTGTTACAGAATGACACTGCCACTGAAGCAGCACTCTCTCATGGCGGTCTGTCTTTCTCACACACCCCCCGGGCCACTGGACGCGGTGGGGGAGTTGGAATTCTCCTCTCCTCCCGTTGCCGGTTCGCACCTATTCCTATTCCCCCTGCTTATTTGTTTAATTCATTTGAGGTGCATGCCATTCAGATCTTCCACCCTCTCTCTGTACGAGTGGCTGTCCTTTACAGGCCCCCGTCAGCCTCCTCCCCTGCTCCCTTCCTCTCTGATTTTGAAACCTGGCTCTCCTTTTTCCTCTCTACTGACGGCCCTGCAATCATCCTTGGGGATTTCAACTCCCACATTGATGATCCCTCGCAACCCTGGCCCTCACGTTTTCTACGCCTAACCTCCTCCTTTGAACTCCAGCAGTGGACAAATGCTCCGACTCATAAGGATGGCCACTTTCTGGATTTAGTCTTTACTAAAAATCTGTCCCTGTCTGATTTTAACAGTGTCCCCTTTCCCTTCTCTGACCATCACCTCGTTACATTTTCTGTCTCTCACTCTCCTTCCCAACCTGCTCCTTCCCCCGCTGTATTAATTAGAAACACACGTGGCGTAGATCTCCCGGCCTTAGCTCACTCTTTCAGGTCCAGCCTCTCCTCCTTCAATGAGTTGTCTGACCCTGATACCCTGGTTTGTGAGTACAACAGAATACTAGCCTCCACTATTGATTCATTTGCACCCCTTCAGCCTAAGCGCACTCGGGTGCAAAACCCCCGCCCCTGGCTGAATGTGCAGACCAAATTCCTACGCTCCTGTGCGAGGTCTGCGGAACGTATGTGGAGGAAATCCCGTACGCAAGCAGACTTTATCCACTATAAATTCCTATTAGCCTGCCTCAATTCTGCCCTGTTGAAGGCTAAACAGGAATACTACAACACCCTCATAAACAGTAATAAATCCAACCCAAAACGCCTATTTTCCATATTCAATACCCTTCTGCGTCCCTCGCAGACTCCATCACCTGACTTTATGCACTCCCCCCAGGACTTTGCTGATTTCTTCCTGAACAAAGTGGAGTCCATCCGCAATCAAATTCCCCCCTCTAATACTAACCAGCTCCTCCTTCCTCAGCCCCCCTCTGCATGTCTTAGCTCATTTGGTCCCGTAACTGGCTCTGAAGTCTCCCGGCTTCTGTTGTCAGCTCCGCTCACCACTTGCTCTCTAGACCCCATGCCTTCTTCTCTTCTCAAACACTGTGCTGCTGAGCTTACTCCGGCTCTTACTCACATCTTCAACTCTTCTCTGTCTTCTGGAAGTTTCCCCTCTTCTTTCAAACAGGCCTGTGTCAAGCCCATCCTTAAAAAGGCCACGCTGGACCCGTCCTGTCTCTCTAACTACCGTCCTGTCTCGCTTTTACCGCTTGCCTCCAAAATCTTAGAGCGCATTGTCTTCTCCCGTATCACTAACTTCCTTAATGCACATAATTTACTGGACCCGCTGCAATCTGGCTTTCGGCCTGCGCACTCTACTGAGACAGCGTTGTGCAGAGTTACGAATGATCTTCAGGTTGCCAAAGTCAGTGGTCACTTTTCTGTACTAATCCTCCTAGATCTATCGGCTGCGTTTGATACGGTTGACCACTCCCTCCTTATGCAAATTCTGCATTCGATTGGTCTCCGTAGTCAGGCTGCATCCTGGATCTCTTCCTACCTCTCTAACCGGTCATTCACTGTCTCCTACGCTAACAAAATCTCATCTCCAGTTCCTCTTAATGTGGGGGTACCCCAAGGCTCTGTACTTGGGCCGTTGCTGTTCTCCCTTTACACGCTGTCTTTGGGAGATCTTATCCGTTCCTTTGGCTTCAAATACCATCTATATGCTGATGATACCCAAATTTACTTTTCGACCCCTTCATTAACAGTTGAAACTGAGACTCAAATCTCTAACTGCCTCCTGGCTATCTCCAATTGGATGAACCAACGCCACCTCAAATTCAACCTAACAAAAACTGAACTAATGATCTTTCCGCCTAAACCTGGTCCTACTCCCCCCTTTTCTATCTCTATTGAAGGCACCCTCATCAACCCTGTCAATTCCATGCGTTGTTTGGGGGTGATCTTTGACTCCAGTCTCTCCTTCTCTGACCATACTAACACCACTGTCAAAACCTGTCACTTTTTCTTACGCAATATTGCCAAAATCCGGCCCTTTCTTTCTACTGTAACAGCTAGGCTGCTCATGCATGCCCTCATCCTATCCCGACTTGACTATTGTAACCTGCTGCTAACCGGCCTCCCTAATTCCCATCTTTCCCCCCTACAGTCTATATTAAACACCGCTGCCAGAATTCTCCTCCTCTCATCCAGGAGAGTTCAGGCCCCTCCCCTGCTAAAGGCCTTATCATGGCTTCCTGTTAAACAAAGAATAGTTTACAAACTCCTTCTCTTAACCTTCAAAGCCCTTCATTCCTCTGCTCCTCACTACATCTCTTCCCTGGTGTCTCCGCACGTTCCTGGCCGTCTCCTTCGTTCCTCGCAGAGCAACCGTTTGGTTGCGCCCCCCACTACTACTGCTGTTTCCCGCCTTAAATCCTTCTGCCTGGCTGCCCCTTACATTTGGAATTCCCTCCCTGATTTCCTCCGGAGAGAATCCTCCCCCTGTCTTTTTAAAACTAAACTTAAAGACTACCTTATGGAGCACTCGCCCAGCACCTGATCTGGAAACTGGCACTTATACTGTAATGTCACCCACTGGGACCTATAGCACTTATATTTGCCTATTTGTGTCTGTTAGTTACCCTCCCATATAGATTGTAAGCTCTACGGGGCAGGGACCTCCTTCATCTTGTGTTTTTGACTCTTATTGCAACTGTACCTTGTATTTATTTGTATTTATTGTTGTACTTTGTATTTATCCATTATCTTTAACCCCCCTGTCTGTATTAATGAATTCTACTGTACAGCGCTGCGTACATAAGTAGCGCTTTATAAATAAAGATATACATACATACATACATTAATGCAGCGCGCTACTTATCGTGCACACGCCATATTAGCCATACATGCCATTACATTCGGAAAACTACTTTTATGAAAATGCCCATTTCCCTGCAAACTGGCGGCTGCATCACTCTAGGGCCAACACAGACTTGAATAAATCCCACTGCAAAGTCCTTATTGTGTTGCCAAAAGCTCATTTACTGTAGCGAATCGTGCATTTTTTTTCGTGCCAATTTTAACGCAAAAAAGCGTGCGATAAAGCTTATCGACCATTAGTGAATCGGCCCTAATATTTTTTAAATCACAACATTCTTAGCATTTTGCCATTTCGCGAATCTTTGCAAAGTTTCACAAATTTTTCAGCAAAGTGAAACAGGACAGATTCGCTCATTACTACCTATTTGTCCTTTAGACCATTTTCCTCCATTTTACCTCTTTCTATGTAAATTGGACATAGGTCACTTCTTTAAGAGTGTGTTGGACATGTTCTTATGGTCCCTTTGGGCTTGCCAATCAGGGCTTTTAAGGTGAAACTTAAATATTTGAGTGACAAAGAATCTTAAGTGCAGTTAAATGGTACTGTCGGCTTATACCATGATGACCACACAGAGTCAGAGTTCAGAGCTTTCTTATCACAGTGCTGCTATTTCCTTCAGGTATATGTTAATACAATAACAAAACTACAAAACTCCTCTCCTTTGCTCATTTTTTACGGGGTTTTTTAACTCATTCCCACTTGCTTGATTATTTATGAGTGACCCCTGCTTGCCTGCAGTGCTGGAGAAGATCATTTGTGCAGAAAAGGCAAGCAAGTAGGCATAAATCATCAATTAAGAAGCACAGAACAGTTCAGTGAGAATTGTTTTAGAAAGAGAAGGGGCTTTTTTAGCAGAAGAGGCGTGAGATAAGTAAGGGGACAACATCAACAAAAATTTTAAAAAAGCATTACTTGCCCCTTCAGGAAGTAGTATTCTTCTCCATAAGAGTAGGTAGAGTGTTTTTATACAGCAATATATTTTATTATTTTAGTGGTTTTATGTCAGTGATTTTGTGATTAATGTTTATTATTGTTATCAAAGAAGAGATCTAATCACAAAACCAAAGGTGAAAGCATGCCTACTGACACCAGGGAACCCTAGAGTTAACGCCACCTTTAAAGGACAATGAAAGTTTAATATAAATTAAAAGTAAGTCTAAAGGCATTCTTTTTAAGTACTTACTGCATATCTAAATTCCCAGATCCCTGCTTGCTTCTCTGAGATATGGTGCTGGCAGCCTACAGCAGTGTGAAGCCTACAGTGACATCACTGAAATCTCTCTCCCCTTCCTGTAGGTGCCAGCGGCAGCCTTCTTATTCTCTGAGCATGAGTGTAACTTGATCCTGTCTCCTGTTCTGAGCTACACATGCCCACCAGCCAATCAGAAGCGGATCTGGCAGGGGGGAGGGAATGAAACACATGTGCAGTATGAAGCAAGGAGGGAAAGGAAGGGAGAAAACCTTTTTAGAGATGGCTGCCTGTTCTAGAAAATGTGAAGTAAGTGTGACTGAGTAAATATTTGATTAGGTGAGCCAAAAGTGTGGTGTTTTTACTAAACAATAGGAGGACTATTGGGCAGTATGCTTTTTAAATTTTGACTTGCATTCTCCTTTAACTTGTTGGTAATTACAAGGTTCCCACATAGGCCTGGGTCAGTACTTAAAGTGGATTTGTGCCTGCAGAATCACATACTGTATATGTGTCATTGTGCATGAGTATTCTATTCTAATTGTGCCTTTCCTCTCCCTTCTCCCTGGCCTAAACATTAAGGTTTTCCCACGTCTCAGTAACTTGTGTACGCACATCTATTGCAATATATTGTTCATTACAGCGGCCAGATTTGCATTAATAATCAATAATTAGGGCAATAACCTCATCATGAAGAATAGGCAGACATGATTAAACTGGCTGGCATTTTGATGATTGATTGAAATGTTCTCACCTCTTACAAAGACAGAGCATTAAAAGCAATTGCAGCTGAATATTTTATGTGCCTAATGAAACATAACAATGCAGGAAAGAACCAGGACCCTTTTCTTGGTGCCACCTTTATACAATGGCTCATATATTGTATATAACAAACAGTTATGCAGAAATGATGTGAACCTATCATTATATAAAATAATGAAAAATAAAAATGCAGTGGTTACTTTTCAAAGTAATCAATAATACATGATACATGGGCCAATCCTACTCAGAAACATATTTATATTCACTGTGTGTCTGTCAGTGAAACATATACAGGTTTAAGATCTATTATCCATAATGTTTGGGACCTAGGGATTTATAGATAAGGGATCTTTCCATAATTTGGATCCTCCCCAAAAAAAATAAATAAATGGAATAACATTGTTTTGCCACAAATGTGGATTCATGTAGCTTAGTCAAGTACAAGGCACTCTTTTATTATTACAGAGAAAAAGGAAATAATTTGTAAAAATTCAAATTATTTGCTCAAAATGGACCTGAGAAGAGTTTTCTAACATGAATTTGAATAAACTTGCTGTTTGTCATGTGTGAACATTTTTTCCATTCATGAAAATTGAACATTTGAAATTATTTGTAGGGACCTATAGGGTTAACAATCCCTATACAGTTAAACCCTACCATTCCTGTAGGGTTTAAAGCTATATATGTTTCTGGGCAGAGACACATATAACAGACTTTTCTATTTACATGTTGTACATTATTGGCCCATAGTTAGACCACTCCCTTTCACACTCCAACAGTGTTTGCAAAGGGGAGGATCTACCTCTTTGCTTGAACCAGATGGATGTACCACTGAGCCTGGGCTCAACAAGGCCCCAGTAAATCCATCTACCCCAGAGGGATCTCTATCTCTGGAGAAGTCAGGGAGCAGGGACTCCGTGATGATGATTAGTAAGTGCAGGATATATATTGCACTTTCTAGGAAAGGGAGCTTTAGTTAGCAAGAGCATCTTTCCGGCTCCAACCAGGAGAGATAGCTGGGAGTATTCTCCTTTACAGGCTCTGCTGCCTTAGTGTATGGACCACAGTACTGACAAGGGTATCGGGCATAGTCTTCTCCCTGATCCACATCTGCTGAGGGGAATCTGGACCAATAGAGGTAGAAACCCTTAGGACTTTCTTACTACCCAGACTACTCTCCTCTGTGGTGCCACTTAATTTATAACTACAACTGTGAATTTATTTTATTTTTTCTTGCTTTATTTGCTATATCCCAGGGTTATTTTTTATTTTTAGTTTAAAGTGTGTTTCTGCTCTGAAATAGTGCAATCCATATATATATATATATATATATATATGTACTACCGTATGGCAATGCTGCAGCAAGTACACCATTGTACAGCAATATCAAATCCAAAAGTCGCCAAAACTTTGTTTTCCTACTGGGATAAATAAATAAATATTGTTATAACGGCTGTCTGTTTTCAATCTTGCTCTGGACACAATATATTTTCATGTGTATTTGCGCTGCAATGTCCCAAAGGACAGCAAATGGTGACATGGATGGTGAACAATGTAAAAAAGTTTAAATGGTTTTTCAGAATGTTATTGGATTAGAACTCAAGCATATTCAGTGGGATAACTATAGAGAAAGCAGATGCTGAGGTCAGTGAGCACATCTTCTGGGGGGTGCAGAAATGGGGTGCCCAGGTTTAGTTTCTGCACTAGGGCCTGTGGTCCCCTAGTTACGCTACTGACTGACTAAACTTCTTTACGTTTCCAACTGAAGTTAAATGGGAGTCAAAGGGAGTCACAAAGGAGTCACAGGAGGCAGTCTGGCTGCAGTGAGAGCCATTAGCCTTAGCATCAGAATTATCTTATATCAGAACACTGCAAATTGATGATTATACAAGAAGTGAGTTGGAGAAATGAAGATTAACAAAAACATATAATTAGAGAATCCCTTTAGCTTTTCTTATCTTCCCAGGCTTTAAAGCAGTCATAATTAATTAAGATAAGGTCTACTGATCATGCCTCATTTTCTACTACACAGACAGCTAGAATCCTGGAACTGGAAGGAGGGAGGTAGAAACTATATTATATATAATTCTAATTTATATATATTTTAAAAATACACTAAATACATTTGCAGCCCAGTTTTCATAAAAAAGCATTACACAGTAAAGTTAAAATTATTATCAAGAAAGAAATATTTACACCTGGAAATCATGTCTTTCTTGCATGGGTAAGTGTGGTTCGTGGTAATTATATCAAAGTGCAATATCCCTGTAATGTCTATACCAATGTAGTCGCAGTAAATAGAAGGGCAAACAGTCAAATGGCTTGTTATTTTTTTTATCTATAAATGGCTGTCTATATATATTATAGGCTATTAAAGCCACATAGAGTTCAGGGAAAATTGGAGTTGCAGGGGAAATTGTAATTAAAGGTAAGAGACTAAAGATAAGAGATCAAGACATGAATCCGATTATCATGCCATTGGTACAGAAAGATAATAGTCCATGGATTCTTCTTTCCACCAGCTAACAAAATAAATGTAACTTCATTAATGGATTTAATACGGGGGGGAGAGGACATCTCTTTGGCAGATAAACGTAAGAGAAAAGCATTTAACCTCCTGTACACCCACACCTGCAAGAAGCAAATCAAAACTGTGTCAGAACTGAGACAAAAGATTAAAAGGAAATGTTAGAATGTAGATTAGAATGATTGTAAGACCATGATGGACATTATAAATATATATATTAGTAAGAATGAATCAGTGTACTTCTGCCTGCATATTGTAGCCACTGTTAGCTTTTACACAATCCAATTACCTTATAAGCAATTATCAGAATCTATTCAGTTCCTTTTGGGGGTGTTATCCCTACCAGGTATATTAATGAGGGACACATAAGGCATTTCAGTATGGGGTACATGGACAATGTTAGCCTTTACTGCTCTTGGGAAGTTAGAACAATGAAGCCTTACATGTGGGGATAATAGACTGGGGCAAAATATTGCTTATATTACTACATAGCCCCCTATAGTATTATCTCTTGCCAAAATTTGCTAAGCAAAATTATATCAACATATAAAACAGCTGCACACATTCTTCATTCTATCCATGGTTGAAAAAAAAAAATCTCCTCTTCCATTTTGTTGCTATAACCGACTCACAATAAAAACAAAAATCACTGGACATGGCAAACCTGTGCACGGACAAGGAAAGCACTTTGCTGCAGAATATGTAACAGAAGGTTGTCGCTTTGCAATGTTTTGTTTCACTGGTGTTAGTGAGGCATTGTGCAGTCCAGCATAATTATGCTCTATGGACTGTTAGTAGCAGCATAATATTGGGCCATTGGGTCCACCTTAAATGTGAGAAGCAACCTACCTAGCTGCCCACTCTCAGCCCACTCACACCAGCCCACTGCAGATAGTTTGCAGGGGGGCACAAATTTCAAGCAGTAAGCAGCTATAGAGGAAACAGACCCTGCCTTCTGGGCCCCTTTCTCTACAATTAATGACAAAGCAAACAGTTAAGGTCCCCATACATGCGCCGATAGTAGCTGCCGATATCGGTCCCTTGGACCAATTCGGAAGCTAATCGGCAAATATCGATCGGCAAAGTTAGAAAATCCAGTCGGATCCGGGACCACATCGGCTCGGATTATTTTTTTTTTTAGCTACTTGCTACCCGATATCGGCCACCCGTAGGTGGGGATATCGGGTGAAGATCCGCTCGCTTGGCGACATCGCCAAGCAAGCGGATCTTATAGTGTATGGGGACCTTAATGCCACTGGCTGTTAAATAAGAATTTTGTTTTGCTTTGTAATTAATTGTTTTGGCATGGAAGAAAAATTGTTAAATCTGAAACCTTCAATATTGTTCTACTGAGCAGTAATGATCATTACCTCTCAGTAGCAAATAACAATATTTCCTAATGCAGACCCTAATATCTTTTCCTGATCACTCTCAGAGTTGCTGTTCTTTAATTTTTAAAGAGAATATGTTCCTCTGTCCAGAAGATTTTCCACTATTACTATTTAGTGTTAAAAATCTGGTGCAAGGTGCAGACCAATGCTCCCGACTGTCAGGAAAGTGATAATAAATTTGATTAAATTCAACTGCTAGGAAACTGCCGGCTTTTGATAAATCTGCCCATAACTACAATGTGATTTGACAGCAGTGTTCACCAAGACACAAATCATGTTGCTATACATGCTGAGCGTTATTTTGGCATATGCTTTCTGTTAGGTCACTATTAATAAAGCTGTGTAAACAAATGCTGTATAACTACATCACAGCGCTACCTAAACATCAAGCATTGCCATGTAAGATGCAGCGTATTTACAAAGCTGTATAATGAAGTTTGGCGTATGTTTAGCGGAGTGTAAAATTCTGGCCCCAGTGTTTTATTTTCTCCAATCTGTGCCCCGACAGCCACATACTGGGGGATCCTCTTGTGAAATCAAAGTACCTCCTGATCTGTAACTAAATAATGAAGGCGGTTTCATTATTTACTATCTGGGTTCAAAGGGTGTGAAATGACTGCACTATTAAAGAACTGTCAGGCATCTGATTATATTTTTCATGTGTATGATCTTGTAGAATTTAAATGTTTCTTTCGAAATGTCGTTCATTTTAAACGGCAGGAAACCTTTCTACAGTATGTGACAAGCCAAAACCAAAGCACTTTTCTGTACATACCCAACCAGACACACAAATAATGAACAGTATAAACAAGCTGAATACATTACTATCCGGTGCTCTGTAAATGAGCCATCCAAGACAACAAATGAAGATGGATAAAGCCCCATTGTATGATACGGCTCCTGCAGAACGACTATTGCTAATCTAAACCTTTTACTAAACACTGCTATTTTCTTTATCTCTGCATTCTGGCGCTTGATTAGGTGAACGTTCCTTTCTGTTATTGCAAAGCAAAACCTTTCTGCTACAGATTCTGCTTTTGTAGAGAGATATCAGTGGCAGCAAATTGCTTTCTTTGTCCATGCCGAGGTTTGCCGTGTCCATTTGCCATCACTCTGACATTCCCCTTTGTAGGCAGATTTCCAATAACAATAAAATAAGTGAATTTTCTTCCTTGGGCATAAAATAAATAAATAACCTCTATCACTTATAGCTCATTGTAGAAGAATATTCTGTAAATAATATACTACTAAGAATAGAAGAAGGCGGAATCATTGCAGAAGTCATTCTTGGTCTCTGGTAAAATCATGTTGTCTTGGTTTAAAGGGGTAACTCACCTTTAAATTAACTGTTAGTTCAATATAGTACGAAATAGATGGTGATTATTTTTTTTGCTTTAGTATTTTAGCAGCTACAGTATCTGGTTGCTAGACTCTAGTTGTCCCTAGCAACCAAGCAGTGGTTTGAATGGACTTGATTGACTTTTGTGGTTTTTTTCAACTCAAATTAACTATTATATGTACTGTAACTATGAATGAGATATTGGATTATAACTAGGAGTGGAAGATTTATCAAAGTGTGAGATTAGAGGTTACCACTGAAAAACTCTTTTTAGAAGCATATTTATCAACAGGTGAACATTAGGGGCAGATTTATCAAAATGTGAGTTTAGAGCTTAATACATAAAAACTCACCCACATTCTATATATTCCTATGGGATTTTTAGAAGGGTATTCATCAATGGGTGACAGTTAGAACTCACCATTTGATTAATACCTTTGTAAAAATCCCATAGAAATGATTAGAACATGGGTGCGTTTTTATGTATTAATCTCTAAACTCACATTTTGATAAATCTGTCCCAATAAAGCCAGATAAACACAAAGGCTCCAGCGATACTCCTTTTTCATCGATATGAACCTGCAGATTGGACTAAAAAAGACCTTACATTAAAATTACTCATGACAGCCAAGTCCACAATAAAAGTACACTGGCGTTCAGACAACATTCCTACAAAAGATCAATGGTTTAAGGTAATCAATGAGTTATGCTTAATGGAAGAGTTAACAGCATCAATTAGAGATAAATATCATATATTAACAAAAAGGTACAAATAGAGAATAGGTAAAATAAAAGGGATAATGGAACTATAAATAAAACAAATACCAAGACACAACCGAGATATCACAAAAGAGTAAAGATTTAAACAAAGGATTAGTACACAACTACCGAATTTATAAGTTCTTGTTGATATGTAAAAAACTGTGATGTTTAACTGAAACGGTATAAACAACAAATGTATAGGTATAAACAGAAAGTACATGAGAACGATGGAAAAATCAATGTACAGAATGTATCTTTCTATGATGTTATTACCTAAATAAAGCTTTGAATAGAAAATCTGTCCCAATAAATAGGCCATTCTGTAGCATACAACAAATTAACCTAAAAGTGAACCACCCCTTTAAGAAAGCAAAAACCAGAGGATACTGCTTCCTTTGCCTACACTCTGGGGCACATTTACTAACCCACAAATCCGAATCCGAATTGGAAAAATTCCGATTGGAAAACGAACATTTTGCGACTTTTTCGTATTTTTTGTGATTTTTTCGTCGCCTTTTACGACTTTTCGGAAATTGTCGCGACTTTTTCGTTACCAATACGATTTGCGCGGAAAAAAACGCGAGTTTTTTGTAGCCATTACGATTCGCTCGTATCTTGTCGCGACTTTTTCGTATTGAGCGCTCGTAAGCGGCGGGCGAAACTTTCAGACTTAGCATGATTTTGGAAGCCTCCCATAGGACTCAATGGCACCCTGCAGCTCCAACCTGGCCCAAGGAAAGTCTCCCATAGGGCTCAATGGCACTCTGCAGCTCCAACCCGGCCCAAGGAAAGTCTCCCATAGGGCTCAATGGCACTCTGCAGCTCCAACCCGGCCCAAGGAAAGTCACCCATAGGGCTCAATGGCACTCTGCAGCTCCAACCCGGCCCAAGGAAAGTCTCCCATAGGGCTCAATGGCACTCTGCAGCTCCAACCTGGCCCAAGGAAAGTCTCCCATAGGACTCAATGGCACTCTGCAGCTCCAACCCGGCCCAAGGAAAGTCTCCCATAGGGCTCAATGGCACTCTGCAGCTCCAACCCGGCCCAAGGAAAGTCACCCATAGGGCTCAATGGCACTCTGCAGCTCCAACCTGGCCCAAGGAAAGTCTCCCATAGGGCTCAATGGCACTCTGCAGCTCCAACCCGGCCCAAGGAAAGTCTCCCATAGGGCTCAATGGCACTCTGCAGCTCCAACCTGGCCCAAGTAAAGTCTCCCATAGGGCTCAATGGCACTCTGCAGCTCCAACCCGGCCCAAGGAAAGTCTCCCATAGGGCTCAATGGCACTCTGCAGCTCCAACCTGGCCCAAGGAAAGTCTCCCATAGGGCTCAATGGCACTCTGCAGCTCCAACCGGCCCAAGGAAAGCCTCCCATAGGGCTCAATGGCACCCTGCAGCTCCAACCTGGCCCAAGAAAAGTCACCATACTGAAGCTTGAATGAATCTGAATCTTTCATACTCGGCACGAAAGCTGCGAAAAAGTTGCGACTTTTCGCGCAAGTAGTAACGCTACGAAAAAATCGCAACATTTTGTGCAACATTCGGAATGGCTACGAAAAAGTCGCGACAATTTTCCGAAAAATTGCCAAATACCGATCATTACGAAAAAAACGCAATCGGACGCATTCAGCCTGTTCGTGAGTAAGTAAATGTGTCCCTCTGAGTGCTGCTAAGGTTATTTTAGTTTATACCATAAAGATCCCCTAAATGCTTAGAAAGGTCACAAATTATATTTATTCTAATAAATACAATACAGATATGGGATCCCTTATCTGGAAACTCGTTATCCAGAAAGCTCTGAATCACAGAAAGCCTGTCTCCCATAGACTCCATTTTAATCAAATAATTTAGAATTTTAAAACTGATTTCCTTTTTCCCTGCAATAATAAAACAGTTCCTTGTAATTGATCCCAACTAAGATATAAATAATCCTTATTGGAAGCAAAACAATCCTATTTGGTTTAATTCATGTTTTATTGTTTTTTTTTAGTAGACTTTAGGTATGGAGATCCAAATTAAAGAAATTCCTTAACGGGAATTCCCTTGGTCCTGAGCATTCTAGATAATGGGTCCTATACCTGTACAATATCTTAATGGGCAACTATAACAAGCAAATGGTTGGAAATTGTTGTATTGTTCAAGAAATGACTGAAAAAGGTTTCAATGTATTATTACTGTTATTATTATCTGTTATTTATTTAACCTTAACATATTTACTACTCCATTGCAGAGATTTTACATCACTCACATAATTCCCTGCCCCAGAGGAGCCTTCTAATGTCCCTATCACATTCATACACACTAGGGTCAATTATATCAGGAACCAATTAGTATATTTTTGGGTGTGAGATGAGCTCACAATACCCAACTGTAACCCCTATAGACAAGGAAAGAATATACAAGTGGCCATATTAATTTGAACTCAGGACGCTAGCGTTACAAGGCAGTAGAGAAGTGTACTGATTATTGTACTGAGATTTAATCTAATCTAATTATTTATTTATGGCTGGATACAAACATTTCAGAATATAAAAACCCATGGCATGTTGGACATCACTGGTGTATATTTTATGAGCAAACGTATCGGCTTTGACTGAGAGTTACATATTTAAACTTTTGTTCTTTTTCCCACTGACCCACTGTACTATATGGCGCTCAGAGAATACCTTGTTCTTTTCAACCATAGGTATTTTCTTTTTTTTTTTTTTACAGCTTTTCTTGGCATCCATGTAATTTGTAATGAAAGTAATGCTGCCGTCCCCTCTGACTCGTTATTCTAATTTATATGCATGCTTCTTTCTATTAAAGCACACTGGTTTCCTTTAGTTTCTGTTCTAATTGTTTCTCAAGGGCCAAGTGCATTCCTTTAACATTAAAGCCTTTTTTAATTTTCATTCACGCGGATGAGAAAATATGAATATGTTTCGAATATATTAATTATTCATATTTCCGGCTTATTATATCGGTGACTTATTAAGGCTGTTTACTAAAAACCACAATATCATTTCTATTTGTACATTTGAAGAATTTCCTTATCTGGAAACTGTGCCGCCAATGCGCTTATGAGTTTCCACTAATATTGAATTATTTATCGACTGTCATTCACAATTGATTTTGTCTATTTAGAATTCATTGTGTATGAAGTTATAAAATATTCCATTATCTCTTAATTGCAAGTGTGTAGATTTCCCAATAACTATACAGGTATAACTACGGTTATCCTAAACCTTCCAAGATGTTATTGGTATTAGATAGTTCTACTGTAGATAACCTAATGTTCATCTGTTCATTAACCCTATTTGTCTTATTTGCAATAAAAAATATATCTCATTAAATGAAGGTAGTTCAGTTATATTTTTCATTTATACCTTTAGGGTTTGAAGAGCATAAATCTAAAACATATATACAGGTATGGGACCTGTTATCCAGAATGCTTGGGACCAAGGGTATTCCAAATAAGGGTTCTTTCCGTAATTTGGATCTCCATACCTTAAGTCTGCTAAAAAATCAATAAAGCATTAATAAACCCAATAGGATTGTTTTGCTTCCAATAAGGATTAATTATATCTTAGTTGGAATCAAGTACAGGTACTGTTTTATTATTACAGAGAAAAAGGGAATCATTTAACCATTAAATAAACCCAATAGGGCTGTTCTGCCCCCAATAAGGGGTAATTATATCTTAGTTGGGATCAAGTACAGGTACTGTTTTATTATTACAGAGAAAAGGGAATCATTTAACCATTAAATAAACCCAATAGGGCTGTTCTGCCCCCAATAAGGGGTAATTATATCTTAGTTGGAATCAAGTACAGGTACTGTTTTATTATTACAGAGAAAAGGGAATCATTTAACCATTAAATAAACCCAATAGGGCTGTTCTGCCCCCAATAAGGGGTAATTATATCTTAGTTGGGATCAAGTACAAGGTACTGTTTTATTACTACAGAGAAAAAGGAAATCAGTTTTAAAATTCTGAATTATTTGATTAAAATGGAGATGGGCTTTCCGTAATTTGGGGCTTTCTGGATAAGGGATCCGATACCTGTATTTGTTTTAACCTGGAAATTCTTTTATCTGCCCTTTTTGAAATGGGGGGGGGGTAAGATTCAATCAAGGTACCAAAAGTTTGGCTTGAACAAAATGAACTGAAACTGGCAGTTTTGTACTTGATAACAATTTCTAGATGTATGAGGGCTAAGTATGCAGCAGTTAGATCCAGTAAACTACTATCCCTTGATATAGAGGACATAGGCCCAAGAGAGGGGATCATATTATCCTTTTGTATGGCTTCCGGAAGAATATACTGCGCAGTTATGGATGCCAGTTCACAAAAAGTTCATTTTGGAAAAGCTGAAAGAATTATATCCCTATAGGACTCTTCAGTAATGAGACCATAAAATAAACTCTATAGACATCTTTGCACTAGAAAGGCTACTGTATGAGATTAAAAATAAAAAGGTTTCATGGGCGAAGGAGTTTTCTACAGTAGGTCTGCGGCATTCTTTCTTTAACAGTATTTTTCGGGTAGAGAAAATGAGTACAAATCTATATATTGTCAAGATTCACTGAGATTGCAGAAGTGACAGTATAAGGAAGCGACAGTGACACTCAGCGTAACCTCTGGTGTTTGCCTGTGTTTAATTCACAGCAGGGTTATCCACAAAAATGGGTACTTATCAATTTTACGCAGCATATCTAACAGATTTAAGTTCATTCTTATGGTGCCAGCACAGACTGGTCCTCTGATAGTATACAGCATATAAATATTTTAAAAAGCTACTACTGGAGTAACTTCGCCAAGCAAATACAATTTCTTTTTTCCTTAATTTCCTTTTTCTCTTCCTTAGCTTTCTTCAGTCTGCATCAGCTTATCCTTCTCCCTAAACTCAGAGCTTAAATATGTCCTGTCCCTGCATCATGTGATGATTCATTTACCCTATAGGGTTTTTAGGTTACTGCACAATCCTTGGTGAATAATGTACCAAATATAAGAATATTAAAAGTCACCAAGGAGTTCCATGACCCTATAAAAGCAAGTCTGAAGGCTTTTTATATCCTCATATTTTACAACAGTGAGGTACATTATGTTTACATTATACATATCATATATATATACACAAGAGCCATGAATAGCCATAGATGTTAGAAGTCACCTCAGAGCTCCATGACCTTTGTAAAAGCACTTGGCATTCGACCTTGAGCCTTTATATAGCCATGGGCCTTGACTTATAATATTCTCATATTTTACAATAGGGTGTACATTATTTACTCTATATATATATATATATATATATACCTTATACCCAAGGTTATACCAGTATGTGCTAAGTAGTTGGCAGACTGTCATTTTTCTTGCTAACAATATAGCATTTGTTGTTGGGAGGCAAATGGTTAAATCTGAAAAAAGCTTTGGGTTTTCGCTGTTTTCCTAGCTGATGCATTTCCGTTCCCTTGTGTACATTAAAATGGTTATAAGAAAATAAACAGTGCTATTGTAGGTGTTTTTCTATAACCAGATGCACAATCTGATTAACTTGTAAATTGAAATATTTAATGGCTCCTAAATGCATAGAAACCTCCGCAGAAACATCATTTAGCTGCTAAATTCCTCTTAAAATAGATCATCCACCTCACCAGGTTGTAGCTCGTCTTTGATAAGCCTTTGCAAATATGTTAAATGATGTTTCAATAGAATTAATTCATCAACAAATCCTCTCATTTAGTCTTTTTTTTTGTATAATTGTGAAAGAAACAAGAGCCATTGATCAATTTCTATATAATGATTTTAGCTTTTGCAAACCTGTAAATGCGCCATGAGAGCTTTGGCACTATTATCTCTATTTTGGCCTATTAAGAATGGGAATTTATCTCTGTTACCTGAAAAGCAAATTATGTTGTTCTTCTTCAATGGGATGGGATTCAGATGGGATACATTTCAGTGAATTATACTGCATGGCACCAAATACAATAAAAGATATTCTCATTCTCATTGCCCCACGTGTGTCGCTACAATGTATGCTTCAAAAATAATGTCTTTCAAAAATATTGATATAAATAAATAAAGACTTTTCCCTAATGAAGAAGAAAAGTTTCAATCCCTGGGGGGGACCAAATCTTAGGCACCTCCAGTAATACCCTGGGCCGCTACTGGCCTGTGTTCATGTGAGCTAGTGTTCATGTGAGCGAGTGTTCATGTGAGCGAGTGTTCATGTGAGCGAGTGTTCATGTGAGCGAGTGTTCATGTGAGCTAGTGTTCATGTGAGCAAGTGTTCATGTGAGTGTTCATGTGAGCGAGGCTCTGTCACGCATTGGTCCTGGGATTTTGAATAAAGGAGAAGGGAAGAAGAGGATCATTTGCATGTCAAGGTGGTTATATCAGATACACTCATTGGTCGACTGTATGCAGAGACCACACTCAGGTGTCCAAGGCTGATCCAATAGTGACTCTAAAAAGTCAGCTGTATACACATGTTGGTGTATTTACCGTGGGTTGAGCTACCCAATAATATTATATAATATTTAACTGTGGAACTAGACATTATTAATTATTGTATGCATACTGTATATAGACTACTTTGTGTTTGGCATTGTCTTAAATTGTGTTTTCTGTTTCTAAAAATACAAGGTTTTCATAAGCTCCGTCTGAAGAAACAGCATTGGCTCACAAAATCAAAAATGGAGGAATTTAATTCTCACTTAAGCTGCATATTCACAGCCATATCTGGATATCTGCGTATGTTTGTGCTATTAAACCAGCAGTTCTGTTTGCCAAAGGGACATATAAAGAACGATTTACATATTTCCACTCGCAGTTAAGTGAGGATTAACTTATTTTTGGTTTTGTAAGGTAATGCTGTTTTATAGCAGGGACCTTGTGTACTGAGAATGCTTTTACTCTCTTTATGGCTTATTTTAATGCACCGTAATCTAACCTTATATTTTCAATTCCATATGATATGTAGAATATTACAATTATTCTTTATACTTTATTCCATCTGTGGTCTTGCTTGATTACACTATTTCCTAGGATTCATATACATGAATGCTAGAAGCATTATTAGTATTACTACAAAACACTTGCATGGATACAATTAACAGTTGGAATGGAATGGAAAGGTGTGTATGCAACATCATTTTGCCTTTTAGAATAGGGTAGCATCAGTTTTCCTGGAAAGCCATTAAGTTCTCAATGACACACCTCCAACATTAGAAACATTAATATATCTCTTGTACCAAAAGAGCAGTTTCTTAGTATTAGCCACACTTTGAGTTTACACAGACGTTGATAATTGGTTTCTGTAATTGGTTTTTCTGGTATGGCAGATCCACAGCAACCATTCCCAAGGCAGCATTTAAAAGCAAACATCAGACTGACTGCTGCGAGTTTCTAGACTAGAGCAAATGCTACACCTGTATTAACAATGCCCAGTAAGCATTCCCATTTGGCCCATGTTTTTTTAACCAACAAAGCAGAATTTTTTCCTATATTTCCAATAACATTGGATCTGCCAGGGGGCGTTGCACTTGGTGCAACTGATGCAATATGCCTGATGCATTAGAATGTACAATACACAAATTGTCAATGTGTTTCACAAATCAGGCACAACTGAGCTCAGTGTTTTTTTAAAGTTTGTTTTTTGTTATTTCTGGTATTTGCCTTCAAATTAATATTTAACATCTTATAACAAAGTAAACACCTGAATTGTAGACTAATTTGTTGCCATTTTTCATACAACAGGCAGCGGGGACCAACTGATAGAGATGTAGCGAACCTCACAAAAAAAGTTTGCGAACCCGTTTTGTGCTGTAAAGGGCAGAAATCACACTACATTTCTAAACTTGTGTAATAAACTGCTTTAAAGCGTCCGGCGTCTACATGCCAATCAAGTCGTGTAAAGGTTACAGCCGCTTCACACGCAAAGACAAAACGCCGCAGTAGTGGATACGGAATATATTATTGCTGGTGGAAAAACATCGCTCAGGTGATTTTATTGCAATGCAATGTCACTACTATGTGTAACGTGTTTGGTGCACTACTATGAACAACAGCAAACAGCACTGGACACATTAAAGAACAGTAAGTTAAATAAAAAAAAATTAATAATAAAAAAAAGTGATCTCTGGTTGGTGCTGGGGGTGAACTACTAGGAGCAGCACACCAGTCCCCCACAGCTAGACTAATAGCACTCGGCTCTATAAATTACAGTAGCAAAGTAAAAAAACACAAATAAAAAAAAATGATGTTTATGTGTGGTTGGTGCTTAGTGCACTACTATGAGCAGCACACCTGTCTCCAACACACACAGACGGAGCTGCAGTACACAATGAAAAGAAGAGTAACAGTAATCAGAAAATAAAAGCAGTCCTTACAAGGACTATTGGGTTACAGCAGATGAGATCAGCAGGACAGCTGCCCGCAGCAGCTACATACAGAGCAGTAGAAAGTAGATTACTAGTCAGCAAAGCTACCTAAACTGTCCCTCAAATCCCTGCACAGCTCTCTCCCTATGCTAACTCATCAAGCACACACAGGCAGAATGTAAAATGGCTGCTGGGCTTCGGTTTATATATGGAAGGGAGTGGTCCGGGGGTGGTCCAGGAGGGAGAGCTGCCTGATTGGCTGCCATGTATCTGCTGGCTCTGGGGTGAGAGGTCAAAATTTGGCTCCAGTTAAGGCAAAATTGCAAACTTCGCTAAAAGTTCGCGAACTTGCGAACACCCGATTTTTGTGCGAATTAGTTCTCCGGCGAACAGTTCGCTACATCTCTACCAACTGATTTAGACGAACCATGGAGATACTTCCACCTCAAAGGTGGTGGTAGCTCTAGGGTTTTCCTTCGTCATTTGGAGCCCAAGCAGATAGCCAAGGTGCATTAATGGCAAAATACAAAATTGTACAAGTACTTTTAATTAATTAAGTCAATTTGCACTTGAGCTTTGTAAATGAGTGATGGTATCCACTAAATTACTATCATACCCAAATCATCCTTCCTAGTTTCAGCATAGGTTTGTGTATGAGACACCACTTTTTCCCTTTGCTTAAGATATTATCACAGTTATTGTTACTGAAAGGCAAATCATTTATCCCCCTATTGTGTATTTTTCTGCTTACATCACTATTGCCTAATTGCTACCTGGTCTGAATAGAGATACAGATAGATACAACGGCCTAACTTCATATACAGCAGAATCTGGTCGCAGGGGGCTCAAACATCAGGAAGACCCAGATTGCCAGGTCTGCTGTATCATAGCCCCATCCTCTCCTACAATAAACTCCTAAAATAACCCCTCCAAACATTTTTTTTGGGGGGGGGCGGCACTCATATAACACATGGATAGATAGATAGATCATAGTTCAGATTACAACACAGTAGAAGGAGAACCCCTTAGTGCTTAGGGGTGTAGCTGCGCTCTGGCCCTCTTGCCAGATGAAAAGCCTCACCGCCTGCTTGGTTGCAGTCTGCACACAGACAAACAGCAGTGATGATATATTTTCATCAGAAGCCATATTGCTCTAGCATTTTCTTGAACATAGATTGCATCTTGGTAGTTTTACAAGCTATATTAACCTTTCCTTCCATAAGACAATGAAGAATTGCAATAGCAAGTTGTAAAAAATGTGATGTGTATAAGATGTGTGTGTAAAATGATTGAATTTCCTTAGATAAACATGTTATGTTATTTTTGTAAACCGATGTAACATGTTAATAAGCATAGTTTGAATGGCCCAAACTACTTTTCTAGCTAAAAGAACAAAGAGAAAAATAAAAAACCTGATGCAGATTCATTTTCACAGTTCATCAATGACATTATAATTATTTTACAAGTCAGTTTGCTAGTATAAATTCTCTACACAAGGCTAGGAAAGAGACAGAGAGAGAGAGAGAGAGAGAGAGAGGGAGAGATGAGACAGCTGCTGTTTGGACTGGCAGAAGTGTTGTCATTGCTTGTGTTTTTGATAGAAACAAGTGACAAATCTGAGGGAAACACACTAATAGCTGAATAAATGATTACAAGATTAGATCCTAATCGGACTGAAATCACTCAAGATGTGTAGAGCAGCAATGTAGAAAAAGAACATTTAATTTACCTTCTCTTTCAGGCTGCTAATAATCTCCAGATTTGTCAGAACAACGTCTTTAAAGGAAGACTGGCATATTAAAAGGTTATTTTTTTTTTGTATGCCAAGCATTTATGTTTCTTTCAAAATCATTACACTCGATCTTGAAACAAAGGTAAATTGAATTTTCTTGTACAGTGTAGAATCAAGACATGCAACTGGGACATTCGGGCCTTTTCTCAGATTTGTATTAACTGACTTTTGGTATATTTTAGAATTCCTTGGAATCCCAGCAAAATAAGATCTTCCTACCCGAGTGAGGCTCCTAGAGACCAGTATCATCGCTGAAATAGGCCATTGAGTAGAATACTATCATTTAGTCCAGGATATAGGATATTATATGTCTTTTTCCCCCTGTTGACTTATATCTGCTGTTAGGGTGGTATTCACAGTGAATGCATTAAAACTAATGTATATTTATCTGCCTTTTTAAATTATTTATGCAAATAGTACCAATGGGACAGCTTTTTAACAAAATCACTGTTTAAGATGCTGGGATAGAAATCATTTGCTGTAATAGATATACTATGCACGCTGAGCAGTGGAATGAATATTTATAGTACAGTAACAACATGTTTAATAGTATTGAGATATTAACTATGTCTTTCAATTACAGCTTTATATTGCCTAATCTTACAGAAGCAGCAGTTCTATACCTACAGTAAATGGGACACAGGAGCAAAAACAATTAAAATAGTGAGAATAACCCTATTTATCCTTAAGTGAATATCATCTGAGTAAAAATTAAGAATATAGCTTCAGATCTGGTCCTACAATACATTTGGTTTAACAGAAAATATGTCAATTTACAAATAAAAGAATTTTTTTGAAATATAGACATTTTTAGACACAATATTATACGGTACAATTTATTGCAGATCTAGTTCGTCTTTACTAATATTCAGTAGGAAGCATTTACTGGGCTGTAGTTTAAAAGCAAACACCTGAGGACATGCTATAACATTGGTCCTATCAGACATGAAGTAGAAGAAGCCATGATGATAAGTAGTTCCTCCTGAACCTCCCATGATAGAAGGAACTCCTGAGGGTGACAACAGAACAGCTGGAAGAATAGATCCAGCACAGTAGGTATCACAATATCAGGCTGTGGGTCAGGATTTGAAAAGCCTGAAGTCATCAATGAAGGAGCCAGATCTCAAATTTATGTAGCGTCAACACCAGAAATCACTTTGCATGGGATTGTGTTATTGACTTTGAAGGTAGTGAGCATGGGTTGAGATGTTGAGACCTGCTTGCCTACCTGTGTCAATGGGATGATGCCCTCCCAAAAAAACATTTTCTATGGTCATGAACAGGAGATGGTTTTTTAGGATAAGAAAAAGATCTTATGTTTAAGTCATAGGGCACATAGGTTGGATGCAAGTTCCAGATGATCACAGTACCACTGAAATAAATATGAAATAATAGGGATCCCTCATCATTCTGAAGTCAAGGATTACTTGGAACTTATATCTCCTGTTAGGGTGGTATTCACAGTGAATGCATTAAAACTAATGTATATTTATCTGCCTTTTTAAATTATTTATGCAAATAGTACCAATGGGACCAATTCTATAAACACGTTTTGCCTTAAAGACTCACCTTTCCTTTCTTCTCCTCTCTAGCACCCCCTACCTTTTCCAAACAGAAACTTTTTCCTCACAATATTTTATAGCTATTTGTAGCTATTTGCCTTCTTCTTCTGCCTCATCCCAGTCATCAAATGGGGGTTACTGACACTGGCAGCCAAAAAAATGATTATTTATTACTTGCTTTTCTATTCATTCTCTTTTCCTATTTATATTGGAATATTTAAAACCTCTAGCAACCAGATAGCTGATACATTTTCAAACTTTCTTGTTAGCCTTCCTATTCTGCCTTTTTCTGTCCTGCAAATGAAAATGGTACCTGTTTGTTAGGGACACTGACCCCAACCAACAAAAAAATCTATGAGTTGTGAGGCTTTCATTTTATGGTTACTCCTATTTATATTGCTTATATTTGAATTTGTCACCTTTGCTATTCATCTTCCATTGTTGTTACTATCCTAATCAAGTGCCTAACAAGCTTTCTTGCCTATTGTAAGGTTACCAGATCTTCTGAAAATAAGCAGGAAAACTCCCAAAGAATGCACGTAGTAGGCCTGCTCTAATTGCAAAGTGATTGATTTCTTACAGATTGATCTTTGTTTAATAAGAGCCATTGATCTCTCTTGTTCGATCTCAATCAATAGTTCAATCACAAACAATAGTAAATCTGCCACTAAGGGTTTTTTTAAAAGTAATCTTTGCTGGAATGTTACAGTAGTTGATGAATAAAGAAGCAAATTATTGGATACAGGTAAATAAATGTGTCACACAGTTTGTGCCTTATTCCTACAGCACTGGGCTGCAAAATCATTTCTTGCTATTTATATAACCACAATGGATTTATGTTATTAAAATAAAAACGTGTTTATGGAATTTCTAACCAATTATCTAATTTCATTGCTATGATATATTTGTTTGAAAACATGTGTGTGTGTATATATAATATATATATATATATATATATAGAGGGAGAGAGAGAGAGAGATAGATATAAAGATAGATAGATAGATAGATAGATAGATAGATAGATAGATAGATAGATAGATTGAGTATTTGTATTGCTTATCAGTGTACATTTCTCTTGCTTTTCTGGATAAGCGTATATTCTTTTACAGATCCTCCTCTGGATACACACTCAGAAGAAGCACAAACACAGTATTTGTTTTTATAGGTGATAATATAGTTAGCAGCTGGAAGCTTCTCCAAGGAGCACTGAAATGGCCATTATACCCCTTTCAATCAGGAAACTGTTCAACATGATTTACCAACATGATGGTTGGTAAACAAAAAAAATAATTTTAACTTTTGATGTTAAGGTTGTACAGAAGTAGGTAAGAATGAAAAGTAAATATTATCTAGCATAAAAATCTCTGTTAAATACAAGAAACAAAGTAATGTATGTAAATCTTGTATTATACAAAGCTAAAACATATACCCAAGATCAAAAGATATCGCTTGATCATACAGAAGAAGGCACAATGGGGGGAAAGTAGTAAAATTTGTAAACGGAAAAAATTGAGCACAAATTAGAACAAAAATTTACATTTCACAATGTAATGCATACGCATTGCGAATGTTTAAAATAGCGTGAAAACGACTTTTCCATTAAGTTTTATTACATATACTGCACACTAGCGCATGTTTAAAAATTCACATTCGATATCCTACTGTGGCATGAAAGGCAATATAGTATGTAAAATTGCGACCTATATTATATTCCCCCATATGTGTGATATGCATCAATATTTTATAAATTCATAAGAACGCTGTGCTGTAAGTTTTTTCCTCCATTGAAAAGCTGTGTATTTCTTAGCTGGGGAGATGGGCCTGCCTAGACTAGCGTACTGTGAGTACAATAGGAATTATTTTAATAAGGAGACACAAAGTGCTAAAAATAACACATAAAAGGGACATGTTTTTTTCAATTCAATTTACTATTCTTTCCCAAAAATCCTTTATAATTGTACCGACCAGAAAACTTTGTGCCCTATGCCAAAAAAAGGAATACTTGCTCTGCGTATTGCAGGGTCGGACTGGGGGGTGCAGGGCCCACCGTTGCTGCTGCTGGCCCAGGGCGCCGCACCCCCCAAGGTGCCCCCACCAACCATGTCCCCTGTACCCCCCAACCCCCTGTAGGGGCCCCCACCACCCACCCAACATCCTCCCCTGAGCATGCGTAAATGAAATGTGTCAGGGCAGGACATTGGTGGCCAGGGGTAACAGCAACAAGGATAGGGGCCCCGGTGTCCCGGTGGTCCAGTCCGACCCCAGCGTAGTAAATAGGTCACATTTAGGCACAAGTTACCCTCTCCAGGGGTGGTATAGTAGAAGAACCTGGGCATCCACTTGTATGCCCCTCCCTTGTGTTCTAATCACAAAGTGTCAAAAGGCACAATAACATATACTTAAAGAATAAATAAACCTTTTTTTCTATCAGTAAAATTACTCTAAACAGCCTCCAGAATTACCTACCTTTGTCCCAGCATTCTGTCTGACCTGGTTCCTCAGTTAGACGTTAATCCTTTCCTTTGCTTCCTTGTGCAGAGTGAAGCCCCGCCCCCACTTCTGTTCAGGTCTCTAAAAAAAAAAAAAAACTGCTAATGCACAGACTGGCTCCTGCTGCCTCCAGGCATGCCCAGAAGGCTCTCCAGGTCGATTAGAGTAGTCAAGTTGAAGTGAGAACTGAACAGGAAGTGGGGCGGGGCTTCACTCTGCACAAGGAAACAAAGGAAAGGATTAACTTCTAACTGAGGAACCAGGTCAGACAGAATGCTGGGACAAAGGTAGGTAATTCTGGAGGCTGTTTAAATCAATTTTACTGATAGAAAAAAAAGGTTTACTTATTCTTTAACACCGATGGTGTGTAGGTGGGTGCAAGGGGTGCAAGTGCAGGTACATAGAATTTTAGGAATGCCATTTTGCATACCTATAATAAAAACCCATTTATATTTCTTTTCTACAGTCCACTTACATAAACTTCTTCACTTCAGACTCGAGAGTGACAGTGTGTTCCAGGATATTGTTATTTTTAACCTTTGCAGCAATGATTTCAGCAGAAGAAAAATTATCTTTGTATTCCCCATTTATTGGCAGACTTATACGTTATGGGGTAGATCAAATATAATATGCCGGCGTAAGGAATTCAATGAAAGTCAGTATTAAGAAAGATTGTCATAATAAGTTGTTCAAAAAAAATATCTAAAATATGTAACAATTTGCCATCTAAAAGCTAATGAGTTCCTTTTAAAGTCAATGGGAGTTGTATTAGTAATAAATAATAATCTTTTTAATTTTACATTGAGCATTTCATCATAGCCACTGTATCCAAAAGATGAAAAGACAGAGCCTAAATACACTCCTGGTACACTTGTATATCTTATATCTTATAGATGTTTATGTCTGGTTTTACTAATGGATATAAATGGCCTCTCAGTCCTATTACTAACTGCATATTCTGCCACCACTGGGCTGAGTATTGGGTTATCTGCAACCCCAGGCTTCTCCTTCCAGTGAAGGCACATAGAAAGGGTGACGGTGCACGCGAAACGCGTTGAGCTTTCTGTTTGTTACAGGAATGTAGTAAACAGATCAGAGTAAGTAGTATTTTTGTTCTTTTTTATTTTAATTTGATTGGAGGATTCCTTTTATCTTTTATGCGCTTCCATTTTTATGCTGTTTGGAGAACAGTGAAGACACATAGAAGGCACAATTTTCCTCTTTAATATGTTGAGGGACTGATACTCCAACCATCTTCATTTTAGAAAGCAAGTGACCATAGAAAGGCACAAGTTCTGTGCAGAGTGTTAATATGTTGCAGAGCATTTTACAGGCTTCAAGTCTCTCTTAAACATTCTTTGAGTCCTCTTAGACATGGGGGGGAAATACTCTACACATTTAATGGTTCAGTATAAAATATCAGTATACATACTGTAAACCCTAATACCTCCCTCAGTTATAATATTATCTAACAGTAGAGGACTGTAGTAGATATCCAGGGGTGTTTGTATGCACATTCTAGATATACACTCCAAATTAGTCTAAGTCAGACCACAAATCCAAATTTTCATTATAGTCAACTTTGGTCCCATAGTGACTATTTTGGTGGATCACATACTAGAAATATGTTCACTGCAAACAGAATAGTCTAACTATATAGTTCTGATTGCAGCACTGAAAGCCGAACCAAATGAATGATATCAAGGCCCATCAAGAAATGGAGGCCTAAAGAAGTTACTGGCAAGGTGTGCCACTCACTCACATGTTTTCTGATTGGTTGACTCTTCATAATTCATCTGGAAAGAAGTTGCTCAGGCTGTATCAGAGAGAGAAAATCTATCCTTAAGGGCTTTTTTATATGGTTTCCAACATCAAGTTCTTGTGAGTGAGGATGGGAATAAAAATAATTTCATATACCAGATAGAATCATGGATTTATGAGGAAAGCATTATGTATAAATACATTTACTTACACTTACTGACACTAATGAATTATTTGAAATGTACTGAAAATTATGGTGGATATAAAATTAAATATTAAAATTTGTTACTAAAATGATATACAGTATCTTTTTTATGGGCTATAATTGATTTTACATTTGAGTATGTCCCTGTAAAGGTAAAGGTAACAATATAAAGTCATTTGAAATTGATGTTTCTCTTTGGCTGCCTTTTTTCTATTACAATTTGATTTTCTGTAAGAACACTTGATTCTGTTTTAGCTTACTCAATACGTGGATTAACAGAGATCATAAGCTTTCAGCGGTGAACTCCACTGACATGGCAGCCTGCCTTCTTTAACTCGTAGGCTGCATATTACATTCTGATACGTATTTGCAAAATGATTTTGTAAAACTGAATAGAGAGTGAAAAAAAGTAATTTATTTCAAAAAGAATTGTAAAAAAATGTAGCTAGTGAGTAGGGCAGGAGATAATAATGTCTGGCATGACAAAGCCACAAGGAACTATCCCAGACATTAATATACTGTGCTGACAGTCCCATTAGTATGAGAGCCACGTTTCAAGTATGTGGCTAGAAACACCCTCTTTATATTAGTTGATCAAGTATCTTGTCAAGATATAGAACCTATTAGTTTGTCTAAACCTTTCTAGAATTGAATTAGCAAGTAAAAGATTCATTCTTATGCTAGGACTCCACCTAATGGAATTTAAAATGGAATCTAAATGTATCTATCTATATATTATCTGTCTATCCTATCATATCTATATTGTAGAATTTCTAGAATTTGTGAAATAGAACCCAAGCGGGAAATGTTCATCGACAGTTGCTCCATTTTCAAAAAGTAAAATATTATTCTTTGTGTCAATGGTCTTAATGGTCTAGTTGGGTCATGCACAGGTATTCCCTTGGTGCCATTGTTAAGAAACAAGTTTTCTTTAGCAAGTGTACCCCTAGCCCAAAGCATCTGCTAGGTGCACTCATCACATGTCATTCCCATTGTCTTTCAGGCACTTATACATACAGTAAACAGGATAATCAAAATTGAAAAATAAAAAAAAAGAACCCGCAATATTCTTGAGATGCCCTGTGCTTGTGAGTTTGTAAAAGAATCCACTTTCTACTGTATTCTAGAGCTTCACCTTGCCTCCATACCACTTCCACAAACCTCCAACTACCCTTCTTGATTTGGAAATCAACTTATTTTCACCTACTAAAGGATCCTTACAGTTACATGCTGTGCCCACTCTGCCACAAATAAATATGCCTTGCACCCTGCGGTACTGTTTGGCCTGATTACTTTGGGGGTATATAGTGGGTCATTATTAGCTTTGTCCAGTCACCATGGGAACTTCAGTGCACCAGTTCAAATGAGCATCTAGCCAACAAACATCTTCTGGTTATGTGTGTTTCTTTAGTGTATTTCCCCTATAAGGCTTACTCTTTTGATCTTTTCAGTAGCACTGGTTGTGTTTTGTTCCTATGATGCCAAGCATTTTTTTACAATTGAATGCACACATGTGATACTGTACGTTCAGTTGCTTGTAAATCTTATGCCCCATCCCAATGGCAGCCATTATGGTGTGGATGCAACATGAATGTTCACTTACCAGTACTCTGTTTGCATGGAAATTAGTCGGCACAGAAAAAAGGAGTGCGGCACAGTACAGAAGTCTTGACTTTATGCCAAATCAGAGTCAGATATATATGAATGGTTCCCTTGCACATGACAATGCTACCCACTGTGTCTGAGTCACAAATAAAGGAGACATATAGCAAAAAATTCCCCCAATCTTGTAGGCAATAATGAATAATATATGGTGCTGGTTTCAGCTTAAAAAATTGTCCCCTTTATTGGAATTCCCTTTAGCTCTGCTACAGTCCCTATCCATGTTTCAAATGAGGGGTGGGTGTGTTCTAATAGTCCCTGCCAGTACTAGAGTAGGAGGAAAATAGCCAATAACAGCCTTGCAGTCACACAAGCAAAGACAGGCTTCAGTTCCAGTCCCCTATCTGGTTAACCTAGCTGCTGATTGGTTCCTATTTTATAGCCCAGTGTGCTGAGTGCCGGTGACTAGTCATAAGCAAATCTGTCCCGTAGCGGTTCAATGTAAAATTCAAGAAACAATTGTGAAATGGCGAAAAATTAGCGAGATGCAAAAAATCACGTGCGGCAAAAACAATGACGCACGTCGGAAAATTCCGCTCATCACTATCACTGACCCCCCTGCACAGCCTGGGAAAGGAGGCAGCAGGAAGTAAAAAAAAACACACGGGCAGCACTAATAGGGCTTCTAGAGAAATTATTAAAAACTTTGCCCAAAACACATATTTTTAAAGTATTTCTTCTATACTTAAAATAAAATGCACTGGCACATTTTCGCTTTTAACATAATATGCCCCCCTTAACTGGTGCAAATGCAGTATTAATGCTGGAAGTTGCAGTGAGTATATGAGGCCCAATGTCATTAGTTTGTATCACAAAGCTACCCTATTATTTCTGTGCACTAGATTATGTGGCATATTACTGTGATTTTTTTAGACAACCACTTCACTACTTCATGTTACTGTATTTGTCACAACTGCATTTGGTTTTCAAAACATCTAAATCACTTTATCCCTGCTTCCAAGTTTAAATCTACGATGGCATTTACATACAGGCAGGTAAACCTCTTCTAATTACTTGAGTGAGTTTTTCTTGGGAAATTGTGATTTGGGCACTGAAGACTACAAACCATCATTTACCTATAGAGGCATTTAGAGCACCCAAAGACATGAAGACATAGTCATATTAATGTCTTGTTCTCCGCTCTTGGCAGAACAGCTTATCTGCAATTTCTACAAATAGCCTTTTTTTACTGTTTCTATGACAAGGAGAAAGGGATATATTAGAATTTAAACCTCTTTGGTTTTGCTCTTATGAATATTTATGAAAGGACTACATCAGTGAAACATTATATGCCATTACTGATAAATTGCATGCAATAAAATAATCCAGCAGCACATATATATATATGGCACACATAGCCTAATACTTAAGTGCTGTCCTTTTATCAAAATCATAAATTAATTTTTTTTATCTTGGAATCTGAAGGAAAATACTTATATGTTAGGGGAAAATTTTCAGCAGAAGATAATCCAAGTAAAAATTGCCTCTGTTCTGTGATTTGCTGCTGATTTTTTTTTCCAGTTTTTTTGTAAAGTTCATATTCTGGAGACTATTATTATAACAGGCATGGGATCTGTAATCCAGAATGCTCAGGAGCCTTTCCGTAATTTGGATCTACTAAAAATCATGTATACATTAATTAAACCCAATAGGATTGTTTTGCATACAAAAAGGATTAATTATATCTTAGTTGGGATCAAGTACAGGTACTGTTTTATTATTACAGAGAAAAGGGAATCATTTAACCATTAAATAAACCCAATAGGACTGTTCTGCCCCCAATAAGGGGTAATTATATCTTAGTTGGGATCAAGTACAGGTACTGTTTTATTATTACAGAGAAAAGGGAATCATTTAACCATTAAATAAACCCAATAGGGCTGTTCTGCCCCCAATAAGGATTAATTATATCTTAGTTGGGATCAAGTACAGGTACTGTTTTATTATTACAGAGAAAAGGGAATCATTTAACCATTAAATAAACCCAATAGGGCTGTTCTGCCCCCAATAAGGATTAATTATATCTTAGTTGGGATCAAGTACAGGTACTGTTTTATTATTAGAGAGAAAAGGGAATCATTTAACCATTAAATAAACCCAATAGGGCTGTTCTGCCCCCAATAAGGGGTAATTATATCTTAGTTGGGATCAAGTACAGGTACTGTTTTATTATTACAGAGAAAAGGGAATCATTTAACCATTAAATAAACCCAATAGGGCTGTTCTGCCCCCAATAAGGGGTAATTATATCTTAATTGGGATCAAGTACAGGTAATTCATTTAAAAAACTGAATTATTTTGATTAAAATGGAGTCTATTGGAGATGGTCTTCCCGTAATTTATCTGGGTGGGAGCATTTAATGAATTTGATCTTGGGGATTTCTCCTAAGGGCTGTGATATGCATCAAGTCATTAAAGGAACAGTAACACCAAAAAATTAAAGAGTTTTAAAGTAAATGAAATATAATGTACTGTTGCCCTGCACTGGTAAAAGTTGTGTGTTTGCTACAGTAACTCTACTAAAGTTTATATATAATAAGCTGCTGTGTAGCCCTGGAAAAGCTGGAAAAAAGGAGAAAAGGCACAGGTTACATAGCAGATAACTGATAAGCTCTGTAGAATACAATAGTGTTTTATCTGCTAAGTGTCTGTGCCTTTTCTCCTTTGAATGGCTGCCCCCATGGCTACATAGCTGCATTCTTTATATAAACCATAGTAGTGTTTCTGAGGCAAAACACCAGTTGTACCAGTGCAGGGCAGCACTACATTATATTGGAATTTCTTTCATACACTTGAATTTTTTGGTGTTACTGTTCCTTTAATCAGTGCTATATATGCAATCAAACTAGCACTACCCACATGGGACATTTCCCTATAACATAAATGGAAATCCATGCTAGTCACATTGCACACATGACCACCTCTAGAAATGGTACCAAGTGTATCTAGCAACTGAAGGTGGTTACCATACAAGTGAATGGGAAGTGACTCCTTACAGGTAGTGCTGTTCTGATCACAAGAAATACAAATGCTGCATGTCCCATAGCCATAAAACATACTGCCTCCTATATAGTTCCATAGAAAAGCATCCAATGACTTTTTCTCTTGTTATCTAGTTGCCTGTAAAAATTATGTGTTGTGTATTTGTAAGATGATGGGGTAGCATTAACGCAAAATTCCCCAATATAAACCTATGGTTCGCATTTTTTTTTGAGACAAAAAAGTCACCAAAAAAACTCTCTGAGACAAAAAATCACCAGCAAAAATCCCACTGACTTTAATGCAAAATGCATTGAATTTATTGCATTAAAAAAAGTTGTGAGTAAAATTTGTCACATTAAGGGGCACATTCATCAAAGTATGAGTTTGAATCCCGAAATGGGTAAAATTCAGATTAGATACGATGATTTCTGATGATCGCAAATATCACGAAAATGCTTAAGAAAAAATCGCATTAGTCACGATAATATTGTATTGGCGATTCGAAAGTCACAAAATTGTCGTATCCGAATGATTGTAAACGGCGGGAAAATCTTTCCGACTTTGGTCCTTCTGTGCATGTTTTTGGAAGCCTCCCATAGGGCTCAATGGCACTCTGCAGCTCCAACCTGGCCCAAGGAAAGTCTCCCATAGGGCTCAATGGCACTCTGCAGCTCCAACCTGGCCCAAGGAAAGTCTCCCATAGGGCTCAATGGCACTCTGCAGCTCCAACCTGGCCCAAGGAAAGTCTCCCATAGGGCTCAATGGCACTCTGCAGCTCCAACCTGGCCCAAGGAAAGTCTCCCATAGGGCTCAATGGCACTCTGCAGCTCCAACCCGGCCCAAGGAAAGTCTCCCATAGGACTCAATGGCACTCTGCAGCTCCAACCCGGCCCAAGGAAAGTCTCCCATAGGACTCAATGGCACTCTGCAGCTCCAACCTGGCCCAAGGAAAGTCTCCCATAGGGCTCAATGGCACTCTGCAGCTCCAACCCGGCCCAAGGAAAGTCTCCCATAGGGCTCAATGGCACTCTGCAGCTCCAACCCGGCCCAAGGAAAGTCTTCCATAGGACTCAATGGTACTCTGCAGCTCCAACCCGGCCCAAGGAAAGTCTCCCATAGGACTCAATGGCACTCTGCAGCTCCAACCTGGCCCAAGGAAAGTCTCCCATAGGGCTCAATGGCACTCTGCAGCTCCAACCCGGCCCAAGGAAAGTCTTCCATAGGACTCAATGGTACTCTGCAGCTCCAACCCGGCCCAAGGAAAGTCTCCCATAGGGCTCAATGGCACTCTGCAGCTCCAACCCGGCCCAAGGAAAGTCTCCCATAGGGCTCAATGGCACTCTGCAGCTCCAACCCGGCCCAAGGAAAGTCACGATACCGAAGCTTGAATGAATCCGAAACTTTCGTACTCATCGCGACAATACGACTTTGACACACAAATCTTGTCGCAAAGTACGAAAAAGTCGTATTTTGGACCTGTCATACTTTGATAAATCAGCCCCTAAAAGTCACCTCTTTACTTTAATGCATTTCACAAATTTTTTTGTTGTTTCGCAAATTTTTCACCGAAGCAAAATGGAACAGATTCGTTCATCATTAGTAACAGATAAATAGCAACTGTAATCTAATGTCAGCTTTGTCTTTAATGATGTGGAAAAAACATGTAAACCCATATCTTTTTAGTTTGTGGCACAAAAAAATGCAACTTTTTAGTATTGTTGCACAAAAGTCAGCATCAAAAAACCCCAAAAACCATGAAGCAAAGAAAGATCTTCCAGTTGTTAAAGGAACTCCTGCTATTGACTTCTACATGATCTCGACAGGTTTTCGATGGAGTATTTTTGCATTCAAATTTGTTGCGGTTTTATCGCATAATAAATCACATGAAAATCAAGTTTTTGCGTAAAAACATCCAAGCCAAAAAAATCAAGCTTTAGTAAATGCCCCCCTAGGTGTTGCTTTTGATATTTTCCTATAAAACACAGCTTTTTATTATATGACAAAACCTGCACGAGAGAAGGGACACAATCAGTGAGCCCCTTACACAATAATAATGAATCAATCAGGCCCTAAATGTATTTAGATGTACGTTTTATTAAGCTATTTTTTTAATCTATAATTAAAAAATATAAAGTTATAAAATCACTTTAAAATAGGACTTACTATTATTAATAGGGCTGGGGAGGAAGTATGTTTCTATGAATTTCTTTTGGCAATAAAGAGTAAAATCGTATCTTTGTGAAGAGCAATTAAATGTATGAAGTGGTAATAATAGAACTATGTTTTATCACATTAGGCAAGTTGTATAGCCACGTTTTTAATCACATGAAGAAAGTTCTGTAGCCAAACCACCCACGCAATTTTAATTCCAGTAAATGTGTTGAAGGGAAACATTTACATATTCTAAATTAAAAGAAAAATCAGCTTTATCTGTGCACTCTTTCACCCTTTATTCTAATTTTGGAAGCACTTCATTTTTTTCAGGCTACAAATTCAACTTAAAAGAGATAAACTGAACATTTTTATTTTGTCTCCTTTCACCTCATCTTCTAGCTAATAAAAAACAAGCTCTGGCTATATAATCTTGGATTTTTTTCTTTCTAGAAGGATGCCCAGCCTTCAGAACAATAAGGATCACTTTAGGGAGTAGTGAGTGATTGTGTGGGAGGCAGCTGGGACGAAGATTTGGGCATAGTAAG
This sequence comes from Xenopus tropicalis, assembly GCF_000004195.4. NCBI lineage: Eukaryota > Metazoa > Chordata > Amphibia > Anura > Pipidae > Xenopus > Xenopus tropicalis. Next base: position 124,460,662 of record NC_030682.2, read on the forward strand.
GAGAATGGGGGGGTGGAGATTTAGATGGGGCTATAGATAATGGCAGGAAGGACTGAAAGTTGTATTTACACTAGTCACATGTTAAAATGGGAGAATTAGAGGTACTGGCACTGGAGTATAATGTAATTGGCATTGCTGAAATGTGGTTGAATGAGTCACATGACTGGGTAGTAAATATAAAGGCCTATTAGAAATTAGAATTACAAAAAAAGGAGGAGTGTCCGTTAGTTAATTATAAACCCAATGAAAGCAAGCAATGATGGTGGAATATGAAAGAGTGGAAGCCATATGGGTCAAACTATCCACAGATAGCAAAGCATTAGGCAAATTATTGCAGGAGTATGCTAGAGACCCCCTCCCCCCTCGGTTTAGTGAAGAGGAAGCTCAAGTTTCATATAGAAAAGACTGCTGGTTTGTGGCAAGTAATAGAAAAGGAGAATATCCATATTGACTGGAGCAAAAGTACAGAGCAAGGACAGTTAATAGGAACAGATTTATGGACTTGTTCAATTCGACAAGGTTGCTGGAGTGGAGAGCCTTCTGCGCATGCATGGAGGCAGCAGGAGCCAGTCTGTGCATTAGCCGTTTTTTGTTTTTTTTTATGAGAGACCTGAACAGGAAGTGGGGGCGGGGCTTCACTCTGCACAATGAAGCAACGATAAAGAATACCTTCCGACTGAGGAAACAGGTCAGAGAGAATGCTGGGACAAAGGTAAGTAATTCTGGGGGCTGTTTAGAGTAATTTTACTCATAGAAAAAAAAGGTTTACTTATTCTTTAAAAGTAAATTAGAAAATGTAGGTTCTTACCTATTGTGGGATTACCACTGTTTGTGTGAGCTGTACCACTGACTGGGAGTGACGCCCTTGAAACATTTGGTTTTATGTACTCTGCATTAAATACTGGAGGTACTGGAGTCATGTCAACCTGGACTGACCGGAAAGCCATTGGTAAAATGCTCTAACTGTGACTGTATTAAATCCTATTCTTTAAAGATAATTGTCATCCCTCTCATACAGAATACGGTTGGTATTATAAACCCTCTTCTGCATTCAGCTCAGTAATCTATTGCATCAAATTGTTGCTTTTTCTTCTCTTAGTTTTCTTTTGTAGAGAAATTTACATGTTCTTTCGCTTCCTCCTTTGTGTGATTTTGTACCTAACCCATAGCTATCAGTTCAAACAATGAGCAATAATTTACCAGCAGGTATCAAAACCTTTTACTGCAAATTTAAAAAAAAGCTTTTCAATTTTCTATAATTACACATATGTGGTTGTAAAAAAAGACTTTAAAATAATAGTATGCTTTTATTACAGATCCTTTTCAACAACTTAGATTTTTTAAAGATATTGATTTTATGAATGTCTAACTGCAGCCTCAAATTGCAGTGTTTGCCTCACAATCATTCTATAGTCATGTTGTTCGGCTTGAGCATAAATTGCATTTGAATGGTTAACAATTTACATTTAAATGAACAATTTTGCTAAAAAACTATTTATGAAATGCAGACGTGTATTAAAAGCACCTACTTGAAAAGGGTTTTTGGATAGACTAGGGGGCACATTTACTAAGACACGAATCTGAACCAAATTGGAAAAATTCCGATTTGAAAACGAACATTTTGCGACTTTTTCGTATTTTTTGCGATTTTTTTCGGCGTCTGTACGACTTTTCGGAAATTGTCGCGACTTTTTCGTTACCAATACGATTTGCGCGAAAAAACGCGAGTTTTTCGTAGCCATACCGAAAGTTTTTTTTCGCAGCGTTAAAACTTGCGCGAAAAGTTGCGCCTTTTTCGTAGCGTTAAAACTTAAAAGGTGCGACGTTTCGCGCAAGTTTTAACACTACGAAAAAATCGCAACTTTTTGCGCAAGTTTTAACGCTACGAAAAATCGCCAGATTTTGCGCAACTTTCGGAATGGCTACGAAAAACTCGCGTTTTTTCGCACAAATCGTATTAGTAACGAAAAAGTCGCGACAATTTTCTGAAAAAATCGCAAAATACCGATCATTACGAAAAAAACGCAATCGGACGCATTCGGCCCGTTTTTGGGTTAGTAAATGTGCCCCAAGGAGTAGGGATTTCTTTGACACCAATCTCTATACGAAACATAGTCCATAGATTCAATTTGTTGTCCAGCAGGAACTACGTTTGTAAAACATACACCGATACATTTTAGATGACATTGCTTTTAGTGGCCAATCAAAATGAGCCACTATACGTTATTATTTTAGGTCACTTCCTTTGAATGTCTCTGGTTCCCTGGTTGCTCTGTGAATAGCTTGTGTCTTTATCTAGGGATATATTGGTTTACTCCAATAGTACGGACAGTTTTAGCTCCAAGTGTACTAGGTTGAAATGAGCCCATGCTCTAAACCCCAGATTAATCCTTGACAACTATATCAACAGGAATCTCCTTACACCTTTCAGAAGCTGTAAAAAAAGGGAGAGGGAAATCTCATTAGTCCCTTTAGAGCTTCAAAAAGGCTATGGAAACGTTTCTACTTCAGCATGTTGGGCTGTATTTATACAGTATATATAGGCACCCAAGGGCCTGTGCGTAGGGCGGCAGCTTCAGTGGGGCAGCTCCTGGCTACCGATATAATTGATAAAAAAAACCTCGCCAGCCTCTGCCAGATTATACCCCTGCAAATCCAGTGGTGAAGCTGGGAGTTAAAGGAACAGTAACACCAAAAAATGAAAGTGTATAAAAGTAATAACAATATAATGTACTGTTGCCCTGCATTGCTATGACTGGTGTGTTTGCCTCAGAAAGACTACTATAGTTTATATAAGTAAGCTGCTGTTTAGCCATGGGGGCAGCCATTCAAAGGATAAAAGGTACAGGTTACTAAGCAGATAACAGATAAAACACTATTGTATTCTACAGAACTTATCTGTTATCTGCTATGTAAACTGTGCCTTTTCTCCTTTTTTCCAGCTTGAATGGCTGCCCCCGTGGCTACACAGCAGCTTATTTATATAGGACCTTTTCTGTAGCAAAAACACCAGTTTTTTGCAGAGCAAGAGCACATTATATTTTATATTTAAAAAACCTCAAAAACTGACCAAACTCAATGTGCGCTTATTTATAATATTCAAGTTTCAAGTTTATTGTCATATACAAATAACAATGAAGCATCATTACTGTAATGACATTTTTTTGACCCGTGTTCCTCCCAACTTTACATAGACAAACAAAACAAAAAAAAAATACAAATATTAAATATAATAAAAGTGTGCAATAAAGGTACAAGTATTTACAATAATAAAATGCAATGCAATATTTGAAATTGTGCAGTGAGGATTTAAAGTGGCTTTGCTTAAAGTGACACTGGGAAGAGTCCAGTAGTTATGGGGAGTGTGTGTTGGTTTGGGTAGAATGTCAGCAGTTCAGAAGCCTGATGGCTTGTGGGTAGAAACTGTCTCTGTATCTGCTGGTGCGGGTCTGGATGCTCCTGTACCGCCTGCCTGATGGTAGGAGCGTGAAAAGTCTGTGGCTGGGGTGGCCGGGGTCAGAGAGGATCCGCTGCATCTTCCTCCTACAGCGCTGTCTGTACAGGTCCTGCATGGCCGGCAGTTCAGTCCTGGTGATGCGCTCTGCTGATCTCACCACCCTCTGCAGAGCTTTGCGGTCCAAGGCATTACAGCTGCCATACCAGGTGGTGATACAGCCGGACAGAATACTCTCAATGGTGCATCGATAGAAGTTTGTGAGTATTCTGGAGTCCATGCCGAACCTTCGCAGGCGCCGCAGAAAGAAGAGCAGCTTTTGTGATCACACCAACATGGTGAGACCAACTCAGATCCTCACTGATATTGATGCCAAGGAATCTGAAGCCGCTGATTCCTTGGCATCAATTATTCTAATATATTTTTGTTTATATATGTGACACACCTTTGTAGATATTCTCCTTAAGATATTGCATTTACTGAGCTCTAGCTGCTGAGAATACTATGGGGCACATTTACTAATCCTCGAATCCGAATCCCGAATGGGAAAAAAACGGATTGGAAACTAAAATCTTGCGTTTTTTTCCGTCACCGTCGCGATTGTTTCATATTTTGTGCGACTTTTTCATCGCCGTCACGACTTTATCGTATTTTGCGCAATTTTTTTCGGCGCCGCCGTGATTTTTTCGTATTGAGCAATTGTAAACGGTGGACGAAAAAGGCGCGCAAAATATACAATAAAGTCATAACGGCAGTGAAAAAGTTGCGCAAAATACGAAACAATCGCGACAGCGACGAAAAAAGCGCAAAAATACAGATCATTACGAAAAAAACGCATTCGTACGCCTTCGGACCGTTCGTGGATTGGTAAATCTCCCCCTATGTGTAGTATATAATAGATTGTAAGCTCTACGGGGCAGGGGCCTCCATCCTCTTGTGTCTTTGAGTCTTATCTTATTGCAACTATATCTTTTATTTATTTGTATTTATTTTAATACTTTGTATTTATCTATTATTATCTTAATACCCCGTTTGTATTAATGTATTCTACTGTACAGCGCTGCGTACATAAGTAGTGCTTTATAAATAAAGATATACATACATAGTGAATTTTTACATGATTTTGCTCTGATTCAAACAGAAATGTATTCTGAATGACTCAGATCTGAATGGAGTCTTAGGGGCTGATTTATTATTACTTGAGCCTCCAGGAAGTTCAGGAACTCATGCACGGTTTAAGTAACCAATTGCTCCAGCCCAGAGGTTCGTGCAATAATAAATCAACCCCTGAGTATTCTAAGAACAAGAGGCAGCAAAGTGCATCTCTCAACTTTGACCCAACAATCATACATGGTAACAAAAAAGACATGACTCTTGTACCTTGGAACTGTAATTTACAGAAACTCTGATAATTATTGGAGAATCCTTTGTTAAATCTTTTCTGCCATTGCATTTAGTTGCAAACAGAAAATGAGATCTGTAACCAGTTCATTGACACCCAAAGTGGAAGGAAAGTAGCCTACCATTGCCTGCCTCTCCAGCTGGGTCATTTTTTGATGGGGCATACTGTATAAAATATTGGGATATAAAATTAAGGAGCACTATATATTTACCATTGGTTTAGATTGGGCATCTGAAATCTAAAACTATTGTCTATATTAGTATGATTAATATGATAACTGTATCCAACACTTTCCATTTTCCAGCAGTAAAAAAATGACAAAAAGGGCATAAATATCATTATAAGTAGAATAGGAATAAGAATACAATATGCTAAGCTGTTTTATGGAATATTTATAGAAATTAATATGAAAAGAAAGTTTACTCTAGAATAAAGAACATTTTCACTTTAAAAGAGAGAGGTCTACAAAATGTAATTTTCTCAGCAACCGGAATAAGAGAGCCATAGTGATTTCAGTAATTTAACAATGCCTTGAAATTCATTCTGAAACACAGCATTATTAAACAAATGCATTGCTAAGAGGATATAATTATTACACTGTGTGGGATAATGTAGCCAAATTGTAAAGCAAGAGGAATCTCAACCGTTTTGTCTACTGAATGAATAGAAAAATGTGCATATTTTCCACTAAGCCTTTTCTTGTTCTGTTTCACAGTATAATACACATTCTGACAAGCTGCACAAAGGTATTCATGACATTATTATAAGGCATTACCAATATCTTGCAAAGTTTATTCTGAATTGGTTTTATGAATTGCTTTCTAATAGCAACAAGAGAGCAGATTTACACTGTCACTTGGGTGGAAACCCTGGAGAAAGTAGACTTTATTAGGAGCACCATGGAAGAGGGAGAAAGGGTGGGAGATGCTGTGGTGCTGGCGCTGGGGTGCTACCAACTCATATGCTGCACCCAGTCTAGTAGTGTTGGGCAGCAGCCACAGCAACAGATGTGTAACACCTATTTCAGCTCAATAGCTGCTTTCCCGGACTAGTACCAGTAGAACATGGGTTACACTGTACTCTCTTACCCAGAATGGGCCTTCGCTAAGTGGAAGAGGAAGGTGAGGGTGTTGTGCAACTACACCTCTCTTGCTGCTATGCAGAAAAATGAAACCAGAGGGCGCCAGAGGTTCTTGCAAATAACAAAGTAATAAGTATTTATTGAACATCCACAGGGTTTACTCACAATACAGCTTCAGAGGCCATTGGTACATGCAACATATACCGAGTGTATATTCAGACTCACACTCTCCTGCGGGCAGACTGGCAGGAATCTCCCTTCACCTCTGCGACACACCCTGTAGTGGATCCCTCAGGGAATTCTCTATCCTGATTCCCTATTCACTTGGATCCCTACACTACAGGCAATGTGGCCTGGGAGAACTATCTCCAGAAAAACTGCAAATCCTATGCAGGAGCTCATGCTGCTCATTCTAGCTCAGCCCTAACTGCCTTACACTCCTAGAGTGTACTATAAAGGGAGCTACACCTGCCACTATCTAATGCCTCATTCACGGGGCCCTGTTCCCCGACTTCACTGGGCCTGGGCCCATGCCCTGGGCTCTCAGCACACATCCACCTTGTCCCTAAGGTGGAAGCAAACAACAGGAAGGTGCCACTCCTCTCCCAACACTATACCAAAGTCAGGCAGGATGTGGTCACTATACCTTCTAACCAATAGCACACATGTTAATGAACTCACTTAGATACATTCCCTTCTGCCCAGCAACTAAGGGAACTGAACCTGTAGGGATTTAAAGCCATAGGGGCCATTTAACCCTATGGGTCCCTACATTCACCCCTGGGAAAAACCCATTTCGTCCCGACAATGGGGTACAATATCAAACACATCACATTACCCACAGAATACCATAGCACCATATGACATCCTCTTCTGGTAGTCTCTCCAGAGCACTACCGGGTAACAATGGTCACTGAAAAACAAGCAAAGCATTTCAAACATTGCAACATATCAACAGTGCAATCAATAACATTGGAGCAGAATGGGGTACCAGGCCTCCCCCTATTCCAGTCCCTTTAACACCACTGACAGTCCTTCCAGAGCAGAAATCAGGGCAGACTTCAGTTCAGAGTCTTTGCTTTTTCCAACGGCTTGGAAGGGTCCCACCCAGCAGGGCATTTGGCAACGAGAGCATTTAGCAGCAAAATCACGCAGCTCCCTGGTGACCTCCGCATTGCACTTCCCACAGCAAGGAACCATGACCCTCCTGCCTTCACTGTCAGACTTCTGTATAAATGTGCCGTGCCAGACATACCTCTTGCCACTATCAGGCTTTATTCCAAACGTGCCACGCCAGATGTATCTCTGGCCATTTTCAGTCACTGGCACTTCCCCTGTGGCACCACCAGAAACTCCAGCCGGAGTGTACTTTTCCTCCCAGCCATCCCAGCGGGCATCCGCCATTCTGCGTGGGTATGGGCTTACGGCCTTCCGATGCACACAGTCACTGGAAAGATACTCTCACAGTCCCACAGCTTATGTGGGTACAGAAACAGAATGCAGCAGTCTCTCCTCAGCATGGATTAGAGATAATGCGCACACCCAGGTACAGAGCAATCACCAGACATCCGTCTTCCTCGATTGCTTCCCACAAAATGGCGGCGATGACCTCACATCAGGGATCCTCCCTGGTCAACTCGCGCCAAAAATATTCACTCGTGCCAAAACATATGCATGCAAGACTTAAATGACAGGCAGTAACTGCAGCCAATGGGAGTAACGGAAAAGAACCTCAGAACCCGAACCCACGGCCAATTACTTTGCGCCTTTCACAAAGTGACCAAGCACCTTTCTCTACTGCATCCAGCAGTGCCTGCGCTTGTCACAAAAATTTAAAGAAACATGCACCAGCAGCTTAACCTTCGAGCCCCACGCCTTTTGGGCGCCAAATGTAACACCTATTTCAGCTCAATAGCTGCTTTCCCGGACTAGTACCAGTAGAACATGGGTTACACTGTACTCTCTTACCCAGAATGGGCCTTCGCTAAGTGGAAGAGGAAGGTGAGGGTGTTGTGCAACTACACCTCTCTTGCTGCTATGCAGAAAAATGAAACCAGAGGGCGCCAGAGGTTCTTGCAAATAACAAAGTAATAAGTATTTATTGAACATCCACAGGGTTTACTCACAATACAGCTTCAGAGGCCATTGGTACATGCAACATATACCGAGTGTATATTCAGACTCACACTCTCCTGCGGGCAGACTGGCAGGAATCTCCCTTCACCTCTGCGACACACCCTGTAGTGGATCCCTCAGGGAATTCTCTATCCTGATTCCCTATTCACTTGGATCCCTACACTACAGGCAATGTGGCCTGGGAGAACTATCTCCAGAAAAACTGCAAATCCTATGCAGGAGCTCATGCTGCTCATTCTAGCTCAGCCCTAACTGCCTTACACTCCTAGAGTGTACTATAAAGGGAGCTACACCTGCCACTATCTAATGCCTCATTCACGGGGCCCTGTTCCCCGACTTCACTGGGCCTGGGCCCATGCCCTGGGCTCTCAGCACACATCCACCTTGTCCCTAAGGTGGAAGCAAACAACAGGAAGGTGCCACTCCTCTCCCAACACTATACCAAAGTCAGGCAGGATGTGGTCACTATACCTTCTAACCAATAGCACACATGTTAATGAACTCACTTAGATACATTCCCTTCTGCCCAGCAACTAAGGGAACTGAACCTGTAGGGATTTAAAGCCATAGGGGCCATTTAACCCTATGGGTCCCTACAGATGCAATCATAGCAGCAGGTGGCATTAGGTTGCAGTGGGGCACCTAGCACCAAAATGGCAGTCGTGCTTCCTGGACCCCGACACCCTCAAGCCCAGAGGCTCAATGCCTGCCTGGCAATGTAGCTCTTGACCTATCAGCTGGTTGAGGAAGCCCCCTTTAGCCTACTGATGGCTTACGCTGCCCCAATTGGCAGTCCCACCTGCCATTATTTTGCCCGAAAGGCCATCCCTGCCCACCATTATGACATGGTGGAACATGTGTCCCTGTCGCTGGATCATGCTGCTAGATCCCATACAAATGGACCAGAGGCAGGGGCAGTACATATCTTCCTCTCGGGCTGGAGGTGCCTCCCCATCAGGTGAAGGGGAAACCCCACAGAGCCACTGCTTTCACTACCTCCTCCTCTGCTGCTACACCCCCACAGCAAGGCATTGATGAAAAAGCTTCCCTGGATCTACATTTCAATCATACAGGGCCTGAGCTCCTGGTTGTATTTCAGGCTCAGGTCCAATGGTAGTTTATTCCCTACCAGCTCTGAACCAGAATGTCATGGGCATAAAACTCTGCATTAAGTGTTAACAACCTTTTGTGAATTAGACCCTATATTTATTCTGTAGAAAGCTTTACAATACCGGTGTTAACAGCCCTAGAAGCTATCCTGTGTTTGCTTAAGATAGCAGCTGCCATTTTAGCTTGGTCTCAGTAGCTTGCTGCTGCTAGTATCACAGATTACACAGCAGAGAGGGTAGGGGGAGAGAGGAGAGAGAAGAGGGGGAGGGGGGGCAGAGAGAGAGGGGGGAGGAGCAAGCTGCACAGACAAGTGCCATGCCCTGAAGGATTTTTCTAAGTGAAGGAACTTTGATACCAAAGTACTTGTGCAAAAGAAGAAAATAAATCAATCCTGTGTTTAATAAGATAGAGTGCAGTGTTTCTGTGAGTGCTTATGGCTGCATTTACATAGGCCTTTCTGATAAAGCTTACTCAGTTTTTACCTTTCCTTCTTCTTTAAGGGTTGGACTTAATTGTCACTTTAGCACTTTTATGTAAAGCACCAACATGAAAAGTAATTGCTTTCAGAAAAACATGTAAGTAAACTTATCAAACTGTATCTTAATTGCATAGACACAAAATGCAGCTAAAAGGTTAATTAAAACTTTAAACGCTGAATTCTTCAAACCCAAATTAAGTTAACTTGAAAAGAACTACACGTGGCACCTGCTCGAAAATTGTATCGCAGGTATTCTGTTGATCTAGAAGCTGCAATTTAAGTTCACATTTAAAATTCTATTAACTTTTCTTATTTTATTTTTCTTTCCATTATACAGGTATGAAACCTGTTATCCAGAATGCTTGGGACCTGGGATTTTTCAGATAAGGGGTCTTTCCATAATTTGGATCTCCATACTTTGAGTCTACTAAAATATAATTTGAACATTAATTAAACCCAATAGGATTGTTTTGCCTCCTATAAGGATTCATTATATCTTAGTTGGGATCATGTAAAAGGTACTGTTTTATTATTACAGAGAAAAAGGAAATAAGTGTAGGGGATCAGAGAACTTTTTTTTCTGTCTGTGACATCATACAGCCCGGTTACAGACTGGAGAGAAACCTGATTGGCTGGGAGAAAATGAGCATCCAGTGAGTGCCTAACTTTGTAGTCAAAAGCAGGGGTGGGGCCAGCAGGTTATAAAGGGTACCCTGCTACAGTGCCAGCCAGAGAGAACCAGATTCGGAGTGAGTAACCTGCTCTGCTTTGCATCGAGCTCCAGACTATAAAGAAAGGGGTCTGCTAAGCGCTTAGTGCATGCTTTTGAACCTTTGTATGAGTCCAGTCCAGTGTGTGTCCCATGTGTGAGGACAGGTCTTTCTCGAGTGCCTGCTACATGGGAGCAACTGCCTATCCAAAGGGAGAGGTACTTTGGGCAGATATCGCCCCAATATACAGATGTAATCTCCATAAAACAGAACACAAAATTCACATTAGATGATGAATTATTAGGCAAATTCAATACTGTTGCCTCATGGGGTAGATTAAATACCCTCTGTTGGCTAAAAATCAACCTTCAGGGGTGAAAATATATTAGCAAACCAGGAGCTTGTTGAGAGCAGTAGGGGGCCGAGTACCCTTGTCTCCTTTGTTTATGGAGGTTATAACTTTACAACTTTACATTATGTACAAATATTTTCATTACTAGAGGGGCCCCTAATGGGTTAGGGAATGGCTTTAGCAGTTGTACTGCACCTGAAGAAGGGGTCACCCCCGAAAGCTTGTGCGGTTTGTCCATTTCTGCAAATAAATGATTTAAAGGCATTGCCGACAGATTGGAGTGCTTCTTCCCCTTTGCAAAGATACATGGAAAAAAGGCTTGGGAGTGGCTGTGGAAGTTAAGCACCCTCTGAGAACATGTATGTAAGCGGTGTGCTGAAGATTTTTGTTTATGTTGATTTAGCAGTTGTGAGGTCAGTGCTAACAACTACTCATTTGATTTCCCCATACACAATCTTGTAGATTTGTTAGAATATCTCAGTTCAGAGAGGAATTAGTCTCTGTACGTGTATATAGGTTTATTGAGAGCAGGGCCTAGGGGGAGGCAGAAGAAACACCTAGGGCGCTACGGTAGGGGGGACCAGGCAGGCGCCTCTTCATTCACCTATCCCTAGTTATGGGCCCTTTCCCTGCAAGCTTGGCCCAGTACTGCTTAAGAGCAGACACCATGCAAATCTTGAGTATATTAACCCTCAGCTGGGGTCAAATTATAGTTAAACATATATGGTCAGGAAGTGTCAAGCAAAAACTGATTTACATGTGTTCTGTAGATTGCATTGTTTCCTAGGCATGCATGCAGTATCTAACTGCTTCAAAGCTGGTAACTCGAACTTTTATGTTTATGATATCTAAATTATTTAGGGCTGTGTAGGGTCTACACCACCAGCTGTAGTTTTCTGGCAGAGAAACAAGGGAAACATTTTTTCTGCACTGCAACAATTTTTTTAGTGCAGAAAACACCAATATACCTGTATTTCACCGAATCCTAACTGTAATTATTGCACTGTCAAAAATGCCAGTGGATTTTAAATCTACTTTGAAATGTTCACTTGCCCTTTTTGAATTTCCATTTTCCCTAGTGTCACTTTGCTGTTCGCAGTACAAAACATTTGCAGACTGCTTTTGTTTCTGGACATTGCAGGCACCATGCATAGCATACCGCTCGCCGGCCGACATCTAAAGATCTAGTTTGTTTTATATTTTGCCAACCTCGTCCTGAACAAAAATTCCATACCAGCTCTATATATGAGATGCTGAGAAATAGTGTAATACACGTTGTGTTGCTTGCAGCAAGAGGGACCATTTATTCAACTCGAATCAATGAGCCACTACTACTCATTTCTCAGATTTACAGTGTATATGTGAGCATTATTGAATTGTATGGGGGGGGGGGTATCATTTCTGGGCTCCTTAGATGTGTTCTATATTACTTCTTTTGTACCACCAGGGAGCTGCAGTCTGTGACATTTAAGTTTAATATAGTATTATGCCAACTTATTTTTGCTCAGATAAGTGCCACCTTGCAGAATAATAATAACACTGAAAATAAAACTGAAAGCTGTTTAATGTAAAACGACCCTACATTTCCAGAAACCTTACCATTTTCTGATGATCTTGGCTTCACTTCACTTCTCTTTTAAGCCGTTTTGTTGGTGACTGCTCAGTGTTTCTCAATTTAGATCGTGCCTTGGGCTTTTGTTTTTCTTTTTGGCCAGGTTCTTCTTCACAGGACAGTTATCACTATTCTCCTAGCCTACCACTGTGGTGTCTCTGTACCAGAATGGTCCTTTGTCCCCTAAATAGGTTTCCTGCTCCATCCCTTCCCCAAGCAGTTCCTAACCTCCTGCCTTAATCCTTTGTTTATCTGTGAATTTCCTGGTTTTTAATGTATGTCTGTTACTGGATTCTGCCTGCTGCCTGCCCTGTCATCTGCCTATTATCTGATGCTGCCCTACCTACCCTCAGCACAAGAGTAGTAATCTGGGCGCCCCGAGGCCGCCCCCTGTCCGTCGCCCCCCCCCCCCCCCCCAGCCGCGCTAATGCGCGAACGGCATGCACCAACATCCCCCCGTGCATGCACGAACTCGTGATCGCGCATGCTCTGGGCTTTACACTAGCTTACGGAGCAGTGGGGGTGAGGTCCCCATTGCTCCGTATGGGAGAAACAGTTAAAAAGTTTAACATTTTGGTGCGGTGGAGCGGCATGCTGCCCCCAAATTTGTGCCACCCTAGGCCAGGGCCTTGGTGGCATTTCCATGAATCCGGGCCTGCCTACCCTAACTCCCTGCCCTAACTTCTGCTTATTACTGGACTCTTCCTGTTGTCTGTTCACTTTACAGGAGTGTCTGCTAGTGTTACACTACATTTGGGCTCCAGTCCATTTAAACCTGACAGTGAGCTCCTTACGGAAACCAACATCAGTTCTACAGAGCATGTTGGGAACACAGTAAGGAACCTACACTAGCAGGGATGTTAGTACTTTATGTTGTTTATCCCCTCTCTACACTTATGAGTAGTGTGCAGTAGTGTGCAGTTTTTTATCCCTTTGGATCTGAATAAAGTAATATAACCTACCTGGATTCATTTGACCTTTACAATAGAAAAAAACATTACCAAACGATCACTGTAAAGTTCATGATATAACAATAAGAGAGGCCTACTTTAAACTTCTGAAATGCTGAATTTGTTAAAAAGGCACTGACCTTTTCAGAAGGCTTATAGTCTTTATTTAGTCTCTGTGAACTGTTAAATGTCCCTGCAGTTACAGTCTTTTTTTAAACCACAAATAAGCATCTCAAAGCAGAGTATTATTCCCCCACTGAGAAGTCAACCAACTATAATGACATGCCCGAGGTTTAACATTTTTGTTATTAATTTGGCTGTATTCATATTGTGTTTCCTATGAATATTAAAAAAAATAAATATTCAACCGAAATCCAGGAGAAATGAATGGAACATAGGTTATGTGACCCTTAACTCCTTGGATCCACCCTGCTAGCCCATATTAGTATTGAACTGCTATTTCCCTTACAAGCTTTCATGCTTGCATCCATTCCTTTCCCAGCCACTGTAACTAGCATGTTGCTTATGTTTACATGATGGATGATGCAAAGTCTAGTAGCACAAAGGGCATTTCAATATAAAAGTTTGATTGTTTGTTGCCTGACCTGACTCCTAGTCTGGTTTTGACCTCAATTCTATCTGATCCTCTTCTGTACCACACTTTGGATTAAAATCTGCTGTGTTCAGGTTGTCGGCACGTAGAAAGTTCCAGGGCTCCAAACACTTAGGCATAAAAGTAGGATTTGGGTAACAAACAGAACTAAAACAGGGAGGGGCTGAAAGACAATTGGAGTGAGTAGAAAGTTGCCCAGAGGCCCCAATCTTGATATCAAGATTCCCTTTTCAGATTGGGGCTTCTGTTTGGCTGCCCACTAAGAATAACAATACTTCAAACATCTTCTTCTACTTTACCTTACCCTTTAAAATCAACAGACACTGTAAACCTTGTAGTGTGATAAACTGGACCTTCCTCTCCGTATGAAAAGTTTCTGGTAAACCTTGGGAGGCCCCAGTGCATGGTCAAAGAACAGGAGAGGATACTGTTAGGTGCACCGTAGACTGATGCGTCCTCCAACTTCTGAGCTTTGCTGGCTCCCAGGTCTGTGCGAGCAGTGCCGGATTTCACTTCTGGGCACCCCGAGGCCGCCCCCGCGAGTGCGCATGCGCGATTGTGCGACCCCTCCGTGAGTGCGCATGTGCGATCGTGCGTAACCATTGCGCATGCGCAATCGCACATTTAAACTCCCATACGGAGCAGTGGGGAGAGGTCCCGACTGCTCCATATGGGAGCCAAATTTAAAAACTTGTGCCACCCTAGGCCCGGGCCTTTGTGGCCTCTCCACAAATCCGGGCCTGTGTGCGAGCACATGGGTGTGCATCCTTCACTTCTGGACATGCATGCATCATGATGCACAGCACTGTAAAAGCCTTTTCCTATTCCCAATCTTTGATCAATCCTGGCTCTGTTTACAACAGTCCCACCTAAACCTTGTTCCTGGTTGCTCGCCTAGTTATTGTCTCTACACCTGTTTCTCACTTTGGATTATTCACCGCCTACCCTGACTCCTAGCCAGATTATGAGCACAATTTTGTCAGAGCTTCTTCTGTATCATGATTTGGATTCTCTGTCAGACACAGCAGAAAGTTCCAGGGCCACAAAGGGGCATCAGTGAAGACCGGTCTCACAAGGGTTTCCTCCTAGTCCCCATGTTCATGTTTTACAGATTGTAAAAAAAGATTTGCAAAACGGCGAAAATGTTGCACGGAAAAAAAATGTCGCCCACGACTATTCTTTTGACACCTGCGACTATTCTTGCGACAGTTTTAGCCGTGCGACTATTCTTTTGCCGCCCGTGACTATTCTTTTGCCGCCCGCGACTATTCTTGCGACAATTTTGGACATGCGACTATTCTTTTGACGCCTGCGACTATTCTTGTGACAATTTTGGCCATGCGAATATTCTTTTGACACCCGCGACTATTCTTGCGACATCCGTTTCGCGAAACAATCCGCCAATGGCGAAACGCTAAAATTTGCTGCGAATCCATGCCTGGCAAAACATTTCACCCATCACTAGTGCAGAGAACTTGCCCCTAAAAAAATTGATGTAGACTTCATTTTGAATATGAAGATTATGGGAAAAAATGCTGCTCTGTGGGTAAAAACATTCTGACTTTCCGACTTCCGACAAAATTCTCTTTGCACACTGCTGTTACGTTTATAACTGACTCCTATACTTAATATATAGTTAAGTGTAAATTCATTTGTAGCTATTCTCAAAGTTTTATACTAAATTATAAGGGGTCATTTATGAATTCCCAGAGCAAAATAAAGTCTAGTGTGATATGCACAGTGCAGAATCAGAGGGAGCAGGAGCACAAAGAGCCCTTAAGTCCTGCGTCCTCTCCCATCTGTATAGCATGAAGGTTAGGGGCTTGGTATGGAATAGGTAGGGGCTTGGTATGGAATAGGTAGGGGCAGAAGTGGAGGGCGCCCTCTGCCTCTCTTGCAGAAATGGAGCACAGAGAACTACAGCAATCCTTCCATGGTAGAACGCAATGGTCACACTGTCCAGAACATTGTTAATGACCCTATGGTATGATACATTTCTGTCATTGACCAAATGACTTAAGCCACATTAGTGCTTACATTTTTGTTGTATATTTACCCCCATTCAGTTATAAATTAACTCTAGGGGGCTGATTTACTAAGACACGAATTCGAATCCGAAAAATTCCGATTGGAAAACGAACATTTTGCGTCTTTTTCATATTTTTTGCGATTTTTTCGGTGCCTTTACGACTTTTCGGAAATTGTTGCGACTTTTTCGTTACCAATATGATTTTCGCAAAAAAACGCGAGTTTTTCATAGCCATTACGATTCACTCGTATCTTGTCGCGACTTTTTCGTATTGAGCGCTCGTAAGCGGCGGCCGAAACTTTCAGACTTAGCATGATTTTGGAAGCCTCCCATAGGACTCAATGGCACCCTGCAGCTCCAACCTGGCCCAAGGAAAGTCTCCCATAGGACTCAATGGCACCCTGCAGCTCCAACCTGGCCCAAGGAAAGTCTCCCATAGGGCTCAATGGCACTCTGCAGCTCCAACCTGGCCCAAGGAAAGTCTCCCATAGGGCTCAATGGCACTCTGCAGCTCCAACCCGGCCCAAGGAAAGTCTCCCATAGGGTTCAATGGCACTCTGCAGCTCCAACCTGGCCCAAGGAAAGTCTCCCATAGGGCTCAATGGCACTCTGCAACTCCAACCTGGCCCAAGGAAAGTCTCCCATAGGGCTCAATGGCACTCTGCAGCTCCAACCCGGCCCAAGGAAAGTCTCCCATAGGGCTCAATGGCACTCTGCAGCTCCAACCCGGCCCAAGGAAAGTCTCCCATAGGGCTCAATGGCACTCTGCAGCTCCAACCCGGCCCAAGGAAAGTCTCCCATAGGACTCAATGGCACTCTGCAGCTCCAACCTGGCCCAAGGAAAGTCTCCCATAGGGCTCAATGGCACTCTGCAACTCCAACCTGGCCCAAGGAAAGTCTCCCATAGGGCTCAATGGCACTCTGCAGCTCCAACCCGGCCCAAGGAAAGTCTCCCATAGGGTTCAATGGCACTCTGCAGCTCCAACCTGGCCCAAGGAAAGTCTCCCATAGGGCTCAATGGCACTCTGCAACTCCAACCTGGCCCAAGGAAAGTCTCCCATAGGGCTCAATGGCACTCTGCAGCTCCAACCCGGCCCAAGGAAAGTCTCCCATAGGGCTCAATGGCACTCTGCAGCTCCAACCCGGCCCAAGGAAAGTCTCCCATAGGGCTCAATGGCACTCTGCAGCTCCAACCCGGCCCAAGGAAAGCCTCCCATAGGGCTCAATGGCACTCTGCAGCTCCAACCCGGCCCAAGGAAAGTCTCCCATAGGGCTCAATGGCACTCTGCAGCTCCAACCCGGCCCAAGGAAAGTCTCCCATAGGGCTCAATGGCACTCTGCAGCTCCAACCCGGCCCAAGGAAAGTCTCCCATAGGGCTCAATGGCACTCTGCAGCTCCAACCTGGCCCAAGGAAAGTCTCCCATAGGGCTCAATGGCACTCTGCAGCTCCAACCCGGCCCAAGGAAAGCCTCCCATAGGACTCAATGGCACCCTGCAGCTCTAACCTGGCCCAAGAAAAGTCACCATACTAAAGCTTGAATGAATCCGAACGCTACGAAAAAATCGCAACATTTTGCGCAACTTTCGGAATGGCTACGAAAAAGGCGCAACTTTTCGGGCAAGTTTTAACGCTACGAAAAAATCGCCAGATTTTGCGAAACATTCGGATGGCAACGAAAAAGTCGCGATAATTTTCCGAAAAAATCGCCAAATACCGATCATTACGAAAAAAACGCAATCGGACGCATTCGGCCGGTTCGTGAGTAAGTAAATGGGCCCCTAGGTGTACAGCACTGTCTTGGGAATTAGTTCTTAAGCCAGGAGTGGAGTATCATAAAAGTTCTTAAGAAACAAACAATTTATGGCAAATATACGTTTATTTAAGGAACTATATATTTATAATTGGTATGTTGTTTTGCTAGAGTAACTGGCAATATATTTTAGCAGTACAATATGTATTCCGGAAATTCCGGAGTGAGAGAGAAAGATTAGATAAATATAACAACAGAACACTGAGTATTTTAGTCCTGACATATTACTTTAGTTTAGCTGCAATGCTGGGGTTTAACAAATAATAATATCTCACGTCTGTACCTACTGTCACGTTTCAGCATTGTGAAGGTCTGACTGATTGTATATGCTGGTCAGCTTTCCAATGACAAGCCATCAATGACAATGAATGGATTATAAACAAGTGGATAACACTTGTCCGATATAATAATTGACCAATTGTTTGATGGTTATCCAAGGTCATTTGAAATCCCCATAATAACATTGCTTCATTCTGCTAACATCTCATTATCCCTTACACATATTTCTCTCAACCATTGCTCACAGACATTTTTTTTTTTTGGCCTTTCTGTAATGAATGTTCTCGGTGATCTTTGCTTTGCTGCTGACCACTGCAAGTTTTTGATAACGAATTGATGGCAAACATAACTCTGAACCTGAGTGACTTCAAAGCTTTTGCTTACTATCTACTGTATCACGCTGAGCAAAAGCCCTTTGCTTTCATTGTTGTGTTGATTGCAAAGGTAATTTACTGTTTTCTACTTTGGCATATTATCGACAAGCTGTGAAGAATAAGAAATATAAATAAGGGCTAGTATCTATTATTATTTTTCCACTTGATTCGCCTCTTTTGCTATCTAGTTCCCTTAAGGTCAGCGTCAGCTAAATAATTCACAAATCAAGGTTTCTTGCAACTGCAGTTCAATAAAAATAACTCTGTGACATCTGCTACAGAAAAAATCCCAATAAGTTCTTGAAAACTTCAAAAGACTTTCATATAATGAGGAATTCATAAAGTTTCTCTTTGTTCTGAAAAGCAAATAGTGAGCAAGTGATGTGAAAGCCAATAAAGCTGGAATACAGAAAACTGGATTAGTGCAAAAACCATTGCTTTGCAGTATATTTTACTTATAGGCAGTGACATAACTGTAGGGGCCTTCCAATCAAAAATGTTTGTTTCCTGGGACCCTACCACCTCCCCCCCCCCCGGGTGATATCGCGGGTGACCGGTGGTGCGCACAAAAGTCACAGGTCACACATGATTTTATGTGAGTCGAAGGTCATACACCGCCCCCCAAGGCTTTGGGGTCTCCTTCCTCCGTAGTTACATCACTGCTTATAGGGTAAAAAGCTTGAATAACACCCATTACATATGCCATAAATACGTTTAATAGTTAATAGCATAAAACAGCTTTAAATGCAGGCACCTCAACTCTTTGAAGGTCGTTATTTTAGCTTTTTCTTGATACTGATACTTGAAAAGTATAGTTAAAAGAATACATTTAAGAGATCCCTTATCCAGAAACCCATTATCCAGACAGACAAACAGGAAGACCATCTCCCACAGAATCCAAAAATAATTCATTTTTAAAAATAATGTCCTTTTCTTTGTAATAATAACAAGTGCCTTGTACTTGATGGTAACTAAGCTGCATAAATTCATATTGGCGGCACACTTTAGGGATCACGTTCTAAATTATGGAAAGATCTCATACAGGTATCTGGATAATAGATCCTATACCTGTACTCTTTAAAAGAGTCTTTAAAACTCTGTGTACTTGAGTAAAGACTTCAATGTATGTAGGGTGTCACTATGCAAAGTTAGGGGTTGAATCCATCATAGGCAATAACATTTTGTTTGTATTTAATTATCTTGGGTTCAGTTGCAGGAAAGCTAGATATTCATACTCATAGCAGCACTGGGCTGGTTAGGTGTTAGTGAGTGCATGTTGCCCTGGCAGCTATTTGCATTACAAGGATAGAGCACAAATATCTGTTTCTCTCTCTGACTGAAGAACTACTAGAGGTGGTGGGTGCAGCTGGCTATCCCCCTGAATACTGCCTACTTTGCACATAATTCATGGAGCAGAATAAGCCGCAGGAGCAAGAAGTACAGTGCAGCCTTGGACACAATTAGCGATGAGCGGATCTGTCCATTTTACTTCACCGAAAAATTTGTGAAACATAACCGCAACTTTTTTTGGATGTGACTGTGACTTATTTCATGCAACTGCAACTTTTTTTATGTGACCAAGACTTTTTTTCTCACTCACCAAATTTTCATAGCAGTTTTGCGAGAAAAAAAAATGCCACTGGCGAAATGTGGAATTTTAGAGCCAGTCCATGCCTGGAGAAAAAAATTTGGTCATCACTTGTGTCCTTGTGGTTCCCATGTATTAAGTAAAAAGATCCACTTAGCTTCAAGTTTTAGTAATATCTTTAAAATATCACCTCTTCTATTGTTTATAATGGCCCTATCAATACCTTGAACTCGTAGCATAGACACGTTTCCTCCATTGCAGAGTTTAAAGTGTCTTGCCACTGTTGTGGACTCAATGTGAGATGGGATCTGAGTTGTCATATACTGTATAACCCCTAAATATTAAAAAAAATGATTTTATTTTTTTTTTCCTTTCCCTTCCCCACCCCCCCTTCAATTTCTCTTCTCTCCTCTCCTTTATTTGATTACCTGGTAATGCATATTTACCCTGAATGAACTATTTCTTGATTTGAGTTTCATAACTTGAATATTTGGTGTATCTAATGGATGCTTGTGTGTCTGTATTACTTTATTGCTGCTATAGTTCCTAATGCCGCAACCCTTTAATACAGTTCCTCATGTTGTGGTGACCCCCAACCATAAAATTATTCCTAAGACCATCGGAAATATGTGTTTTCCAATGGTCTTTGGTGAGCCCTGTGAAAGGGTTGTTTGACCCCCAAAGGGGTCACGACCCACAGGTTGAGAACCACTGCTCTATAAGGAAATGACTGATGATGCTGCCTGCACATGCTTTTAAACTTGGAATTGTTTTAGTATTGTGTGCCTATGAATACGTGGGCAGACACATGAAACGCGTTAGGCCTTGACCATCAATAAAGTTTTTGTATTTTTTATCCGCTTCACTGGAGTCCGATGAGTGCATGCTCTTTTGGTTTGCAAAACACAAGTTAAGGGTTTAAAATTACGTTTCATTTTTAATTATATTTATATAATTTACACAGATTATATAGTATCAGCATGGTGCCAGGTGAGGATCAGAAAGATGTTCTAAGCAAAACTGTCTCCATGGGGTATTACAGCAAAGAGGATCCAGTGGCTCTGGTGGAAATGCAGATATATTTTGTTACATGTGTATCTGTATATACTGTAGGCTCAATAATTACACATCAGGGACACTCTCGTCTTTAAAAAGATTAACGTTCACCTTCATTAGATTTTATGTAGTATATAAAAAGCTTCCCTTCAAATATAAATAAGTAAATAAAAAGTGTCAAATACCTCTAAGTGATGTTTATCTAAAGTACTCACTAACATACACACAGGCTGGCATTCTGTGGAATTAGTTACAGCAGGAACAAGCGCGGGAAATGCTAAAAATGCATCCAAACATGTCCCTTATTCTTCAGAATAGTTGTGCTCGGCACCAGTGCACCTAGAAACAAAGCGCCAGTTACAGGGTTCCCTCACGATTTTGATGCAATTGAGTCGGATGCAACTTCCCCTGCATCTACATTGACACCTGGGGGATATACTGCAATGTGATTTAAAAACATGGCATTTGCGGTTGTAAATGACCCTTAAAGAGATACTGACACCAGAAATTAAACCTTTTTTACATCTACCATAGCATTGTCTTTGCATGCTATTTATCATTTTTCCATAAGACGATTTGCCTGATGCTTTTACCTATATGTTCCCCAACGTTCCTCTATGAGGGGGCTGCCATATTTGTGCAGCAATAGGCCGTTAGCATTAGAAGCTGTAACTGACAGGCTGAGAAGGACAGTCAGGTCAGCAAAGCAATCAAGTTTAGGAATTTCAAGTAACACTTATTTACAAAAGCTGACTTATCAACAAAAAATTAACAAAATGACTTATAGGGAACATTTAATGTACATTTCTTGTTTTGGAATACCGCCAAAATCAGTTAGATTCAGCGCCAATTTAGTTAAGCTACGATCAGCCATCATACAAATTTAGGGCATATTCAAATATTGCTGAATCTCCCCCCTGGCTAACAACTTCCTGGCTTGTTACTATGGCAATAGTTTATATAAGCCAATAGCAGCTTTCCACTCTACAAGCCCTAGAGTTCCCACCCAGCACCTCTGGCTCTGATATATCCTCTGCTGGACTTATACAGCGGGTTCTGTGTGCAACCCAAACACACATCTGTATATATCTAGCCACACTATCGATGGGATCTGGGACTTCTGGGCATCTCCACTTACTGCTGCCATTGACTTTCACAAGCTACAGCTTGGCTGACAGCAATGATCAGTAGCAATGGCCCCAACTGAAAGTATTTTGTAGGGGATATGTTGCTCCCTCTACATTCCTGGCATGAAAGTTACCAGCCTAAAGCCTTTCTAAACTATTTACTAGATGATCAAATGGAAATGGTATAATGTTTAGTATTATTTAGAACATTATTCTCTTCCAGGGTTTCTCATCTGCTGTTGCATAGACTAATTTGACCCTGCATTAAGTTATTGTCTTTCACTGTTCTATAATAACAATACTGCACACATGGTTTTACCATATTATCTCCTCCAAATATTCTACTTTCTATTAGCCTCTAAAAAAAGACTAAATCACGCAAGTGCACTATTCACTTTAATGCAGCCTGGTCAGAATTTTTGAAATACCGAAAAGCATATGAGTGAAGCTAACCTTTCTGAGAAAGGAGCAGCAATTTGTTGTCATTTTGCTGTGAGCATCTAACCAACTAAAAGACACACTGTGACATTCTATCTCACCATTAGGTACAAAGTAGACCGGGCAGTTTTGTTACAAGTAGATCTTGCTTAAAACCATTTTTAACTTGAAAAAGGATATATGGGATAGAATAAGAAAAACCTTTATAGATAGAAAGTATAAGCCTTGTTCAGCTCAGCAGTGAGTAGTTTTGTACTCAGGGATCCAATGCCCTGACAATCAAACACAGCAAGCCAATGAGTGTTCTTTCATATCTACCCCGCAGCAGTGCCCCAGCTGCCCGTGCATTATATCCCTTAAGGAGACCCCCCTGCTATTCTTGATTTTATGATCCTCTTCCAATGAACTGCTCAATCTTTAATGACTCCAAAAAGCTATCTAACCAATTCTTGGAAGAAAAATGTATCAAGGATTTGATAGCAGTATAATAGCAGTGAACTGGTTTATCACAGTTGGTAAAAAAAAAAATGTATTCAATTCTTCCTTGAAAGTATTTATTGTACCAGCCAGTAGAGTTATAGAATTCTACAACTTTTTATATTAAAAAAACAAGTTTTTGCACCTTGATGAGACCTGTTTTTTTCTAATGTCAAGGGATGTTTTCTGGAGGTTGATATGGGTAATATATCTTAAAAAACATTATTTATATATTTATGTTTAAAACATAACAAAGCTCTCTAAGGGGCACATTTACTAATCCACGAATCCGAATCCCGAATGGGAAAAAATCGGATTGGAAACAAAAAATTTGCGTTTTTTTTTTGTCGCCGTCACAATTTTTTCGTATTGAGCAATTGTAAGCGGCGGAAAAACCAATCCGATTTTTTTGACGGCGATGAAAAAGTTGCGGAGAATATACGATAAAGTCGTAACGGCGCCGAAAAAATTGCGGGACATACGAAAAAGTTGCGACGACAGCGAAAAAGTCGCAAAAATCCTGATCATAACGAAAAAGTGCGTTCGAACACTTTCGGTTCGTTCGTGGATTAGTAAATCTGCCCCTAAGTGTGTGTATTCTATCAAGTCCCCTAGTACACATTAACTTTGCTTAAATGTTTAAATACCATGTCTTGTGTCAGACTTTTTAAAAATTATCTGATGTATACCTTCTGTACTATTAAGCTGTAAATTTGTAACACTGAAAACACTATAACATGAGAAACAAAAATGATGTGCATTTTTCTTATCAGAATACCCTGTAAACAATATATTTCCATTTAAGTGGACCCATATTCTGAACCTACATGTATTTGGTGATATATTTAAACACTTTTAAGGATGCATATAAAGCAATTAGTTCCTTATTTTGCAATGTATATATTATAAACTATAATATATATTATATAATTATAAATCTTTTGCAGGAGAAGCTGAGCTCTTCTCATTTATCCAAAGAGGCCCATGCCATTGTGTTGCTAAAGGATCTGCTCATCAGTGCTAACAAAGGGCCCTTACCAGGGTTGAGCTCAGGACCAAGAAGGAAGCTGGGCTCAGAATGTCCAATATGAGGTATCCAAGGGGTTAAACAAATCTCAGGTCAAATTCAGGCAAAAGTTTGTGGCAGGTGGCAATCAATGTAGTCAGAAGCAGAGCAGAGGGTCAAAACCATTAGATTAAGCACAAATAGCAATTTAGGCACACCAGGAGCTTTCCAAGAAAAGACCTATAATCGGGCATTGAACCCGGGTACCGAGCGTCCTTTTATTTAGAATTTGGCGTCAAAGCACAATGTGCTGATATCACGCTTCATTACATGCGTTCCGTCGCCTGAAAACCACATGGCACCTATGGGCCACCACCATCTTGGAAAACGCACCACCGGGAAGACTTGGCTGCACGCTTGGGGGGGGGGGCAAAGGACCACCATTACCAGGCTTCGGAGCACACTGTTTATAAAAGTCACAAATATAAGACCAGGAGCATAGACATCACTAAACTTTACTCAAGAACATTTGACATTTGACAAAGGGTTTATCCCAAAAACATGTTGTGTAAAATGGCACAATAAACGCACTTCTGCAAAGAAAGTCCTGCCGCTGAGCCTATCTCTGTTCCTACAATTCTGTTTTTTATCTTTAAGGTAAGAGACCCCTAGAGCTACCTCCACCATAAATATGTTCATTTGGTGCTTGGTGCTAGAGTAGCAGTCTGGCTAGAGTAGCAGCTAGGCGCAGCAGTCTGGCACCCAGTGAAAAGGATGCAAATGCTGTTTTGAACATATGCTCCCAAAGTGACCCAAACCCCACTCTGCAAATGCTACTTGCACCTGATTTTAAATATGAAACAAGTTGTGGTAATTTGGAGCATCAAGCACAATTGTGGAAAAGCAATTTGGACAGAGGATACAATTATATTTGAATTATGAAGGAAAACATAGCTATTTGTGTCCAAAATCGCACTTAGCATGCTGCAATTATACTAGATCTGCTAGAATTTACAAACAATTCTTTCTTCAGCTCCAGCTCCATTTAGTTACTGAGTATACAACAGTAACCTCGGAGAATTTTAAAATTGAACCTATTTCACCAAATAAATCAGATTACACGATTGTTCCTAGATTTGTCAAAATGTGTCTTCTTTGTGATGGCGAGTATATATAAAACTGTATCTTCATAAATGTTTAATTTTCTCCCAGTACAGAGAACAGCACACACAAACTCTTCCCCCTGCCACGGAACTGAATTTTTGAAAAAAATTCCACTTGATACTTTTTGTTATTGTGTTGTCTGCAGATTTTGACTATTGCTTACGTCTTTCTATGTTCAGAAATTCTGACAACTGTAATATTCATGTACCAGTAAGACATTCAGAAGGTGCACAAAAAAATATCAGGCACTGACATTGCTTGTCGCCCCAAAAGGAAAGCTGCGTGTTGATCTAAAAGCAAAGCGAGTCTATCCCCTGTGAAAACGTACTGCGTACAAAACAATAACGTGAAGTACCAGCTCAATGGCTCCGAATTACTTTGTGTTTCCAGAACTACTTGAAACAATAATGTTTTTGGCTGCCTGCCACAGCCAGTAGACATTGTTATGATGGAGAGAACAAAGGTAGCAGAAAAGTATGCATGGCAGCTTCTCTGCATTTAAGCTGTGAGGATTGCATATTTACACTTTCTCCGTATTGGTAAATACACTAACTGCTGAGCTTATAATAAATATCGTAGCTAATGGCACAGGGAAAGTGATGATATTATTATATAATAGCGCCAAATGAAAGACATCGTTCTTGTGCGATTGTGTTTGTTTTCTCAATAAATGAAATGTTTTGGTTTAGGGTAGAGTTATTTTTAAGTGAAATGTAAACATGGCGTTAAGGTGCCCATACACCTTCAGATCTGCTCGCTTGGCGATGTTGCCAAGCAAGCGGATCTTCTCCCAATATCGGCCACCTACGGGTAGGCGATATTGGGAGAATCCAGGCCCTGGGGCCAAATGATCGAATTATAACGACGGGTATAGGCAAAGTCGGTCTCGTTGATGCGGTCCCCGGTCCGACTAGATTTTTAAACTTGGGTTTCATGTTTAATGTGAAAAGGACTTTTATGATACAGCTTTTTATGTCTGGGTGACAGGTCCCTAACTAGTTTAACTTTCCCATAGCCCAGGGGCTCCCAATGTTTTTTTTTGCTCATGAGCCACATTCAATTGTAAAAAGAGTTAGGGATCAACACAGCAATGAAAATGGTTCTTGTAGATACCAAGTAAGGGCTATGATTGGTTATCTGGAAGCCCCTATGTGGACTGGCAGCCTGCGGGAGGTTCTGTTTGTCATTACACTGGGCTTTATGCTGCCAAAACTTTCCTCCAAGCCAAGAATTCAGAAATAAGTACGTGCTCTGAGGCCACTGGGAGCAACACCCAAGGGGTTGGGGAGCAACGTGTTGTACCCAAACCACTGGTTGGGGATCACTATCATATCCAGAATTATTTTACCAGCAGACATTTTTAAAAAAATGGCAAATTTGTTTGAATTTTAAAGAGATACTGACACCAAAAATTAAGGGGGCCATTTACTTACTATTTTTTTTCCCATATGAAAAATGTTGGGACTTTTTAGGATTTACTATGCATCAAAAAGGCCAATAATCTGAATCTAACAATTCGCCGGCTAAATCTTGCTGAGATCATGTAGAAGCCAAAGGCAGATATCGCTTCCCTTCCCTGGAGGATCCACTGTTCGAAAAAGTTGCAGTTTTCATGTGACAAGTCGAAAACATCTGTCATAACAGGTCTTTGCATGCTATTTATAATTTGCCATAAAAGTATTTGCCCGATGCTTTTACATTACCTATCTGATCCCCCATGTTCCCCTATGAGGGGGCTGCCATATTTGTGCAGCAGGAGGCTGTTAGCATTAGGAGCTATAACTGACAGGCTGAGAAGGGACAGTCAGGTTGGCAAAACAGTCAGGTTTAGGGACTTCAAGTAACAATTACTTATAAAAGCAGCCCTAACAGCAAAGAACTAACATGAACTATAGGGAACTTTAAGGGGCACATTCATTAAAGTATGATTGAATCCGAATA
Organism: Xenopus tropicalis; assembly: GCF_000004195.4. Lineage (NCBI taxonomy): Eukaryota > Metazoa > Chordata > Amphibia > Anura > Pipidae > Xenopus > Xenopus tropicalis. Next base: position 124,487,851 of record NC_030682.2, read on the forward strand.
CAAGTTTTCATGCAGTGCATTTTTTGCGTTAATTTAGTTAATTTAGTTAATTTGCGCAACTTTTTCGTACCTTACGACAATTTGCGCACCAATCGTATTTGTCACGCTGAGTAGGAAAGTTTCGGATTCATTCAAGCTTCAGTATTGTGACTTTCCTTGGGCCGGGTTGGAGCTGCAGAGTGCCGTTGAGCCCTATGGGAGACTTTCCTTGGGCCAGGTTGGAGCTGCAGAGTGCCATTGAGCCCTATGGGAGACTTTCCTTGGGCCGGGTTGGAGCTGCAGAGTGCCATTGAGCCCTATGGGAGACTTTCCTTGGGCCGGGTTGGAGCTGCAGAGTGCCATTGAGCCCTATGGGAGACTTTCCTTGGGCCGGGTTGGAGCTGCAGAGTGCCATTGAGCCCTATGGGAGACTTTCCTTGGGCCGGGTTGGAGCTGCAGAGTGCCATTGAGCCCTATGGGAGACTTTCCTTGGGCCAGGTTGGAGCTGCAGAGTGCCATTGAGCCCTATGGGAGACTTTCCTTGGGCCGGGTTGGAGCTGCAGAGTGCCATTGAGCCCTATGGGAGACTTTCCTTGGGCCAGGTTGGAGCTGCAGAGTGCCATTGAGCCCTATGGGAGACTTTCCTTGGGCCAGGTTGGAGCTGCAGAGTGCCATTGAGCCCTATGGGAGACTTCCAAAATCATGTACAGAAGGATCAAAGTCAGAAAGGTTTTCCCGCCGTTTACGATCGTTCGGATACAAGAATATTGTGACTTTATTTTTAAAAATTAGAATTATTTAGATAATAGACCCTACTGTATATCTGTATATGTTTTAATGTTTTTCAGCCTGTACACTAGAAGCCCATGCAAACTTGCACACCCTTAATTATGGTATCTTAGGTTAGACACAGACTACCGACACAAAATCTATATTAAAAATTATTTATGCACTGTTAGCGTCATGGATTTTCCATGTTTCAAACAGCAATTATTTATTATTTTAAATTTATATCCATCAAGATCAATCCTTCCAAGCAAACCCCAGTGAACATAGGCCCATAGATTTTAGATTTTTATCACAATAGCCTTGGATATTCTGCTTGTTCAAGAACTCATCCAGGCCCCTCTTAAAGGCATTAACAGAATCTGCCATCACAACATCACTAGGAAGGGCATTCCCCAACCTCACTGCCCTCACCGTGAAAAACCACCTACGCTGCTTCAAATGGAAGCTCCTTTCCTCTAATCTAAAGGGGTGACCTCTGGTGCTCTGATCCCCTTTACCAGTTTAGTTGCAGTCTCTGCACTCTCTCCAGCTCATTAATATCCCTCTTAAGGACTGGAGCCCAAAACTGCACTGCATACTCAAGGTGAGGCCTTACCAGGGACCTATAAAGGGGCAAAATTATGTTCTCATCCCTTGAGTCAATGCCCTTTTTTATACAAGACAGCACTTTATTTGCTTTAGTAGCCACAGAATGACACTGCCTGGAATTAGACAACTTGTGATCTACAAAAATCCCCAGATCCTTCTCAATTCACCCAACACACTACAATTTAGTGTATAACATTTTAAAGATATTCCATTTTCCTTCTGTGTCTAACCCTGTGAAAAGCCTTTCCCAGTTGATACAGTTGACATAATGGCAAAGTCTGCACGTCTAAAATTTAGTGTTGCTCCTTTATAAAATTGTCTTTGCAACATAATCTCAAAGGAGCTCATGTTATGATCACTGTTCCCTAAAATATATTGATACCCTGCTAATTTATTTTTTTATTTTCATTGAAAAATATAACCTGCTGTGTCATTTAACCCAGATGGCAAACAATAAAATTATTGGGCAACAGGATTTAGAATTCTGAGAGTCTGACTCCTGTTGAAATTGACTAAAGTATATTTAGTTCTGAAAGATCAGTGAGTCACTTGAAGCATATAAATGAATGCAGATAAATGGAAAGTAATGCAAACTTTTCCACATTGCTCAGAAAGATCTGGCGACATCACAGAGGCTGTGAATGCAAATTGGCTGTGGCTTGGATAGGTAAAACAACTCTGTATATTATCAGTAGTGTCTATTAAATATAACCCCTTTTCACGTGGCATCAGACAGTATTGATTTTTGTGGCTCTCACCAATGTAGAGTAATTGAAAAATCAATATGCATCTAGAAGAAAGGCAAGCATGCAATAATACAGATAAATAAATATCCATTAGAGTTGCTTTTGTGCTTAGAAAGGGAAAACCAATACAACATACAAATGTGTGATGTAAAGTCAGATAAAGGTGCAAAAGGAGTAGGATACAAGTGCAGTTTGGATTAATATTAGGCAACAGTGTAATAGAATACACACTGAAACACTGCAGCCTCAGTATTATATGAACAAGGAGCATGTAAATATAGTAAATGTACTGTTATTTCCTTATTACCATACCTTACTTTTTTGTTTTCTATTTAAATGCGTCTTATATTAAAGGGATACTGCAACTATAATCAAAGTTTACTTTTGTCTCAACAAACGTGTCATAATATGTGGTTTATTTTAATGAAAAGTTGCCACTTTGTACCCTTGCGTAAAGGAATCTATGGTTTTCATATAGCTCAAACTAAGGGTAGGGAGGCAAAGCACATCCCTTGTACATATTGGTCCGGGGGCTGGAAATACCCGTTATTGCTCCCTGCCACCTCCTATAGGGTTTAATTGCTATCACCTGATTGTGGCGGCACTGCCATTTGCTAGACTGCTGCTAGAGCATGACACCTGTGCCATAGACTTGCCTAGGCTGCAACTTCCTTCCCGGCTATCCAGCCACAAGAGTCAATTTATATTGTATTATGTAGCTCTGTGTAAGGGTTTGATATACACATCAATACACAAACACCATTACAGAACAATGCTCATCAGGGTCGGACTGGGGTGTGGAGGGTCCACCGGGGGCCGCGCCCATAGCATCCCCCCCCAACCCAACCCCCCTCGCAGGGCCCCCCCTTGCAGGGCCCCCCTACCCCCCCAACCGACGTCCTTCCCCGAGCGAGTAAATATAACAAGTTGGGGCAGGAGCGGTCAGGCAGGGGGAGCGCCGCAAGAGTCGGGTCTGGGCTGCCGGGGCCCACCGGGATTTTTCCCGGTGTCCCAGCGGCCCAGTCCGACCCTGATGCTCATTAGAGCTTACAATCTAAAAAGAGAACAGGAACAATGGACAGGCAATGGGTCTATTTATTTAAATATAAGATTTTTTGAGATTTACCATTCAAAAAATATCAACATTTTCAATAAAAACATGCAGCAGCTAAATTCTGGGGAGTCAATAGAAGTCAATTGGAAGTGTATTTTCAACAAAAGCTATTTTATTTTTTGCAATTTGTTTTAAACATTACAATTCGTAAACACAGATGAACCAATGTGATTTTCATTGTGATCAAGTTCTGGTCAAGTTATTAATGTAATTTAATGCAATTAAGTTCTTCTAATTTAAGTCTTTTCATAACACCAGAAATGAAACCCTTTTTACATCTATTGTAACAAAGTCTTTGCGTGCGATTTATAATTTTGCCATAAAAGTATTTGTCCGATGCTTTGACATTACCTGTCTGATCCCCCATGTTCCTCTATGAGGGGGCGGCCATATTTGTGCAGCATTAGAAGCTATAACTGACAGGTTGAGAAGGGCCAGTCAGGTTGGCAAGGAGGTTCCCATTCACCTCCTTCTTACTATAAACAATTTACCCAGCACCACTTCTTTGCCTGCTCTTGTCTCTTACGTCTTTCATCCCTCATTATTTTTTATTTACGTTTGCTAACCCAGCTAATGCTGCAATCGTTCCTTCAGCATTGATCTGAGGATATTAAAGAGTCAAATCCACCATTTTTTGCGAATGTGTCCATGTTAGTTCTTTAGTATCACTGTATTCTCGTTAGCAGTTTAACAAATTCATGTGATTACCTGTATCTATAAAACATTACAGTGACTTTAAAAGGTGAAAATGGCGCTACAATGCTATTATTTATGGAGTAAGGCTTTATTACAAGTGAACTCACTGGACTAATAAACAGCAATAATAAAGAATAAGTTCTTTTCATATCTCGCTAGCAGACAAACTGCAAATCAAACTTTGCTGTAGCATCATACAGGAATCTTTTATTTATGCATTATAACCACTTTATATATTTCCTTGCAGCAACTCCTAACAATGTGTTTACATAAGGACTGCCTATTTTAAAGATCAACTAGATGCATGCAAAAATGTCACAGTGGAACAGTTTTAATAAATGAATCCTACCATTGCTGCTTGGGGTATCATAAATAATTTAAAATTTCAACTACCTGTTCTGTAGTGCCATTCAGGAAGACCAGAGCTGAAATCACATAAACAATTGTTATTGCATTTGTGGGCACATTGCCTAAGGGCAGAGCTACATGAGAGACCATTGTTAGATTTTGTAGGTCAGACTTTATCTGACCCGCAAGATCTTCATATGCAACAGTACAAGAGCTTGTGGAATCCTCCATGCAGTAATGTTAAACTTGAGCATGTAAAGCTGGACAGTTTCTTGTTTCCTTGTCTGCCCCAAACTGAGAAACAAAAGTCTTTCTATCTATCTAGATCAGTGGTTCTTAACCTTCCTAATGCCACAACCCTTTAATACAGTTCCTCATGTTGTGGTGACCCCCAACCATAAAATTATTAATTTCCAATGGTCTTAGGGGATCCCTGTGAAAGAACCGCTGATCTAGATTTTAGAGTAAGGTGCCAAGAGTAAATAGCAGGTACAAACCCCCATGTTTTTGGTACTTTCACACAGCTCTGCGCTTAGTGCACATAGGCACTGGGATGGCATACATGTTGCTGCGATGTCCCAAAGTCGTCTTGAGAGGAAACTTTGGGCGCCTTAAATCTCTGGCTTGGAGGCAAGTTTTGAGACACAGTTTTACCCCAAGCAGAGTCAGCAGTCCACATGGGGCTTCCAAATAGCCAATCATAGTCCTTATTTTGCATCCTTAAGGAACTTTCATGCTTGTGTGGCTCCCCAACACTTTTTACATCTTAGTGTGGTTTATAAGTAAAAAAATTGGGTTGGGGATCCCTGCTCCAGAGCTTGTAGGACTGCTTTAGAATCAATGCAGGCTGCAATAATTATCTACAAAAAATGCTTATCAGCCTTGCAGGATGCACATTCATAGTGCATATCATTCTATACAGCATGGTATTGTTCTGATTTTGACAAGAATTACAGTGTTATTTAGGACATTTCAACAACAGAACCAATACCAAGGTTAAGATGTCTTCTAATGTCCGTATGTCCGCCTTTACTGCTAATAAATAAAAGTTGTCATGTTTGCATTGACTTTAACCCATTCATTTCAGTTAAGCAGTTAAACCTGTATATCAGTGGTGATATGATCAAAGGACATTGTTAGAACGTTCATAGACTCTCTGTTTCTCTTTTTGATCAACCTTAACATATGTACTATTAGGTTTCTCTCTAACAATCACAGACATTCTACTAAATACATCAGTGTCTCTAACCTTTTTGCAGAGTACAACACTGTCGGCATCTTTCCACAAAAAAATGTATTAGTTTGGACCTCACAACATCGGAGCTCTGTCAACAACTGTATAAAGAGGTTCTAAGGGGGATTGAGAATAAGGTTGCTAGAATTCCAATGTTAAATCCCAAAACACACAGGGAGTGGTGGGTGCATAGTATGCCGCACATACAATATGTATAGGTCACTGCCATATTTTCACCACTCTGCATTTAAACCGCACCCATTCAAGATCATCACCAGATACTGTTTTTCTCTTATCTTAAAAATTAAAATTGCTTTGTGCATATTTCCCCTGAGAAGGTGAATTACTTTCAATTTCATCTCCAGTCCTCAGATGGTAATATATTATCCTTACCCTGGCAGAAAATGTTGGAAAATCTACTTTAGAAATGTCTATGAAGATTTTCATTCATCCAGGTCATGGTATATCTAGTATAAATAAATTTAAAGCAACTGGACTTGTTTGGTAATCATTGAAGATGTTTCACTACTCATCCGAGCAGCTTCTTCAGTGGAGTGGAGAAAGTGGAGAAACCATCGCTAAATAGAGGCGGGGGACTTCGACACCATCTGTCTGCTACATACAATGCTGTTCTAACATCTGTACCCCGGCAGTTTCAGAACTCTTCACACATCCATTCATGCAACTCTAACATGTAACACCTGTTTGAAGAGCTGCATGATACTTTGGTAATCCTATTAAAGTAATTCCACAGCATTCACACCTCTGTGAGTTTCAGATGTCACCTTTCTGAAGAGTTACATAGTGCCATTGTGATTGGATTAGTGGAAGAGTATATATGCTGAGGACTTCCCATACCAGTCAGTTGAACTGAAGAAGCTGCTCGGATGAGTAGTGAAACGTCTTCAATGATTACCAAACAAGTCCAGTTGCTTTAAATTTATTTATACTAGCTATACTTTAGAAATGGTACTTCTCTCCTATTCCCTGCAGAACAAACTACACAGGGACTTTATATGACAAAGTCATAGGAGGGAGGGGTGCATTTCCCAGGGTCAGATTTCTCTGGGGACCACATGTATAAAATGGGGGCTGTCCCTGGGCAACAGTGACACATGGGAACCTTAATTTAAATGGTTTGAACTGCTTTTTAGCAATTTTTGCCCTGCCTTTCTAGTTATTTCTGCCTGCCTTTCTAGTAGTTTGGCTACTTTACACATTCATAAAAAATAAGAAGAAAGTCATGTGGTCCACTGACAAAATGTAGTAATTAAAACATGTAATGGAACCTACATGTTATGCTTGACATCAAATCTATAAGACACCCACTGTGTGAAGGCCAGCTTTAGATAGGGGAAACCAGAGCTGCCCTGTCTCTGTGTGTAAGAGATTTTATTTAATTTCAATGTCTACTCTGCCATGTTTGGTGACAGGGAGGCCTCTCCAGCCTCTCCAGACACCCAGGTATCACTCAAAAGTGTGGTTGACCCCAAAGAGAGAGAGAGAAAGAGACACTGTGCGCTCAAGTTTCTCTTTCTGTGCAGTAAGCATATTAATGACTGCAGGGAAATTCTAAATTATCGTTCGTTTAGCTGGGTGTTCCCAAAATAAATTCCACTTATAATTAATAAAATGTTTACTTTCTTTGTACAATGCTTGCAGTTTTGGCATTAGAGCAGCTAATTAAATTTAAGTTTGGAGGACTGGGATTTCTTGACACAAAATGCAATTGTATGCAAAAGTGCGTGTAATTAGGTCTAAGTTTTTGTTTCTTTTTAAGTCACTGGAAATGATTATAATTGTGTCTAGATCTGTATATTTTATGGAATAAGTATGTGTGGAATCCCCCAGTGATGAAAGGCCTATATTTGTTACTATGGCATTTTGTTACTTTATTTTATTTTTTGGGCAAAAGTATAGAAGTCTCAGATCTGGCAAAATGCTAGCGTGGCAGTGTTGGGCTCCTCCTTACTTCCTTTATAACAGCTACACCAATGTTACTTCCTTTATAACAGCTACACCATTGTTACTTCCTTTATAACAGCTACACCATTGTTACTTCCTTTATAACAGCTACACCATTGTTACTTCCTTTATAACAGCTACACCATTGTTACTTCCTTTATAACAGCTACACCATTGTTACAAGCTCTGGGTCTTGCTTGTTGTACCTACCATAACACTCCTGGCCACAATCCTATTCCTCTGCTTCTGAGCTGCCCCTGTCCCCTGCTCCGTGGCATTCTTGCTTTCTGAAGGGTTAAAGTTTATGTAACTATTTCCCCTGTACACACTTCTTAAATATGTCTAACCTGACATTAGCGTTGCCACCTACTGGCACTTACTACATTTTTTCCAGCCTGCAGGTAAAGGTCCTGCTCCATGATGTCATGGGGGTGGGAAATGGGCGTCCCTGTGTGCTGCGTTGGGCGGATGAGTACAGTGGCAGGGCAGGTGATCCTGTCAGGGGGTGGTTATGATGTGGTAAATGGCTGATCACCATGCCTTCAGATCTGGATTCTAATTTGGGAATCCAAACAGGCAGTTTTCACCAAGACAGCCCATCTGCCTATATATAAATATATATACAGTATATATTTATATGGCTATGCACCCCACAGAATATTGAGCCTTGGAGTGCGGACACCATTTGGATTGATATATATATTTATATATAGGCACATGAGGGCTTGTGCCTAGGATGGCAGTATCTAATTTTTTTAAAAATTCTTAAAAGAATACTGTCATAATTTTTATGATATACTTATGGTATACTTTTTATTTTATTCTTGAACCAACAAATTTTTTTTTAGCTGTAATATTGGTGTGTAGGCGCCATCTCAGTGCATTGTGCCTGAGTCTGAGCTTTCAGAAGGAGCCAGCGCTGCACATTAGAACTGCTTTCAGGTAACCTATTGTTTCTCCTACTCCCATGTAACTGGAGGAGTCCCAAGCCGGACTTGGATTTCTTACTATTGAGTGCTATTCTGATACCTACTGGGAGCTGCTATCTTGCTCCCTTCCTATTGTCTGCTGATCGGCTGCTGGGAGGGAGGTGATATCACTCCAACTAACAGTGTGACTGAAGTTTATCAGAGCACAGGTCACATGGTTGTGGCACCCTGGGAAATGAATATGGCTAGCCCCATGTGATGTTTCAAAATTGGAAATGTAATCCATTTTTCAACACTGTGCAGGATTCTGCTGGAGAAGCTCTATTAACAGATGTGTTTTGAGAAAAAAATATGTTTTCCCATGACTGTATTCCTTTAAGAATCCTCTATAGTTTAGTACAATTTTTTACTGTTACTCATAATTACAATTCCCCTTAAATAGTAACATATTCCCTTCAAAGACAAGAACATAATCAATTCAAAGTCCCCATTACAGCCTCACAGAAACAGTATCAGCGTTCCAATGTAATGAGCATTCCAAGGCATATTCTTCTGTCCTAATATTCCCTGGCATTTATTTCAGTTGAACCCAAGTGATATTTGTTTGCTCTTTGTGTTTCAGGAAAGGTAATTATTATAAGACCTGTGGGTGTGACATCATTTTGAAACCAAAGTTATAGATAGAGGTTTTGCAGCCCTGCAGTAATTGCTATGCTGGAGCTTATATTCGCCGTCTTTCAATTCTTTGAGTGTCTTAAAGGAATAAAGATGATCATGTAAATAACTGGGAGCCCTAGAAAAGAATACATTTGCCCATTATTGTTAAGAAATGAGCACGGGATTTGTTGATAGAATACAAATAATAAAATCTCTGTTCACTTGCATAGATTTCTCCTGTATAATGAGAGCAAAGGAAAATATAAATATGTATCAGGCCTTACATTATTCTATGTATCTCCTTAAGGTCATAAATGATACAAGGAGAAGGATTCAATTTATGCCTTCACAGAACACAATGAGAACGGTATGATAACAAAGGGAAAGTCTCATTTCTGCACACAAATAGGCACAAGTAACTATGGTTTTTCCCCCATAATGCAATATGTTCCACAGAATTCCATCATAATGGTGAGCAGCTACATTGCTTCTTGCACAGGATTTAAGTACAGGTATGGGACCCCTTATCTGGAAACCCGTTATCCAGAAAGTTCCAAATTACAGAATGGCCATCTCCTTTAGACTCCATTATAAGCAAATAATTCTAATTCTTAAAGGAACAGTAACACCAAAAAATGAAAGTGTATAAAAGTAACTAAAATATAATGTGCTGCTTATCTCCCTCCCTAATATAGTAAACCTCCTCAAAACATATGGTGAACTTTCCAACTTTAAAGTAAATTATTCCAAATCCGAAATATTAAACGTTAATGTAGATGATAGAACCTCTCAAGCATTGAAACAAAGCTTCTCCTTTCAATGGGCTATTAAAGGTATAAAATATTTAGGAATTAAGCTAACCGCAGACCTAAGCAATTGCTACCTGGAAAACTACTTACCTTTGCTATCCTCATTACGCGGCCTTATAACCAAATGGAGCAAGATGCAACTCTCCTGGTTTGGTAGGATACAGGCAATTAAAATGATGTTTATCCCCAAAATGTTATACTTCCTACAAGTATTACCAATACTAATACCACAATCTTTCTTTTCTAATGTAAAGTCTCTAATCACGAGATTTATATGGGAAGGCTCCAATCCAAGATTGAAATACAACATCCTCACACTCCCAAAAGAAAAAGGGGAATTAGCCTTACCTAACGTATACTTATATTATGTCGCATCACACTTGGTCCGTATATTAGACTGGGCAGGAAAGAAAGACACGAAAGATTGGTGCAAACTTGAACAAACTTTCCTATCCCTACCACTAGAAAACATGCTGTGGAGTACTAAAGAAAAATCAATACTAGCAGCAGTCAATCACCCACTAATAGAGGCCACATACAAGGTATGGCATAAGAATAAGGACCTATACCATCTATCTCAATACCCCTATACCCTCCAACCCCTTATGTATAATCCAGATTTTAAGCCTAGCATGGAACATGGGTCCTTTAGTAGGTGGAATAAAATAGACGACCGACCCACTAGAATTAGCGACTTTATAACAGATAATAGAGTAATACCACTTCCAGAAGTTCAAAAAAGGTGGGGCTCTCACCCCAGAGATGTATGGAACTACAACCAAATTCATACATATATCACATCATGCAAAAGCAAAGAATGGCATAGACCACTCACAGTGTGGGAAAAGTTAGTTGTGGCGATGGAAACTAACAGGGGCATAGACAAATCTCTCTCCAAAACGTATAATTTGCTACTCGGAGCTACACAGCAAATCCAGAAGCCGTACTGTAAAGCATGGGAACGAGAACTAAATGTCTCTATCTCACCCAATCTGTGGGACGGGATCTTTAGACTAGTCCACAAGGCATCAAGAGCAGCAAGAACAAGTGAGGCAATATACAAATTAGTAACCAGATGGCACTACACACCAGTCAGATTACATAAAATGTTTTCTAGCAGCTCTAACCTCTGCTGGCGATGTAATAAATCAGAGGGAACACATACCCACATTTGGCTAGAATGCCCCAAACTCCAGCTATTCTGGGACAAGGTAATTGAGTCGACAAACGAAGTGACAACATTTTCGATCAAAATAGACAATGCTGCCATGATACTACTCTACGCACTCCCAGAAAAAGACAAAACTCTATCGGACCCAATCACTTTACACCTGCTACAGGCAGCCAAGTCAATGATCCCCCAAAAATGGAAGACACCCTCTCCACCCACCCACAATGAGTGGTTAGCTAAAGTAGAAGAAATCAGAAAATTAGAGGAGATATCTTTTCTAATACAAAACAAGAGCCAGTATTATAGAAACATCTGGACACCCTGGCTAGAATACCTCCAGAAGTTAAGCCAATAAGACTATAGGCCAAGAACAGACATATGCCCAACCATAAAACAATCCTCCCTTCCAATCCCTTTCTTACCACCTAAAGGTTCAAGTACAACCTGATCTGCCCAAAGGACCAAATTCTAAATGTAGGACTATACCGAAATGTTACAGTTAATATGTTAATATGTAATGATATAGTATAGCAATGACTTTCTGACAGACTTGCTTTAAACTCATCTGTTAACAATCACGTGTATATTTGCTTACCCTCCCCCCCTCCCTTTTTTCCTTCTGTACCCCCCTCCCATTTTTTTTTTTCAAAAAGAAAAATAAAGAATTTAAAAAAAAAAAATATAATGTGCTGCTGCCCTGCACTGGTAAAAGTTCTGTGTTTACTTCAGAAAGTCTAAGTCAAAAAGTAATTTATATAAATAAGCTGCTATGTAGCCATGGAGGCAGCCATTCAAAGGAGAAAAGGCACAGGCACATAGCAGATAGCAGATAACACACTATTGTATTCTACAGAGCTTATCTGTTATCTGCTATGTAACCTGTGCCTTTTCTCCTTTTTTCCAGCTTGAATGGCTGCCCCCGTGGCTACACAGCAGCTTATTATATCAATTATAGTAGTGTTACTGTAGCAAACACACCAGTTTTACCAGTGCAGGGCAACAGTGCATTATATTTTTATTACTGAATACTGCTGCCAGGCTCATACACCTCTCCAACCGCTCCTCCTCTGCCGTGCCACTCTGCCAATCCCTGCACTGGCTTCCCCTACCATCCAGGATAAAATTCAAACTATTGACCCTCACATTTAAAGCAGTCCATAACTCTGCCCCACCCTACATCTCTGAACTCATCTCTAGGTACCATCCAACCCGCTTGTTACGCTCCTCTACTGACCTGCTCCTCAGCTCCTCTCTCATTCCCTCCTCACACGCTCGCATTCAAGACTTTGCAAGGGCTGCCCCCCTTCTCTGGAATTCGCTCCCACAAACTGTCAGACTTTCTCCCAATCTCTCTGCCTTCAAGAGATCTCTAAAAACACATTTATTTAGAGAGGCTTACCCTAATCTAGTTTAGCAATACCCTGTGCCACACCTCACAACTCTGGTCATGCCCATGCCCATTTCAAGTTTATTTATTTCAAATGTATTACACAAATACAAATAGGCCTCCCTGTGAACCTTGAAAGTTCAGGTGTTAATTCCATTGCTCCCTTTGTACAACTATAAGCTGTTAGCCAGAGAAGGCTGAACCACTATCTTGGTGTTTAGGGGTGTGCAAAGTAGTGCTCAGTTCTGCAATTGGCACGCTGCACTTGCATTTGTTTATTTACTTTTTTTAGTACAACACTAATAATTCATTCAAAGATTTTCACACCGAATTTATTGACGCAGTAAGCGAATGCTAGTGCTACAGCAGAGACAAAAGATGACCAAAGTGAAAAGGATTTAGGGCTCATTTTAGTGTAGTCGCAATTTGAACTGATAATAGTGTATCTTCCATCCCAAGCTTGATGCCATTACTCAGGGATCATTATGATTTTCTTACTTGATGGCACACATACAGTATGTTTCTCCTCCTTTGAGTGTTCAGAACATAAAGTATGATGGTAAAGTACTGAGCTCTTCATTTTGTAAATACAGCCTGCTCTAAAGCTTGCCAGAAAATGCCTTATTTTGGTCAGGACACAAATACCTTTTGACCACCCAGGTAATGGGCAAAATGAGCCTTATCGGAACATTCTTTATTATTGTATTCATACAATATGGTGAAATGTATTCTGCAATGATGTATATTATATTTAAGCCCCCCACATTGTACTTTGCACTTAACCCCATGTCAAGTTCTTGCCAATTATTCTTAGTTGGGGGAGTTTCTTCTTCATGCATTTCCAGCAATGATCAGCATTTTCAGCTGATCAACCAAGTTATTTTATCCTTTTTTATATTACTGATAGAATCTCACCTAGCAATCCCCAGCTGGAAGAGTGAAGAACACACTGAAGGTAACAATACCTCTCTACTAAAGGGATGACCTCTTGTTCTTCGTACATTGCTTCCAGTAAAGAGCACCCTGGGAATTAACTGATATTGACCTCCAAAGCATTTAGAGAGTTACAACATCACCTTGTAACCACCTCTTCTCTAGAGATTATAATAATAAACCTGATTTGGAGAAACATTCCACATAACTTAAATTGCACAAATGACATTTATTTTTTAAATGGCAATAATAAATTCAGCTTATCAACTGACAAAGAATAATAAATATAATGGCGTGCTACCGGAAAGTGCCGATAAAGTTTGTACAGCGCATTGGTCAAATTTCTTTTCTTGAAAAATTACAGTGCACATTTATCTTTGTTGTCTTCTGTGCCAAACTCTATTTATGTAATGAGGACAAGGTCAGGCTGCATTTACACGGCGAGAATGAATTTAAATCTATCACTGCGAATACTACACAGCAATGGTACCTCTGCCAAAACAGTAATGTCTAGTAATTACAGGTAAATTGAATTTACTTGTTTTATAATACCATAACTTTTATTGACACATAAAATTTAGAGCAATGTACTGAGCACGGGGAAGAATACATTATTATGCAAAGCAGCTCCAAAGATTCATTTTCCATTGCTTTTGGAAAATATGATACATTTAATATTTGTCTTTGCTGTGGCCAATTACTCAGCAAACATTTTGCTCGTTCTGGATTTTAGCCTGCTCTACATTGAATAATGATAGCTCTAATAAAAATAATAATAATAACACAAAATAGGATCCATGGAGCAACAGCAGTTTTGCCAATTATAATTCATGTTCCAGTTCTACCGCTTCCCTTACTTACCAAACGGATAGCGCGTGTTTAATGCAATTGTGGGCATGGGGGGCATGCATTTCTACTCTCAGATAACTAAGCTGACCTAAAACCCTATGGATGTTATAGGGCATTCATTTAGAACATTCAATAAGCATAGCTGAATAGCATGTCTGTATGTTTGGTTTATGGGAATACATTGCAGCAATAATATGCCTAACCTTGGCCGGGAGGTGCGCGCAAAGAAATCCTTTTGTTCTGCTGATCCGTTGGGCCCTGAGTGGATGCAGGCCCGGGTAGTGCAGTCACCCGCTCCCACCCCCTGCGCCCCCAGTAGTTATGCCACTGCGTTTCGGTTGTATAGAACTAAATTGCATGGGAAGTATTCACATATATCATAATCACTTTTTTTTTTTTATAATATTTCAATGTTTGTGCCTATACATTTTGAGGGTTTTCGGCCTTCTCGCCCTCTCTCTGTGCAGGTGTGCGTGCACGCATGCTAGGGTTGCCATCTGTCCGGTTTTGACCTGGGCAGCCCAGTTTTCAACAGGGCTGTCCAGATCAAAGCTGCCTGCCCAGTTTTCCAAATTAGGAAAACCAGGCAGGGTCCGCCCCCCCATGACATCACCAACCTGCCCCTTCCCCACCCCTATGATGTCATTGGCCACCTCTCCCAGCCCCCTGTGACTTCACCACCCACCCCCTTCCTGGAGAAAGAAGACGGTAGAGGTGGCAATCCTAATGCATTCATGAATGAGTGCATGTTCGGCCACTCTGAAGAAGGGGGAGAGGGATGGACGGCAGAGGACAAGGGCACAGACTAGAGGTAGTAGAAAGAGGTACATGCTATTTTGTCCTAGACATCTCCCTATTCTGGCTACCTCTAGTTCCGGCCCCATTTATTTATGTATATATATATATATATATATACTGTATATATATATAGGAACTAATGAGTTCTGAAGGAAAGGAGCAGTAATTGTACCAAGGGTACTGAACAAGATGAGACTTAGGGGCTGATTTACTTACCCACGAACGGGTCGAAATGAGTCCGATTGCGTTTTTTTCGTAATGATCGGTATTTTGCGATTTTTTTGTATGTTTTGCGATTTTTTCGGATTCTTTACGAATTTTTCGTTACCAATACGATTTTTGCGTAAAAACGCGAGTTTTTCGTATCCATTACGAAAGTTGCGCATTTTTCGTAGCGTTAAAAATGCACAACTTTTCGCGTAAGTTTTAACGCTACGAAAAATGCGCAACTTTTTACGCAACTTTCGTAATGGATACGAAAAACTCGCGTTTTTACTCAAAAATCGTATTGGTAACGAAAAATTCGTAAAGAATCCGAAAAAATCGCAAAACATACGAAAAAATCGCAAAATGTTCGTTTTCAAGTCGGAACTTTTCCAATTCGGGTCGGATTCGTGGGTTAGTAAATCAGCCCCTAAAAGTCATGAACAGAAAAAGGACTGAAGAAGTAACAGGACTAGAACAGAAACCTGACTGGAGGGGAATCACTACTGGAGCAGAAACAGAAGCGAGAGCTAGGGACTAGCCAAAGTGCTCAAGCAGAAGCTAATGGTCAGGCCAGGAAATGATGTAGGATGCAAACATGGGTTTATATAGGGAGCAGCTGGCTCTGATTGGCTGACCAATAGTCTGCTAAGATGAGAGTGAAAAGCCAGGAGAAAAGGAATAAGGGTATTATCAGCTGCCCTCCTGGCCTAGTTGTTAGGAGAACAAGCAGAAACCTGGAGGCTACTGGCTAAAGTTCCAGCAGAGCATAACAAAACCTAGGGAAAAAGTGTAGAAACTTTGAGATGGTATGTGTTATTATTACATTACTATTATTGTTCTCATAATTGATGGGGCTGTGCATTGGGGATTGGCACTGAGTGGGAAGACAGGACTGCTTTTTATCTAATGATTTCCTTAACATATTATAATAGAGTCCCATGACAGGAAGAATCATAATATCAGTGTCAGTTGTCTTGTCCAATTACAAGATATAGTTAGGAATAATATAATATTGGCGTCCAGAGCTTACACGTACCCACCTTGGCAACTCATTTCTTACAAGTGACAAAGAATTGTAACGTTACAATAATACATAATTGCTCAGCCGCTCAGTGCGAATGAATATTTGACTCAAATAGTATTTTATTTTATGTCCCATGCATCATTTCATTTTTAGTCTTACCTCAGCAGTCTAAATTACTATTTCACTCCTACCAATTCCCATTACAGTAACTCATTTATCCTGATTGAATTCAGCGTAATATAATTCAGCCTTTTTCATTCGTGAAATAAATAAATATATTTTAAAAAATCCAGTCAGACGTATGAACTTAAACATTTGTTTCCCTAATTGTAGTTGTCTGCTTTACACATTTATTCTGTTGCTGTTTTTATTCTAATGGCCCCAAGTGGCGTAACGAGACACGTCAGGTGTTGTCTGGCAGCAAGCGGTGCGGCAAGATCAAAGGGGTCATTTGCAACAGGTTTAAAGGCCCAATAGAAATAGGCAAAATTACAGATGTTCCTAGATAAAATAAAACATTTCTGGTGATGAGCGTTTGGGTATGGGACCTGTAATCCAAAATGCTCGAGATCTGGGGGGTATCCTGATAAGGTTTGTTTCAGTAATTTACTAAAAAAATAAATTTAAACGTTAAAAAAAATGCAATAGGATTGATTTGCCTTCACTAAGAATTAGTTAGTTGGGTACTGTTCTATTATTATAGAGAATTACAGGAAATATGTTTAAAATTTTGAATTATTTAATTAAAATGGAGTCTATTGGAGATATATTTCTAGTAATTTGGAGCTTTCTGGATATCAGGTTTCCGGCAAACTGAGCCATTCCTGAATCTTGTACTTCATCCCAACTAAGATATAATTACCCCTTATTGGGGGCAGAACAGCCCTATTGGGTTTATTTCATGGTTAAATGATTCCCTTTTCTCTGTAATAATAAAACAGTACCTGTACTTGATCCCAACTAAGATATAATTACCCCTTATTGGGGGCAGAACAGCCCTATTGGGTTTATTTAATGGTTAAATGATTCCCTTTTCTCTGTAATAATAAAACAGTACCTGTACTTGATCCCAACTAAGATATAATTACCCCTTATTGGGGGCAGAACAGCCCTATTGGGTTTATTTAATGGTTAAATGATTCCCTTTTCTCTGTAATAATAAAACAGTACCTGTACTTGATCCCAACTAAGATATAATTACCCCTTATTGGGGGCAGAACAGCCCTATTGGGTTTATTTAATGGTTAAATGATTCCCTTTTCTCTGTAATAATAAAACAGTACCTGTACTTGATCCCAACTAAGATATAATTACCCCTTATTGGGGGCAGAACAGCCCTATTGGGTTTATTTCATGGTTAAATGATTCCCTTTTCTCTGTAATAATAAAACAGTACCTTGTACTTGATCCCAATTAAGATATAATTAATCCTTATTGGAGGCAAAACTATCCTATTGGGTTTATTTAATGTTTATATTATTTTTATTGGGCTTAAGGTATGGACATCTAAATTAGGTGAAAAACTGTTTATGGTTACCACAATGGCAGCAAACTGACTCACTGGGGATCATTTATAGATGCTAGACAAACTTACAACTGGGCAGTAACCCATAGCAAGCAGTCTGTGATTAGCATTTTATAGCAGGAAGAACAATGAAAGCAAATATTTAATTGGTTGCTATGAGTTACTGCACAGGAGTAAATTTGCCCAGTGTTTATAAATGACCCCTATTGACTTCAGTTAATAAAAAGTAATGCTGAAAGTTGTATTTTATCGACAGCCGGAGTTCCCCGGATTCCCCGTCCCTGTGTATTTGTATAAGTGCATTTGCTTCCTGCTCTATTAGTACTACTAAATAAACGTGTGGAGATTTATTATTTGTGCAGCCCAGTATTTCCTACTGCAAAACTCTAAATGAAGCAGCTGCAGTGTCATTCTTAGCTAAATCGCTATCGACAGTGCATAATTTCACTTATCTTAATTTAATCTCGTCGGATATAAAGCAATCTTCGTGAAATGCCTGCTATCCTGAATGATGTTTCGTGTTGTTAATACAGTCCAGAGACAATATGTACAGCATGTTATGTAATTAAGTTACCATTGAAACATGATCATCTCATTTTGTGTCTTGGTCACAAATTGAAACTGACATTGTAGAAAGAAAAGTCCATCATTTTAAATGTAGCAGTGCTCAAAGTAATTGCAATATCTCACCTGTTAACCCTATTTGTGCTAATGAAATGTGATTAAAAAAAAAACATAAATCTTTACAAACATTATGTTTATTACTCATTTATCTAATTCTGCTGCTCTTAACACAAACAATTAAACCTTATTAGCTGCATTTCTCATAGCAATGCCTCTTATCATCACTCTAGGGTCCGCAAATGTGGTGTAGAATGGGCTCATGTCCAACCAATGTATTGTAGGGTGCTCATATAGTTACCCTTTCCCTATAAACTTACACCTGGCCTACAGCAGCCACTTACTAATGTAATACAGGATTTTATATTTCCCAGAGGCATTTGAACAATACCAGAACAGACCTATAAGCCAAGACTAATTTGCAGGTGACTGAGAATAAATGCCTACCCCCCCCCCCCATATGTAATAAAAGGGTCTAAGTTTGCCCAGCAGCAGTAACCCAAAGCAACCAATCAGCATGTAAATTTACTGGTCACCTGTTTAAAAGCAAAAAACTTAGCACCTTTTATTACATATGGGGGCTGATTTATCAAAGTCCGAATTTCGGATCATCAAAAGTACGTTTTGAAAAATTCAGAGCAAATACGATAATTTCGGATGTGCGTCAATTGGGTGAAAAATCGTGGTCATACGAAAATATTGCGCTACGATACGAAAGTTATGACATTTTTGTATCTGAACTATCTAAAATCTGTCGCGCTCATGTAGAAGTCAATGGGAGCTGTCCTGAATCTGCCTCCACATGGTCTCATTAGTGATTTTAAAGGGCCCCATATAGTCCCCACATTTACATAACGGCACAAAAAACTTTCTGACTTCGTTGCATGATTTTGGAAGCCTCCCATAGGACTTAATGGCACTCTGCAGCTCCAACCCGGCCCAAGGATAGTCACTTATAGGGCTCAATGGCACTCTGCAGCTCCAACCCGGCCCAAGGAAAGTCTCCCGTAGGACTCAATGGCACTCTGCAGCTCCAACCTGGCCCAAGGAAAGTCTCCCGTAGGACTCAATGGCACTCTGCAGCTCCAACCCGGCCCAAGGAAAGTCTCCCATAGGGCTCAATGGCACTCTGCAGCTCCAACCCGGCCCAAGGAAAGTCTCCCGTAGGACTCAATGGCACTCTGCAGCTCCAACCTGGCCCAAGGAAAGTCTCCCGTAGGACTCAATGGCACTCTGCAGCTCCAACCCGGCCCAAGGAAAGTCTCCCATAGGGCTCAATGGCACTCTGCAGCTCCAACCTGGCCCAAGGAAAGTCTCCCGTAGGACTCAATGGCACTCTGCAGCTCCAACCCGGCCCAAGGAAAGTCTCCCATAGGGCTCAATGGCACTCTGCAGCTCCAACCTGGCCCAAGGAAAGTCTCCCGTAGGGCTCAATGGCACTCTGCAGCTCCAACCCGGCCCAAGGAAAGTCTCCCATAGGGTTCAATGGCACTCTGCAGCTCCAACCCGGCCCAAGGAAAGTCTCCCATAGGGCTCAATGGCACTCTGCAGCTCCAACCCGGCCCAAGGAAAGTCTCCCATAGGGCTCAATGGCACTCTGCAGCTCCAACCCGGCCCAAGGAAAGTCTCCCATAGGGCTCAATGGCACTCTGCAGCTCCAACCCGGCCCAAGGAAAGTCTCCCATAGGGCTCAATGGCACTCTGCAGCTCCAACCCGGCCCAAGGAAAGTCTCCCATAGGGCTCAATGGCACTCTGCAGCTCCAACCTGGCCCAAGGAAAGTCTCCCATAGGGCTCAATGGCACTCTGCAGCTCCAACCCGGCCCAAGGAAAGTCTCCCATAGGGCTCAATGGCACTCTGCAGCTCCAACCCGGCCCAAGGAAAGTCTCCCATAGGGCTCAATGGCACTCTGCAGCTCCAATCCGGCCCAAGGAAAGTCTCCCATAGGACTCAATGGCACTCTGCAGCTCCAACCCGGCCCAAGGAAAGTCTCCCATAGGACTCAATGGCACTCTGCAGCTCCAACCTGGCCCAAGGAAAGTCACAATACCAAGGCTTGAATGAATCCGAAACGTTCGTACTCGTAGGGACATAGTTAGTTACATAGTTACATAGTTACATAGGGTTGAAAAAAGACCTGTGTCCATCAAGTTCAACCCATCCAAGTAAACCCAGCACACCTAACCCACACCTACCAATCTATACACTCACATACATAAACTATAAATACAACCACTAGTACTAACTGTAGATATTAGTATCACAATAGCCTTGGATATTCTGATTGATCAAGAACTCATCCAGGCCCCTCTTAAAGGCATTAACAGAATCTGCCATTACCCCATCTCTAGGAAGGGCATTCCCCAACCTCACTGCCCTCACCGTGAAAAACCACCTACGCTGCTTCAAATGGAAACTCCTTTCCTCTAATCTAAAGGGGTGACCTCTGGTGCGTTGATTGTTTTTATGGGAAAAAAGAACACCCCCCAACTGCCTATAATCCCCTCTAATGTACTTGTACAGAGTAATTATGTCCCCTCGCAAGCGCCTCTTTTCCAGAGAAAACAACCCCAACCTCGACAGTCTAACCTCATAGTTTAAATCTTCCATCCCCTTAACCAGTTTAGTTGACAAATTGTCGCAAAGTACGAAAAAGTTGCGTGAGTTAACAAAAATATAATAGAAAATACGCACAGTTCTATAAATTCGAAAAAATAAAATTTTTTTGTAATCATACACAATCGTGTTTGATAAATGCGCCCCATGGGGACATATATTAAAATAACCCTGTTTAGGGCTGAATGATGTACTGGGAAACATGCCCCCTTATTGGAAATGAAGTTAATACATTCAGCGTATGGGATAAGCAAGGTCACAGTCTGAGGGGCTACAAAATATTGCTACTGGATAGTAGTAGTGTCAAAGCAGTAGTGGAGGAGAGTAGAGTGGTAGTAGAGTTGGTGAAGTCTAACCATAAAGGTAGGTACCAAATAGTTTGGGTGGTAGTCAGTAGGGTTAAATGCTTTATTAAAAAATCATGTTGTAAAATTGACTTTTAATGCATCCAACTGGTTAAAGAAGCATTTTGCTATACATATGGGCCCAGTCTGGATCTCAAGGCTGCTTGGGGTAGCTAAGAACTGGATTTCAGCAATAGCTACATGACCCCAAATACAACATCTCCAGGCTAAGTAGATAAAGCAGACATAGCGCTGGATACGTTTTTGTGAAATCTGAATTACAATACAGTAAGTAACAATGAAATATGTTATTTAAAATTATCTTGCATCAGTCAACATAGATAAAAGCAGTGCACTTTAAAATAATATTCCTCTGTTCCTATTTAATTTCAGGTGTTGTTCCTCTATGCTTGTGCTTTTCCCTGTCTAAAGGATAATAATGTGGCACGTGCCGTGCATGCTTTATAAGGCAAATTAATGTTAATAATAAAATTGTATTGCACTGAAAATCTTTCACCCTACTCCCTACTAACAGGAATGGTTGCTCAAGGCAAGGAAAGAATATATTACCAGGCAGCGTGTGTCCTCTGGATATTACAGTTCAGTTTATCTCCTTCTGAACAATATTCATAAAGCCTATAATTTCTTCTGATAATTAAAGAGAAAGCGTTCCTTTAGGGGATGGCTCTCTAGTTTATATGGTAGGCAAGGAAGGGTACATTATAGTGGTATTACTAACAACTGTTTCAAACAATAGTGAACAAATTTCTAGAATTTGATAAAGCATTTGATACAGTACCACACAGAAGGTTAATGTTTAAATTAAGGAATATTTACCCGGAACATAATATTTATGTAATTGGATAGAGAACTGGCTGAAGGATAGAGTACAAAGAGTAGTGGTAAATGGAACATTTTCTAATTGGGCCAATATTGTTCTATGCAGGATGCTGCCAGATTGATTTGACAAAATGAGGTTCAGTGTTGATGAGTGGAGGGTTATGCACTTTGGTAGAAAAATATATGTGAGTTATACACTAAATTGTAGTGTTTTGGGGGAAGAATTGAGAAAGATCTGGGGAGTTTTGTATATATCAAGTTGTCTAATTCCAGGCAGTGTCATTAAGGGATTAAAATATGTTGCCTCTTTATAGGTCCCTGGTAAGGCCTCACCTTGAGTATGCAGTGCAGTTTTGGGCTCCAGTCCTTAAGAAGGATATTAATGAGCTGGAGAGAGTGCAGAGACTGCAACTAAACTGGTTAAGGGGATGGAAGATTTAAGCTATGAGGTTAGACTGTCGAGGTTGGGGTTGTTTTCTCTGGAAAAGAGGCGCTTGTGAGGGGACATGATTACTCTGTACAAGTACATTAGAGGGGATTATAGACAGACAGAAGGGGATCTTTTTTCACATAAAAACGATCAGTGCACCAGAGGCCCCTCCCCTTTAGATTAGAGAAATAGAAGTTTCAGTTAAAGCAGTATAGATGGTACCTCATAGGGAGGGCAGTGAGGTTGTGGAATGCCCTGCTGGGTCATCTTGTGATGGAGGATTCTATTATCTAAAATAGTTTATAGATGTGAGGGTATAGAGTTGGTAAGAGTGTATGTATAAACTTGATGGACTTTGGTCCATACACACAGTACATACATATAAATAAAGCTTGAATTGAAAAACTCGTGTTTCTAGGTGTATCTAATGTCAGGCTTAGGATTTTAACTTTTTGTTATGCAGTGACTAGCGAGAACATCTTTACTGGTATATTCAGGATATTAAGAGATCTTGTTCTGAAGTAACTGGCAAACTGAGATTTGAGATTCTCCTTCTTTAACAAGAATATGAAGGTACATTCTTTTTTTATGAAAGAATTTATGTTGTTAAGCTTTGCCCAGATATGTGGAAGGACAACACATGCTTGGAGCTAGGGTGACAGACCTTTATGGAGAAGACAGAGACTAACCCTACTGTGATTTGACTGTGTGTTATTGCTTGAGGCATCATAATCAATGATTTATGTTTATTTTATAAATATATTCATATATGGGATTTGGGGTTATGGGTCAACACACTGAGAGGTGGCACAACATGTTGCCCTAGGGCATCATTAATTTTAGAACCAACCTAGTGTGAAGCTATTCTAGCTATTCCTGTCTTTTCGTAGAACACATTATAGATGGCATTTTTTGTATTTCACTGTTGCAGCCTATGACAAAAAAGCAAACCAAGTACGATGTGGTTTGTGCTCCAAAGGAACGGTATGTTTGTGACAAAGCTATCATCCTGAACAATTTCCTAGAAAGGGCATCTTGTTTTATTGAGATGAAAAAGCTTTACAATATATCATTTTCAGAAAACAATGAGTTATGATATTGCCCTCTAATACTTTGAGTTTGCAGAGTATTAAGAGGGAAGTTATATGACTTCAGAGAATCGGTGGTTGATAACATTCATTACAACAAGAAACATAAAAGTTAAAGAGTTTGTTTTCTTGCAGATAGAAAAATATCACATTGAATGAGGCACTGTAAGCTTCGGGTTTTGTTAGTACTTTCAATATAGTTACATTGTAAAAAAATGAAAAGCTGAAAAAGTATCTCGTGCTATATGGCTATGGCTGAGAAATCTTTGGGACAAAGCTATCTAAAATGAAATGAGAAGGAAAAGTGAAATCACCAGGGGTGCCAAAAGTTAGGAACCCCCCTATGATTGTATTTACTTGTAAATAAAATGTATTTACATGCTCCATAGTGCTTATTGAGAAGAACCCCAGGCCAGGGCAGTTTTCTGCTAACAGGAGCACTGGACCAATGTATCAGGTAAGTAAATACAATCAATAGGAGGTGCCTAACTTTTGGTTCCCCCCCCCCCAGTGGTTTCAACCTTTCTTTCTCCTTTAATAGCTGAGATGTTGTATTTTTTGTTGATAATACTAACTTAAGGCTTTTGATATCTGTCCTGATGTTAAATTGAGAGGAAGAGGTGTGCTTCATCCAGTTTAGGCATGCCCTATGTGGATACTGTACGTGTTTTGAACTTGTGGGCCTCCATTCATTGGATGAGGGTTGATGTGTAAGGGGCATGGGGCACAAAGTCCTTATCAGCAGGAAGAAGCCCATGAGGTAGGACTAGCTAGTGTGAGGGTTACCTCTATTATTTGCTCTCTCTAGTAGTAGGAATTAGGCTAATGGCAAATTGCACAGCAGACGTCTGTCCCACACCACTTGCTATTGACCTGAATCCCAACTGCCTGTACCTAGACATAATTCCTGTACATGAGGTGACTGGGGTTTCTCTGCAAGGAGTTTGTGCCATTAGCCTTAGAATAATAGTGGACAGCAGAGCAGCCAAAACACCCAAAGAGGAGAGCAAGACAGTTGCTACACTAAGTGGCAACTACCAAAGTAGAAACTTAAGTTCAAGATAATCTCTAGACTTTATATAAGGCTGTCAGGCGCAGCCACAGGTGGGTGGCTGGCAGGTAGGAGCTTATATGCTGTGTAATATGGGTACAGGGGGTACTTCACTTGTGGATAGCCAGGAAACAAGTTATGCTGCTGAAACATGATTTATTAAAGAAATTGAGTAATAAGAATATGGGAGTCCTTACAACAGGCCAGTGGTCAGAGGCAGGCAGAAGACGAAACAAATCCGTAAAACAGGCAGAGGGTCAGGACTGGCAGCAAACAAGGAGGGTCCGGAATAACGGGCAGTGGTCAAAGGCAGGCTGAAGGCAGGGAGAGTCCAATAATCAGGCCGAGGTCAAAACCGGGAGATCAACAGAGGTCGGGAACAGGAGTCGTAGAACAGGGTAAGGTGAACGGAGTCAGGCAGGTATGCGGGCAGGAGTCAGGCAGGAACAGGGACTGGAACAAGTAGGTAAGGTCACTGGAACATAAAAGGCTCAATGATCAAGCAACCAGGGGTTGCTTGTGACAGGCTTATAAAGCCCGTTAATTGACCGATTGGAACCACCTGGGCTAATTAAGGGAGGAGAAGGAGAATATAAACACAGAAGCAAAGAAGAGGGGTTAACAGAATGTACAGGGCTGGATGCCCAAGGTCTCCAGTGGCTCAGTGCGGTAATGCTGAACCTGCCTAACATAGAGTCCTGAGTTCTGGTACAGGCAGGTCCTGACAAAGGCTAGGGTGAGAGGGCAAATGTAAACCATGCCCCATCCTATCAGGCCCTAGAGAATATATATAATACTGCAAGCTGAAGTTAACACATTATATCGACTAATTAGGGGAGATTACCTCTTTATATCCTCTACACCCCATTGCACCCCTAGCCAATAGCTACAGATTCCTCCCACAAGGCATATGTTATACAATAATGTTTTTTCCACAGGAGGTATGTGAACTCTTTTTATCCCGTACACTAATGGGAGACCATGTAATGAGTCTTCTTCATACCCTTTACTAAAAAGATATAAAACACCCCCTACCCATCCCCTACTGTCAGTAACTACAGTTGCAACCATTTTCTGCAAACTAATAGCTGCCTGAGATTACAGTGGATAGTAGTTCACATCAGCTGCAAGGCAATAATAGAGATATCCTTACCCCTCCTGCTCTGGGACCGAATATAATAATGAAATGCAGTTGTATTACCCCTCTGTTATAAATACCTGCAATCAGAAAACGTATACTAGATTAGAAATGTGCTTGTGGAGCTGCTTCCATTGCCAATCTATTTTAGATATTCTAGATAATCTATGTGCATTTGTGTTTCTGCTGAACGACCAAACTTTCTGCTCAATTTGCTTTGATTTGTAAATATAAGTAATACTGTTTTAGTGAGTTAATATTCCACGTTATTTATTTGTGAAGCTAAAAAAGCATTATCATAACCCAAAGCAATTTATTTCCCCACTCCACAGCTGCTGTTTAATGCAAACAGTGGAAGTTATCCTTATTGTTCAGGGAAACAGTGGAATATTAAGAGTTAGCATTTTATTGAAAAGGTAACTGTTTGACAGGTTGGCAAATCATTTTTTATAATAGAAATTAATCCTTGGATTTCAATATACTGTATTCACCTGACTCCGTATAATTATTACTGCTCTGTGGAGTGGTTACCACATACTGTACAATCATCTTAAATTGTCTTTGGGCCTACAGTAGGGGTCATTTACAACTTCTGGCTAAGATGCAGCACTGCAAATGCCCCACCGTCAGTAGCACAAAAAAGTCACATTTATTAAAGTTATTTGTGTCAAAAGGTGCTTCTTATACTTCTGTATCGTTGTGCTTGGTGCCGATTATTCCTTCTTGCCTCCTGTTTTGAATCAAGTGCAGTCGCTCCTATTGGTGCAGAGGAACCCTTGAGCCACTGCCACCTCCAACCTGGTGATAGCTCCAGAGTCCCCACAGTGTCAATCGCTGCCACACAGTTGCACTGAAAGTGTAGGGCGCACATGTCACTCTTCATGCCTAGATCTCCTCTATTGTATGAAAGCTCTGTGTTTGAAATTGAAATACTGTACTGTAAGTCTCTGCAGCTAGAATATTTGGGCAAAGACCCATGCAGAACCCTCTAGTCCTACACTGAACTGACTGCATTTCTAACCCTGTTCTTTTACAAGAACAATCTGAAATGAGTACTTTTTAAAGGAGAAGGAAAGGCTAAGTTACTTGGGGGTGCCAAAATATTAGGCACCCCCAGTGACTTAAAATGCTTACCTTGTACCCTGGGCTGGTGCCCGTGTGGAGAAAACAGCACCAGCGCGGGGCACCTGCAGAGACTGTCTCCTGTTCCTTCTCCAGTCTTGCGCATGCGCAGTAGAGTGAAAAGCTTTTCACTTTACTGCGCATGTGCCGGCCCAGGGATTTTGACACAGAAGGAAGCACTCGCTGCAGGTACCCCGGGTTGGTGCTGTTCTCTCCTAACAGGGGCACCAGCCGGGGTAAAAGGTAAGCGATTAAAGTCACTGGGGGTGCCTAACATTTTGGCACCCCCAAGTGACTTAGCCTTTCCTTCTCCTTCTCCTTTAAACATATTAATCATATTTCTGGACTTATTTTCTGTGATGCAAGTGCAAGAGCACAGGGGTTCAAAAGAGTTAAGTACAGGGCTCTGGTGCATCCTGGACCTGCTGGTGCTCTGGAACGTTCATATCTGAATGATGCACAAGTTAGGGTACAGGTTGGGAATGGGAAGGGGGTGTCTACATGCCTCCCTACGCCCCTTATCAAAACCTCATGGAAAAAATTCAGGTCCCTAAGCTCCAAAACAAGTGGCAAGTCCACGTCAGGTTGGCGCTCTGTAATGTTTGTATCTGAATGACGCACAAGTTAGGGAATGGGAAGGGGGTGTCTAAATGCCTCCCTCCACCTCTCATAAATACAGTACTGCCAAACACAGGAAGCACTGTATTCATGGGAAAAAGGCAGGTCTCTACTCCAAAACAATGGCAATTCTTTTATATACAGGGCAGGATGAAAATTGCAAGAAACATGGTGGATTGTGTCTATTTTTGCCACTTTGCCCCTTACTATGCAAGTCCCCCTATAACATTTAAAATAACCTATTTTTTATACTGTTGATGAATGCATCAGTTAATTCAAAGGAAAATAAATGCCTGGGACGTATTATGACTTTATCCTGTAAGACATGATCAAATGGGAAAGTAAGATACATGTGCAATTAGTTAACCAATAGAGCTCCACTAATAAAGTCACTGTTAGAGAACACGTTTTAATATTTAACAAAATGAATTAAACATTATATTTATGAAAAAATGCAAAATGCCTACTAAAACTCTTTTAGGCATGAAAAATTAAATTCTTTTAATGTTAGGTACCATGCAATATTTATCAGTGATGATAAAAACTCTTTAGTACTACACGTTTCATTTCTGTTTTACCAGGACATCAGAATAGAAAACTATAAGAAGGGTTAAATATGTGTCTATAAAGGGGAATCAGTCAGTCATGGGTATAATTTTGTGAGCAGTTTATATCACAGAGTTAAGTCGTTTGTTAAGCAGCCTTTATAGATTTAATGCAGTGAGTTGATTCAAGATACGTTATTCATTTTGGAATATAGTGACTTTATGCATATTAGATATCATTATTTGAAAAAATTGACAGGCGTAGGTTTATTTTTCAGCAAATGATTGTTCCTTAATCACCTATCTGAGACTGCACTTCTGCAGCATATTCTAAGCACCCCTCGGCTGGAACAGCAAAGCCACATTCTCTTTATAAGCTACCATATGTACTGGCGTTATATCTCCTCTGCTTTCTGTTAAACCGAACGTGAAAATATAAAAGTAACAATTTTAGGAGAATCACAGAGACAAAGTTGAGCATATTTCAGTGAGCAGTAAATGAACCTTACCCATACCATAAATCATTAATGTTTAATTACCAGCCAAAGCGTCAATAAAGCCACTGGCTTGGAAACTCTAAGATACTCACAGGATAGTTCTAGCAAATTTGGCATGCATGGTTGAATTGTGTACTTAATTACTGTTTGTGCTTCAGCAATATCCCGCCACTTGTGTGTAATAAATAGCACCGTGTCACAGTGTCCAGATGGTTTTACTGTAATTTCCAGGAAAGACTAAGGGGTTATTGGGAATTATAAACTCTGTTATTTTTCCTTAAGCTGGGAACTATAACATATGCTTGAGCCGCTACATTGCATAAAATAATGTATTGAAAATATTCCATGTATTACTCAACAACAGGGTAGTCCACTAAATGAATTTCCTCTAATTCATCTCTAACACAGCACAACCCCGAAAAAAAATTAGTTTTCTGTGTATGTGCTCTCTTCTCTTTATGTACTTATGGTTTCTGGCATGTAAGAACATTAAAAGCTGCTGGTATTAAAAATAAACTGATATGTTCAGGTTTATCATTCCTTGGAAATCCCCACAATATGATGACCCAGGTATAAAACTTTTTCTTTAGAAAATTTTACTTCCAAAACTATCAGTGTAACAGGAAAGCAGGTAGCAACCCAAATAATGCTAGGAAAGTGTCTTCTGTTATAATTCCTTTATACTGTATTGTACAAATGTAATCCATGGACTGGTCCAAAAGCCATTTTGTGCTCAGAAACAATATTTTCTACACAGATGGAACTTTCCCTTCTTGAAGAATGCAACTCCTTAATCAAATAGGTGAGTCTTTGATAAAGAACCTTACAGAATAATAAACGTACTTATAGCTAAAGCAGCAAGGGTCATCAAGATATCAGGGGACTCACTATATATTAGGGAATATTAGGGCACATTCACTTACAATGTGCAAAGTGTAATTTTTAGCACAATCTCCATTTTTTCCTATACTGACATCATTGTGGATGCAAACTGGAAATTTTCTTGATGCTATTGTGCTGCACCTACTGCAGTTGCATCCAGTTCACCAAAATGGACACAACTGTGTATGTGCTTCATGCAGTTGCCCCAAATACGTATGATGTGTTAACCCTATAGTGTGCTGCGCCTATTGTTGCAGGGTGCTAAGGGAAGCCTGGTGTTACTGCCTGGTTAGGAGGTGGCGGTAGCACATGGGTCCCCTGCACCAATAAGCGCAGCAAGCCCAGCAGGAAGAATTGAGCAGCAAAGCGCAACTATACAGAAGTGCAAGGAGCACGTTTTGACACAAGTGCCTTTAATGAATGTGGTTTTATGTGCAATTGACTGCAGGGAAAGTGCAAGTTGCCCACAGCACTTACAGATGTAAATGAGACCTATTGTAATGTATTAAAAGGATCTAGCATGAGTGAAATATTTCACGTATGGCTGCGCTAAGAAATTCCTCATTTCACCATCACTAAATATTTTTCCAAAACCACTGAAGCCACAAAAGGGATCTAAAGTGATCTATAACCTGGAATATCTGGAACCACACAAGGGGTCTTTCAATAATTTGGACCATACCATATGCCTATAAAAAAACATTACTTATTATTGAACTGCATTCAATGTTTCAGTCCCTATTGATACTTACTGGAACTTTGATAAAGGCCACAATAGGGCCCAAAACATCAGATGCACATTAATATACAATAATTCACATTGAGGGACTATCTGAAGTGCTGGTACTTGCTTAGAACTTTTGCATCACTTTTGCCAGTGGTTGAGTTTGAGTACAGACACTGAGCCTATATATACACATTATACACTATAATACAGTAAGCAAGAAAATATATTAATAATCTTTTTTTGATTATTAATAAAAGATGATAAAAACTCTAAAGGTTTTGTTGTTGATTAAAATAGGGGTATGTCAAATGCATGTATGAAAAGTATAGATGTGGAACCTGTGGGCTTCTAGAGATACAGTAGGTAAATATGCATGGTTACAATAAAGTAGGGGGTTATGCACTGAGAGAATCTGCTGCAACTGAAACAAAGAACATTTCCCAACACCCAGTGCTGAATACCCAGAAAGGGATATGCTATGTAGTTTGATACAGACTGGAAAAATGGTCTGGGCAAGCTTTGACAATGAAAATGCCAAAATGCAGCAGCTCTTTAGCCTTGACCCTTTTAATAAATTAGGCTTGCGCATTGTGTGTCATTCTTAGTTGCTCTGATTTCCATCCTCCTGTCAGTTTTAGAGTTATATTTGCCTTCCAGGTGTGATGCAGCTGCATTCTGGGTATTCCAATTTATCTTCTGGTGAAGTCATTTTGCATGAAATACCATTCGTCTCGTACCTTATATATGATCTCAGTCACTGGTGTATTCCTCTGCTGCTCTTTTTTCTAAGCCCCAAATCACATTTTTATGTAAACTCATATATTTATTTTCTAAAAGATTGCACAGTCTCCATATCTTTCTGAACGATGACAAAGTCTGTTCATAGTATATAGTATATGCTTATATATACTTAACCCTCTCTGTATTGTATCTGCAATCTATTAGTAAATACTATAATATATAGTATATATATAACACCAAAAACTGCTGATGCACCAATGAATATGGTGTCCCATTTGCTTGGCCATACTCAGTAGCAGATATTGGCCCAAGCCATTATTTGAACCTTCTCCCCAAGTTATTTCAGGGCTCCCTTGGCACTGGGCACAAGTTGCGAGGAACATGTGAATAGTCAAAGTGCAGGTACTTTTATGTCCATACTAGCACTTTCTGGTTGCAATAGTAAATGAGTCTTAAACTGTTTTTTTTTTTTTACAGGTGATCAGTAAATTCACCCTGCTGATTAAAAGGACTTGTGTCGAAATTTTGTGCAATCAACTGAATACATCTGTCTCAATTGTTTTGGTTAATCTGTAGAAAGGCTTAGAAAGTTGTACTTTTGATCCTTATCATCAATGAAACAAATGTAGATCAATGTTCAACTTTAATATATCCAAATTAAAAGTTGGGCAAGATGACAACATTTTGTAGAACCTATAATTAATCTTTGGCAAATTCAAAAGCAGAAATGTTATTTCTCTAAGCTCTTAGATTTTTCTGCAGCTTTTCTTTGCTGTGCTGGTATTTGTTTTGGCTTACTTGGCAATCATTGCCGCTGAAGCATAATCTCATGAAGTAGTGGAAGTAGGTTATTTTTCTTTGTTTTACTTTGGAGGTACTTATATGTAAGGATGTCCGCCGATCCAAGGGTCTCCCCGTGCACGTGCCTAGTAGCTGGCGCACAGGAACAAGCGCGCGTTTAGTCGCGCGCGGTATGGTAGAAGGTTGCACGCGGCGTGGCAAAAAGTTGCGTCCTGACGCAACACATACGTGCGTCTTGTCGCCAGCCTGTAAATAGTCGCCATTTACATGTGTTCTTTGCTTGGTTATCAAGTTTACTCTGTTGCCTGGCGTTTTCACCTATCCTGATTCTTCTGTTGTGAACCTCTGCCTGAATACCGCTTGTGAATCTGTTCTGCCTGCCTTGACTCGGACCCGTTTGACCACTCCTTCGTTTGATCCTTCTGTACTTCGTTTTGGCTCTCCGGCCTCTCTCCACTACCGTGCTTCCTGTTCTCATCTTCAGGTAAGCCTCCAGTTAGTGTGAGACGTTTGTGAGCTTGCTCACTACGACCCATCACTCGGCTTGATATCACTCTGCATCCTGACATTATATCACATATAGACCTCTGTAAAGGAGCCATCTGAAATTGCTATCTCCTGCCTGGAACCCATCAATGCAAATTGCTGGTTTAATAATCTTCTGTGTCCTGATATTGCTCCTTCTGGGCATCTCCATCCCTTTTAAACTTGTTGGGCTTCTTTTCTTCTGTTTTCTTCCAGAACTCTGCAATCATTTCATGCAGTTTCAACTCCAGTTCCTTCTAAATAATACCCTACACTTTTTGACAGGAAACTTCCAAGGATTCATGTCAGTTGATCCTAGCTGATTATAGGATCATGGTTTAATTCAGTGCTCTTTCCATGTCTCGACGCTCTGAGGTCATCTGACCTTCACATAATCCACTAACCAGTGTAGCAATGGTTGTTGCTTCCAGTTCTGTATAAGAATAAGTATTACTCAGAGCTGCTGGGCATGATCCATGTGTGACATGCTTGTGAATGCTGGATAAACCTCAGAGAATACAAAAAAACTAAACTTGTGTCCACACACTGTGTTGGGTGCTCAGTTTGAACCTCTTGCCAAGTTCATAATATAATGTACAATTTTATCTTTGCTGAGTGGCAGCCTCAGAATTTCTTGATGGAATCTAAAATGAAATACCCAGCATTAATATTACATCCTGCAGAATTTTTTGTCTTCTAAAGTTAGTTCTTTACTTAGCTTTTTAGCAATGAGATTTCCCTTGGAGAGGAAGAAGGAACAATATATACAAAATGCCTTTGGGCTATTTAAGCAGATATAAGAAACATGTAGTACTTTTTAGTTACTCTCTTACCAGACTAGAATATATCACACTAGTCCAGATTGCTACATTTTCTACACATATATAAAGTGTATGTAAATTCCTTTATTCTTTTTTTGATCAGTTGCTTACATTTTGCAACACACAAGTGATTAAAAATGAGTTACCCTAAATGATTTTGCAGTGCGCGTGGTATCTATATGTCAAAATATGAACAGGAAGAATATTATGGTCTTCTGCCCTGCTCTATAATACATACTGTATTTCTGTAGTAGTAAGCACAAGTACTACAAGTGTATGCATAGTCCCTTGGTTTTCAATCTCAACTAGTATCAGGTACTAAGCAGATCTGTTTTGCCCTTTGTTCCTATAGAGGTTTGTACCTATTAGCAAAATCTTGAAGAACTCCCTGTACAGCGCAAAAGATGTCATTGATGTTGATGACATATTGATTGTTTATGTGGCCACTAGCTGATTGACTAGTAAAGAGCTCTTCTCACATTTTTTCTGCAAGGAACCCTTCCTTGCCCCCTTGTCTGGAGACCTTATTTACAAAGCCACGGCAAACCTCTCAAATTACACTACAGACTGGATGCTATAAATATGACAATGATGTTCACCCTGTTGGGGTCCATTGTAAAGCTTAAATGCCTGAGTACACTCCTGGAATGGGGTATAGTAAGGAGATGACTTGGCATAAACCAACATGAAAGTTTAAGCTCAGCCAATGTGGTTTCCACTTCTCCAGTTGACTGGGAGCCAAAGAAAATTTCCCACTCCCATGCTCCCTTGTAATTTTTTTGTCCTGACACTGGCATTCCTGACCTCCAGGACCTTATGGCTCCTGAGCTGGACCCATCCCTTATTGCTATTCTGGGCAATAAAACTATCAATCTAATAAAGGTGACCAATGCTGTGGGTCTACTAGATATAATTCCAAACAAAGCTGAATAACAACTATCTAAAAAGGAGGGGATTGATCAATGTACATTTCCTGCTCCCCTGTTTTACTAGCAATTAGTATCTACGCAAGTGCAGGTATTTTCAAAAACAGGGGTTTTAGTTACAAAGTTATGATAAAAAAAATTATCAATGATAAGTAACCAGACAAGTAACCATAACATGTCAAGGTAAACCTCATAATGGTGTTCCCAACTATTTACCTGAATGACAAGTATTAGAAGCTTAGGACTCCTCATATTCGTGTTGCCTATGAGGTTATTCTCAAGATTCATGTAAGAATCAGTGAGTAGATCCCTATGCTGGTCATTGAGCAATTAAGCTAAGAAGATATGGATGAATAATGAGCAATTTAGTCTTTTTTACAAATATAAATGGAGCCTATGATTAAGGGCGGGACCTTTTCACTACTCTTAAATTCATCTCCAGACTGACCTCCTTTATCCCTACATTGTTATTTATCTATTCCCATTGGTGAATGTCTTCCTCAAAATAAAACAGAATTCAGGCTTAGGCTTAGGCTAGGGCATCTTCAAGCACTCCGTCCATTGCCTTCAGATCTTCTTCTCACATTAAAATAGTCTGTCTGGTTTGTTATCCAATTTACTGCACCTTGTTTATCTCCTGTTTTTTTCATGCTTATGAAATTATGTAATGAGTATTGTAGTGGAGATTTGTAACAGGCTCCCAACAGCTTAGGAAGTTAAAGAGTTTTATTATAAATACAGTATGATATACAGGTATTGGACCCCTTATCCGGAAACCCATTATCCAGAAAGCTCCGAATTATGGAAAGCCCGTCTCCCATAGACTCCATTATAATCAATTAATTCAGAATTGTAAAACTGATTTCCTTTTTCTATGTAGAAATAAAACAGTACCTTGTAATTGATCCCAACTAAGATATAAATAATCCTTATTGGATGCAAAACAATCCTATTGGGTTTAATTAATGTTTTATTGATTTTTTAGTAGACTTAAGGTGCTGAGATCCAAATTACGGAAAGACCCCTTATCCGGAATACCCTTGGTCCCAAGCATTCTGGATAATGGGTCCTATACCTGTACAATATTAGCACTTTTAATTAACCTCTCTTTTCCATCTTTTTTCAGGCTGCAACTTAAGATATCTGGTTGCAACCAAAAAAACGAGGTTCATTTTTATTGTTATTTACATGTTTACTGCTTATCTTTCTTTTCAGGCCTTCAGTTCACAATTCTTCATTTCTGACTTCCAAACTGCTGCCTAGATGCTAGAGTAATTGAGCACTAGCAGCCAAAAATCTGAGCAAAACAAAAATTTACACAATTAAAAAAAAAAAAAAATACATAAAAAGCTTTCATTTGAATGTAAACAATAAATTGAGCTTTGCCGTTACAGTGGTAATACTTTCTCCTTTTCTATATATTGGGAGACAATGTGACCCTATAAGGCAAGGTGCAATAATATTGTCACAGTTTTACAGGTAAAACTAATGGGCTACTATAATATGACTGATAGTTAATACTGTAGCTTTTGAACTGTCTACATATTAAATAGAACAATAGCACCTTCATCTGACAAAAATCACAAGGAATGATAATTACTGCATATGGCTCTGGTGATAAAGGTTAATGTAATTCTACTCAGCCATGCTGCAAGGCTTCCAACATTCCATCTTTCTTATGATATCTGTCTCATTTTACTGCTTTTGCCATAAAGAGTGAAATAGTTGTCATGCATCAACAATTCACATTGTGTTCCTTTGTCTAACATGGCAAGTGGTTTAGAAAAATCTTTTAGTGAATGCTAAAAGAGCTGAGCACATTTAACCGATTGGAGAATCATTAAGCTGAAATGGAACTGTTCAAATTTGACTCAAATTAAGTAAAAACTTAATATTCTTATGTTTTTATGTTGTGGAATTACGCAAAAATATGCGGGCACCTAACTAATATTAAAGTGATACTAACACTAAAACTAAAACAACTCTACATTAAAAGTTACCTATAGATCATGTTGATTGTTTTTGGCTGATAGGGCTTCTTTTATAAGTACAGGTATAAGACCCGTTATCCAGAATGCTCGGGACCAAGGGTATTCCGGATAAGGGTTTTTTTTCGTAATTTGGATCTCCATACCTTAAATCTACTAAAAAAAAAAACAATAAAACATTAATTAAACCCAATAGGATTGTTTTACATCCAATAAGGATTATTTATATCTTAGTTGGGATAAATTACAGGTACTGTTTTATTATTACAGAGAAAAAGGAAATCAGTTTTCTGAGTTATTTGATTAAAATGGAGTCTATGGGAGACAGGCTTTCCGTAATTCGGAGCTTTCTGGATAACGGGTTTCCGGATAAGGGATCCCATACCTGTTTTTGTTACTTGAAGTTCCTAAACTTGACTGTTCCGCCAACCTAACTGTCCCTTCTCAGCCTGTCAGTTACAGCTTCTAATGCTAACGGCCTACTGCTGCACAAATATGGCAGCCCCCTCATAGGGGAACATGGGGGATCAGATTGGTTATGTAAAAGCATTGGGCAAATACCTTTATGGCAAAACTATTAATAGCATGCAAAGAGAATGTTAGAATAGATGTAAGAAAAGGTTCAGTATTTCTTTAATGATATAGAGTATAAGGAATTCTTATATGTACCTGGTTATTACAATCTGTAAATAATGCAAAGCTAATTCCCCTTGTCTTACCATTTACAAAAA
This sequence comes from Xenopus tropicalis, assembly GCF_000004195.4. Taxonomy (NCBI): domain Eukaryota; kingdom Metazoa; phylum Chordata; class Amphibia; order Anura; family Pipidae; genus Xenopus; species Xenopus tropicalis. The sequence continues at coordinate 124,524,651 of NC_030682.2, forward strand.
TTGTTTTGTTAAGGTCAATGTATATTTATAAAAGAGCAAGTTAGGGGCAGATTTACTAAAAGTATAACATCTCATTTTTTTCTATTACAAAAAATGAATAAAGTCATTTCCACAAATGTCTGACATTTACTAAAAAGTCTGAACTGAAAAAGTCAGTGAAGGAAAAAGTCACTGAAAAGTCAGGAAACTCAGAATTTTTCGTCTTGTCGCACCAAAACCTTTACTTTTTTTAACTGTTGCACAAAAAAACAGGGTCAAAAAATCCAAAAACCTCTAAAATTTCAAAGCAAAGAAGGATCCTCTAGGGAAGGGAAGAGACATCAGCTACTGACTTCTACATGATCTCAAGTTTTATCTGGAAAATTGTTGGATTTGGATATTTAGCCATTTTGTTGCATAGTAAATCTCAAAAAATGTGCTTTTTTCGGAGAAAAAAAAAATCAGCATTATTTATTTACAGTTGTGTCTATAAGATGTAAGTTCACATAAAAATGAACATAATAATGTGGGAAGCTTATGGGTTTAACAAACTATGTGCATGAAATTCATTACTGTAAGAAACATTTTCCATACTCATTATACAGTATTTGGAAAATATGCTGAACATGTATTACAGATATAACGACCTTGTTCCAAAGACTATAGAGAATGTGTGATCTTTCTACGCAACATTTTAACTCCAAACTCCATGGCACAATATTATTTTACTAAATCAAATTTAAAAAGTAAGTTTTACTGAGCATCAAAAATCATGTCAGTGACCAGAACCAGGATCACCAGTACAAACATAGATTTTCTAATAATGAGATCTGTACTTCTACAGTCCTTTACAAACCCCTGCATTCCGTTGTCTAACCCTAAACTCAATTCCCCAGTTATAACATTTAGGGGCCAATTTATCAAAATGTGAGAACTCATTACACAAAAACTCACCCACTTTTTATTAATTCCTATGGGATTTTTAAAAGCATATTTATCAATGGCTGTACCATTTGATAAATGTGCTACTAAACATCACATAGGAATAAATAGAAAGCAAGTGAATTTTTATGGTGTGAGTTCTAATCTCACATTTTAATAAATCTGTCCCTTTGTGATGTGTTGTGGATTGTGTGAGCAAATCTTTTTCACAAAACCACAGAAAAATTATGCTGGGAACATTTTCACCATAAAAAAAAAATCACCACTAAAAAAATGGCCATAGATTCCAATATATTCTGCACTGAAAAAGTTGCGGTGGAAAAAAAGTCACTGCAAAAAAGTGTTGTTGCAAAGAAACACCCATAGACACCAATGTATTTTGCATGGAAAAAATATCCACAAGATAGACACCATGAAAAACAGCCATGGCATTACTTAGGGGCTGATTTACTAAGACACGAATTCAAATCCGAATTGGAAAAATTCCAATTGGAAAACGAACATTTTGCGACTTTTTCGTATTTTTTGCGATTTTTTCGGCGCCTTTATGACTTTTCGGAAATTGTCGCGACTTTTTCGTTACCAATACGATTTTCGCGAAAAAACGCGAGTTTTTCATAGCCATTACGATTCGCTCGTATCTTGTCGAGACTTTTTCGTATTGAGCGCTCATAAGCGGCGGGCGAAACTTTCAGACTTAGCATGATTTTGGAAGCCTCCCATAGGACTCAATGGCACCCTGCAGCTCCAACCTGGCCCAAGGAAAGTCTCCCATAGAGCTCAATGGCACTCTGCAGCTCCAACCCGGCCCAAGGAAAGTCTCCCATAGGGCTCAATGGCACTCTGTAGCTCCAACCCGGCCCAAGGAAAGCCTCCCATAGGGCTCAATGGCACTCTGCAGCTCCAACCCGGCCCAAGGAAAGTCTCCCATAGGGCTCAATGGCACTCTGCAGCTCCAACCCGGCCCAAGGAAAGTCTCCCATAGGGCTCAATGGCACTCTGCAGCTCCAACCCGGCCCAAGGAAAGTCTCCCATAGGGCTCAATGGCGCTCTGCAGCTCCAACCCGGCCCAAGGAAAGTCTCCCATAGGGCTCAATGGCACTCTGCAGCTCCAACCCGGCCCAAGGAAAGTCTCCCATAGGACTCAATGGCACTCTGCAGCTCCAACCCGGCCCAAGGAAAGTCTCCCATAGGACTCAATGGCACTCTGCAGCTCCAACCTGGCCCAAGGAAAGTCTCCCATAGGACTCAATGGCACTCTGCAGCTCCAACCTGGCCCAAGGAAAGTCTCCCATAGGGCTCAATGGCACTCTGCAGCTCCAACCCGGCCCAAGGAAAGTCTCCCATAGGGCTCAATGGCACTCTGCAGCTCCAACCTGGCCCAAGAAAAGTCACCATACTGAAGCTTGAATGAATCCGAACGCTACAAAAAAATCACAACATTTTGCACAACTTTCGGAATGGCTACGAAAAAGGCGCGACTTTTCGCGCAAGTTTTAACGCTACGAAAAAGTAATAAAAATAAACACTACACATTAATAATTCTTTTCTATGCAAGAAAAACTGTCGCTTTACACGGGATGGGCCCATCGCCACTATCACCCCGCAAATAAACTATCCTAATCAACTCACAGCTAGAACTGTATAAGCTTACCTATTTGGCTAAAGAAGTTTGAAAACATCTGTTCTCCTTGGCTAGAATCACCTGCTACTGCTACTGTATGCAATGGTGTCAGGATTACTATTAGGATTAATCACAGTTGTAGTACTGGCTGTGAGGAGCCTATGTGCTGGGTGACTATATGAAAGCATCTTTAATGCTTTACTCAAAAAAGAATGAATGGCAGTGACAATAAGGCTTCAATAAGCGATTCAAAGTAAAAATGGATGGTGGATCAGGTGAGTAAGAGAAGAAGGCAAAAGTATGATCTGTCCAACATGATCACTTATCACAGTTACTATTCTGAGCTCCCAATGCCTCCTGAGGCTCAACCTGGAGAAGTTGCATTTCATGAATAGGAGGTTCCCAGTTCTAGCACAGGCAGATCCTAACAAATGTCTTTATCACTCTCCAGCCTTTCCTCTTTTCACCCTTCCATCTATCTCTCTAATTATTACAATTCAATAAAAACTTTAAACAAAAAATAGTCTCGTGTTTTGTTTTGCCAGAGAAAAAAGACTGCATGCGGGAAAACCAACAACGGCATTACAAGGGGATTATTGTGAATAAAGCTATTTCTTACCCACCTTTACCCGTGTCTGGAGTGCATACCCATCGAGAAATTGTGCTTGTGATTAATAGAAATTCTCCATGTGTTTTGTTTCACTGAAAAAAAAAAGTGTATTTTTTATACGAGGACAAAAATGAAGAAAAAGTGCACATTGAGTCCAATGCCTTTGGCAGAATTTCGCTATTTTGAGATTTTTTTAGCCAAGCCAACTGAGCCAGATTCATTTATCACTTTTTTTTAATTTATTTATGTGAAGGATAAGGCCATTTGGCGAATTAACCAAAAGCAAGAGAATAATCTTCACCAAGAGGAGTTTCTCCAAGTTCACACTGTCAAACTGCCATTAAAAGCATAAAGAGCAGCTATTTCTGCACTATTTATGCATTATATCTACTTCACCTCCTCCATGCTATTATCCCACATACTGGAACTTTCCCCACTACAACTGTATAAGGAAAATACAATAGTGAATTTTCACGGAAAATCTATGGCAAGAGGAATTTTACCACATTGCTCTCTCAACAGTGTGGTTATGATTTTTAGTAAATATGATATTTTGTGGGCAAACTTTAGCACAGTTACTGTAGACAAGCATAAAGTCAGGCATGTTTTCTCTATCTACTAAATATTGCAAGTATGTTTTCCAAGACTACATCTGCCAATATTTTTTTTTACTTGATCTTTCTTTTGTAAGGTCAAGCTACTATGGGGCACATTCATTAAAGTACAAATTTGTAAATTGTAATTGTTCTAAAGTTTACAACGTTTGCGTAATTTGCATGACTTTTTCGTACTTTGCAGCAATTTGTGCTTCAAAATCGTATTGTCGCGACGAGTACGAAAGTTTCAGATTCATTCAAGCTTCGGTACCGTGACTTTCCTTGGGCCAGGTTGGAGCTGCAGAGTGCCATTGAGTCCTATAGGAGACTTTCCTTGGGCCAGGTTGGAGCTGCAGAGTGCCATTGAGCCCTATGGGAGACTTTCCTTGGGCCGGGTTGGAGCTGCAGAGTGCCATTGAGCCCTATGGGAGACTTTCCTTGGGCCGGGTTGGAGCTGCAGAGTGCCATTGAGCCCTATGGGAGGCTTTCCTTGGGCCAGGTTGGAGCTGCAGAGTGCCATTGAGCCCTATGGGAGACTTTCCTTGGGCCAGGTTGGAGCTGCAGAGTGCCATTGAGCCCTATGGGAGACTTTCCTTGGGCCGGGTTGGAGCTGCAGAGTGCCATTGAGCCCTATGGGAGGCTTTCCTTGGGCCAGGTTGGAGCTGCAGAGTGCCATTGAGCCCTATGGGAGACTTTCCTTGGGCCGGGTTGGAGCTGCAGAGTGCCATTGAGCCCTATGGGAGACTTTCCTTGGGCCGGGTTGGAGCTGCAGAGTGCCATTGAGCCCTATGGGAGACTTTCCTTGGGCCAGGTTGGAGCTGCAGAGTGCCATTGATTCCTATGGGAGGTTTCCAAAATCATGCACACAAGGATCAAAGTCGGAAAGATTTTCTCACCGTTTACGATCGTTTGGATACGAAAATTTCGGAACTTTTGGATCGTAAGTACAAAATCTTCACATTCAAACAAATGGAATTTTTGTGACTTTTGCAATCATCAGAAATTATTGGATTTCGTGATTCGGATTCTCTACTTTGATGAATGTGCCCCTATGTGTTGCAAAAACCACTGGCACCCAAGTGTAAGGGTGTGCATTCAGTGTGGGAAACCCTTCTCTCCACTAGTACAGGGAGGGCCCAACTGAGAGAAAAAGACTTATGGAACACATGGAATTCCAATGTCGCCAAGTTAGGTAAGAACAAGGGAGGTTCTAGTTACTAAAGAATGGTCCATCTTCTAAATTGCATTACACTGACAGTAACAATTTAGTGTTTCTTGGCTGGCCTATTCAACATTTTTTAATTTCTATCAAGCATAGAAGTTGCCCTAAATATGTCTTTTTGCAGTTAAAATCCAATAATATTGCAGTACTTGTTTTAGTTCATTACTTTCAGTGCATTAAAGGCATAAAATATTTGATTCTACGTGCACATTTTTACTTTCATTTTAATGACTCCATGTAGGTCTTATAAAACTAATGGCCAACGCAGTTCTAAAAAATATGTCATTTTAATGATTAGAATTTAACCATTTTCAATTTTCATTTTATTGCCTACAGTATATACATGGACAGTCAAACAAAAATGAAGACAAAAACGTATTATCAGTATTTTGCAATTATATTAGTCTCTGACCTTTGAGAGGAGCGATATTAATTTTTTTGTGAGTCAGAAATTCTCAAGAGCACAAGCTTGGATAAATAGGATTATCTCATTGCTTCTGCCTGCGTAAGTATGCTACAATGATCTTTCTGATTTCTCCTTTTTTGTAATAAGACGAAAAAATAATATAAACTGATTTCCAGTGCTAATTTTGCCCACATTATACTTGAGTTCATTAAATACACTGATTTGTGAAATCTCATTCATTCCCTTTGTTTGTCCAATTGTATAACTTCTTCCACATTTTTACCAATTGGAAAGTCATTTTTCTTTGAACATTTCTTTGTGCTTCTGTATTTTAGATCTCCTGCATGATAAGCTATTGTAAAAAGAAACTAGAGTGTCATTGATATGTATTCCTTGTAAAGAGCAATTTCCATGATATAACTTGGTTTTATAAAGACCTGGGTACACAAAACTTACAGGTTTTAGGACAACGGCACAATAAAGGTAAGACAGATCACAACGTCCTTTTCCTCCAGCAGCTGCTTTCTATTTTTACAGCCTCAAGGAAGTTATCATAAACAGTTAGACACCTGCCTCCAAGCTTTAGAATAAGCATATCTGTTTCTTTATATTTCATTCAGTTTACTTTCTCCAGTACTTGGATGAAACCAGGAAATTGGGAAAAGTGGACAAAAATAATCTTGACACCAATACCTAATTTTCGTCTGAAATTTTCCCTTGGATATTACATATTTAGGGACAAACAAAAATTTTCACCCGGTACAGATTCACAGAGAATTTGGCAATTTTGCCAGCAGTGACATTCATTAAAGTACAACAGGTCCGATTAAAAAAATGCGTATTTTTTTTAAAGTTTTTAACTTTTGCGTATTTTCTACAATATTTTCGTTAATTTGCATGACTTTTTCGTACTTTGCGTCAATTTGTGCGACAAAATCGTATTGTTGCAACGAGTATGAAAGTTTTCCCGCCCTTTACGATCGTTCAGATACGATAATTTTGTGACTTTCGGATCGCCAATCGTAAACAATCGTTTCAATACAAAAATTTCAGATCATAAGTATGAAATTTTTGCATACAAATGAACGGAATTTTCGTGACTTTTTCAATCATCAGAAATTATCGGATTTCATTATTCGGATTCCTACTTTAATGAATGTTCCCCTAGAATTTCACTGTGTATTCTGTTTCATGGGGAAAAAAGTGTTCTTTTGCGGCAGAAAAAAAAAGATGCCATCATTATTGATGCTGCCTTCATCAAGAGCCTTCTCGCTATCTATCTAATTTTTTGTGGTTGCACAAATTTTTAAGTGAAGCAAAACAGGACAGTTTTATAACAGAACTAGGCAGAAGAGGCACGTGCCTAGGGTGCAAAAGCTGGGGGGTGCCAAGCATGTACCTTTTCTGCCCTAACCCTGAGTTCCGCCACTACTGTCCGGTCTGTAGCTTCTGCTCCTCCCCTGGCCCCCAATCCCTGCTTGTTATGTAGCACTGGTAGGGAGGATATCGCAGTGCTGTTAGAGGGGAGGAGCAGGAGGGAGGGCTACGAGTAGGGGGGTGTGGTGCAGGATATCAGAGCGCTGTTAGAGAGGAGGAGTGGGATGGAGGATGACAAGCAAGGTGGGGGTGTGGTGATCTGGATCCTGCCTTGGGCACATCAAAGGTTTGGCCCAGCACTGCTCATTACCCATCACAGCTGATTTTTAATTCCTAGATTTTCCAGTTTTTCAAGTAGATTGCGGTTAATTCCTGTGGAACATGCAACATTTCTGTAATAATATAACAAATACGTAATTAAGAAAAACTGCCAACTGAATTTAGTTCCATCCCTAATGCATTTCTACAGCTGCAACCAACTTTGATATTTTGTTACTGAAGATCAGAGCCATTGTTTGCTGTAAACATAAAAAAGGGAAAACATAAAAGTATCTTTGTTGTGATTAAATAATTCACTTTTTTCATTTCATTTTCATGGTAATGTCTAAATCCAGAGCTTGAGAGTGATGGTCATCACATGAGCAGAAGACAATGATTATGCAATATTGTAGCTAAAATATGATGTTCATTTAACACTGTGGGGCAGATTTAAGGTCCCCATGCACTGGGATCTTCTCCCGATATCTCCCACCTACGGGTGGGCGATATCGGGAGAATCCAGGGTAATTCGATTGTTTGGCCCTGGGGCCAAAAGATCGAATTATAATGATGGGCATAGGCAAAGTCGGTCCGGGGACCACATCAACGAGCCAATGCGGTCCCCGATCCAACTAGATTTCCTAACCTGCCCGATCAAGATCTGCCTGATTTTAGGCCAGATATCGGTCGGGCAGGCCCGTCGCGAGTGTCCATACACGGGCCAATTAGCTGACGAATCAGTCTAAGGGACCGATATCAGCAGCTACTATCGGCCTGTGTACAGGAACCTTTACTAAAAGTCATAAAAAATCCCTACATTTTAAAATTATCCCTGCGACAATTCGAAAAAAGTCAGGATTTTCAAAATCTCTAAAGTTTCGAGACAAAAGAAAGAACTTCAAGGATAGGGACCTTTGCTATTGACTTCTACATGAACTCAGCAAGTTTAATCTGGTAAATTGTCGAATTTGGATTTTAAGCCGTTAGTAGAATTTGGATTTTTAGACGTAAAAGTTGCAGCTATTTTTTTGTGTGAGTTTTCTCCTAAAAATCAAAAATCGATGGTTGTTAAATGAGCCCCTTTGTGTTTAAACCTGTTCTGAAAAATATAAAAAGAACTGTTCTTTTAGATTCAGTACTGAAGTGATATAATAATTACTACTGAAACATAAACAATACAAAGCGTTTCAAGTGTATTAGAAACACTAGGGCACTTCTGTGTAAGTTCATTAATTTGCCTGTAGACGTAGACACCATACACTCAGTCACGCAGAGGAAGGTCTGACTACATGCTGATGTTCTGATTTAGCACAGTTAGAAATACTGGCTCACTGGGAAGCCATTGCAAAGCTGCTAACAGTGATATGAAAATCAGTAGAACTAGGCAATGTATTGGAATATGCAGCCAGATAAGTAAGAATACTGTATATCCTGTGATCACAAATGATTATCTTTTAGGAGTTTACAGCCCAAAGAGATCCCTAAATAGCTGTTGTAATTAATGGCAGTGAATAGATGAAGGTTAAAAAAATACGTCTGTAAAACCAGAAAAAATGTACTGGTAAAAATATATACTTCAGTCAAAAGCATGTACAGGTATAAGACCCGTTATCCAGAATGCTTGGGACCAAGGGTATTCCGGATAAGAGGTGTTTCCGTAATTTGGATCTCCATACCTTAAGTCTACTAAAAAATCAATAAAACATTAATTAAACCCAATAGGATTGTTTTGCATCCAATAAGGATTAATTATATCTTAGTTGGGATCAGTTACAAGGCACTGTTTTATTATTACAGAGAAAAGGGAATCATTTAACCATTAAATAAACCCAATAGGGCTGTTCTGCCCCCAATAAGGGGTAATTATATCTTAGTTGGGATCAAGTACAGGTACTGTTTTATTATTACAGAGAAAAGGGAATCATTTAACCATTAAATAAACCCAATAGGGCTGTTCTGCCCCCAATAAGGGGTAATTATATCTTAGTTGGGATTAAGTACAGGTACTGTTTTATTATTACAGAGAAAAAAGAAATCAGTTTTACAATTCTGAATTATTTGATTAAAATGGAGTCTATGGGAGACAGGCTTTCCGTAATTTGGAGCTTTCTGGATAACGGGTTTCTGGATAAGGGATCCCATACATGTATATGTAAATTTGACACAGAACTGTATGTATATATATAATATGGACAAAATATTTAATTGGCAGAATTGGTTATTTAAGCCATGCCCAAGAGCTTAGGGACTTTCAGTGTGAAATCATCATTTGGTTCCAAATTTGGCTGTACTAAATATGCCTAAGTAAAGTGGCAAGTGAAGTTGTTGCAAACAGTTCAGTTGAGATGTGGTAGGCAACGCAAACACAAACACACATACAGTACATTAGGCAGATTTATTATAGTGTGAAAGCCAACATCACCAGTACATTAGGCAGATTTATTTATTTATTTTTTTACTGAAAATGTTGTTAATTTTTCTTTACATGTAATACACATCAAAAACATTGGGGATAAAGATTTGAAAGAGGTAGTAGAGGTAAGTGGGAGAAGGAAGGATGGGGAGGTGGGGGGAGGGAGGGGGATCCATGCTTGGTGGTGTTGCCTCTTGATTGCTGAGATGGTTCTTACTTTTCAGTTCTTTTCCTTTTTGGTTGATGGGAGATTGGCAGGGATTTGTCTGTTGTATGTGATTCCATGCCTCTTGTTTGTTTTGGTTGTTGAGTTAGATAGTGCTTGTATGTTTTGTTATCCAGGTTCGCCATATATGTTGAGTAGCTTTGTCTTTATTTGTTATTTTCGCCGAGTGTTGTACTGCTTGTTGCTCATAAGTAAGGTTAGAGTCTGTGAGATGGATTAAGTCTTCTTTAGTTGAGATAGTGCTTGTTTTCCAAAGTCTGGGAATTAGTAGTCTGGCTGAGGTAATAATATGGAATGTGAGCTTTTGTAGTTCTTGGGGTAGGTCCTGAAGCCCATGATTGAGGAGTGCTAGTGGTGCGGTTAGTGGAATGTGTAGTTTCATTGTATTGTATAGCAGTTGCGAGACCTCTGTCCAGAAGGGGGCGAGGGTGGGGCATTCCCACCAGATGTGTATTAATGTCCCTTTTTCGGTATTGCATCTCCAGCAATTTGGGGGAGACGTTGGGTATATCTGGTGGAGGATTGAGGGTGTTTTGTATCATTTTCATGGGATAGTAGTATTCGGTATATTTTTGATAGACCTTTCTTTTTGCCTGCTTTATTGAAGCACCACTTTTCGTACTCGGTTTGTTGGTCTGGTATGTTTTTTAGGTAAGGGGTAAGTAGGTGATGGATTTGTAAATACTTGTATAGATCATGTTTCGGTAATTTATATTCTCTTTGTAGTTCTTCGTAGGATTTCATTGTGTTGTCTGTTATGAGTTGTTCCAAGTTTGTGATGCCTAGATGGCTCCAGTTAGCTATGGATAGATTGGGGATCATGGTTTCTAGGGTGCTGAGCGGTGAGAGTTTCGCTGGAAAAGTATGGATATGTTTTTTGTTTTTTTGTTGGGTCCAAATCTTTAGCGCTGTGGTTGTTGTGTGGTAAATGACTTTGCCTTTTGTTAGATGCAGAGTTTTTTCGGACCACATTAGTTGTTGTAAGGTAAGTGGCTGTATTTTTTCCTGTTCTATTTGTAGCCAGTGTTTGTGGTCAGGGGAGAGGTTCCACATAGCTAGTTGTTCCAAGATTGCAGCCCTGTAGTAGTTCTCTATGCTAGGGACTCCAAAACCTCCTTCCTTTGTGTGCTGTTGCATGTGTTTACGTTTTATTCTTGGTTTCTTTCCACTCCATATGAATGTGTCTATTATTGTTTGGATCTGTTGGAGGAAGGTTTGGGGTAGCGTAATGGGTAGGGCTCTGAATAAATAAAGTAATTTGGGTAAGGTCATCATTTTTATTGCTGCCATTCGGCCTAGCCATGATATGTATAGTGGTTTCCAGTTTTCCAGTTGTGATTGTATTTGCCTTAATAGTTTTGGGTAGTTATAGCTGTACGTGTTAGAGATACTGTTTGCTAGTTCAATTCCTAGGTAGGTTAGGGTTTCTTGTTTCCATTGGAAAGAATAGTCTTTTTTCAGGTTGTTTTGCTCTGATTTGGGTAGGTTCAATGGGAGGGCTTGCGTTTTGGTTATGTTCAGTTTGTAGTAGGAGATTTGGCTGTAGTTTTCTAGGATTTGGAAGGCGTTTTGAACTGATTGTTTTGGATTTGACAGGGTTAGGATGGTGTCGTCGGCAAATAATGCTAATTTGTGTTCAGTTGCTCCTGCTTTGATTCCTGTTATCTCTGTTGAGTCTCTGATTGATTTGGCTAAGGGTTCAAGGACTATGTTGTAAATTAGTGGGGAGAGAGGGCATCCTTGTCTTGTCCCGTTTGTTATCTGGAATGGGTTGGAGAGGAATCCCATATTAGTGACTTGCGCTGTGGGTTTGGTGTACAGTGTTGATATTGCATGTAGTATGTTTCCTTAAAATCCAAAGGCTTTAAGGGTATTTGCCATGTATTGCCAGTGGACTCTGTCGAAACCCTTTTCCGCATCAAGGGCAAGCAGTATTACAGGCATTTTTTGGTGGTTAGCTTTTTCTATTAGTGATAGCATTTTTCTGGTGTTGTCTAGTCCTTGTCTGCCGTTTGTAAAACCTGATTGGTCTTGATGAATTATTGTGGGTAGTGTCTCTTTTATTATTGCTCCGGTACACCTCGAATTCTGAGATTATTTCTCCTGTTTCTGTCCTCTGTGTCGGCTAGTTTATTTGTTAGTTGATGTACTTCGCTTTCTAGTGTGTTATTCGCGTCTATGAGTTCGTTGTGGGAACTTACAAGTTCTGCCATTTTATTTTCCAGGTGGTCAGTGCGGCCCTCTAGTTGGCTAACCTCATGGTTAAGTTCCGCCATTGCGTTTTTAAAATCGGCTTGGATGTTCGACCTAAGTGAGTTAAGTAGGTCTTTTAGTATAGGCAGAGTAATGTTGGGTTGTATATTGGTGGTCGCTAAGCATTGCGCTACTATACCTGTACCCTCTGTAGTGCGCACCGGGCTGCTGCTGTTGGTCGGCATCTAGGGATGAGGAGTATGCGTCTGCTTGCGAACCTGTTTCCGGGTAAAACGCTGTCATTTTCATCGGTGACACTTTCTTTTTTGTCTTGCCCATATTGTGGGTTGTTTAGAGGTAGTTTGGTGTGGGTTGCCCGTGGTTTAGGCTTTGCCCCAGGTGTTTATGAGCTTCCCCTGCACGGAGCTCTTTTGGAAGATGTCTGGTCACATCCGGTGTTGGCTCCGCCCCCCTAGGCAGATTTATTATAGTGTGAAAGCCAACATCACCAGTGAGGTTGCTCATAGCAAGCAATCAGAAATTATATTTGAATGGTCAACTAAAAGTTAGAAATCAAAAGCAAAGATAGGATTGGTTGCTATACCACTGGTGACGATGGCTTTCATACTACAATAAATATACCCCTATTTAGTGACAGTGTTATGCAAGAATGTAGGTGAGACTAAAGCCAGGGTTTATACCAGAATCTTGTATCACATTTAACTAAGGTCCAATTACAAAGAAATGACAATAGAATCTGCATAGAAACTGGTGTATTTAATGAAAATATATTTTAGCACAGCTTTTTCCTCCACCTTTAAAAAAGCCTGTGTCCACTATTAATAAGACAAGTAAGGCAAACTATTCTACTACATAAACTGGGTAGATCCTTATGTAGTAAAATATACAAAAATGGCAATTGAACAAAACCTCTTGCTCTCTTTTTGAGTTTTCACTATATACAGTATGTAGGCAGACCTTAGCTGAGTCTGCTTGTCCTTGTACCTTCTTAATGTCGTAAGTATGCATGTAAGTTACTATCACCACCGTTAATAATACTCAAGGGCAGATTTATTTGTTTTATAAGTTGAGATTTCCTCCAGAGATTCACAGCAAAAAGTTGTGATCAACTTTTTTAATCCTAAATTCAAGAAGTGACTTCAAAGATCAGTAATGATCAAACTGTATTGGCTTTACAAATATTTCTACCCAGTACTTGGATAACCATTAGCCTGTGTTACTCATTCCATATGTTTTACAGGTCCCATAATAGCAAGCTTAACAGAATGTAAGGTCTTGAACCTCACCCCTATCTGCAAATAGGGCATGGTGCTAATACACATGGGCACAAGTATGTGCCATCTCTTTGTGTAAGGGGTTCACAGGGCTTTTATACCTTTGGCACTTCAGCCTCGTTCTTTTAAACAGGTCAAGAAATCAGCGGTGACATTTTTATTACTAAGCACAAGTTACAGTTGATCACCAAGCACCGTTATATATAAGGATACAATTTACAGGATATTCATGGCTTTTGTGTATTATATATATTAAATGTTCTAGTCCATGTTTTCTGGAAAGAGAAATCATTTTAGCTGCATTATTTTTCTTCATTGTTAGATCTGCACTATCATTAATGTTAGTAAGTACTGTTTCAAATACAATAGATTTTTTATAAAGCATCTTGAGTATAAGCTCTTGTGGTTGGCACATTCAGCTTCTCCTGTTTCATTAGATTACGACAGTTTGTAGGCAAGCTCCTGTATGTTATAAGTGTATTTAAAAGCACTGCACAACTTCTAGAAACCAGATTGGTGGCTGTACTCTGGCTGATTTATTGCATTCAGTCTCACTTGATAAAAATATATGACTTATAAATGGATTTTTATAGTAAGTGAGTCAGCCACTTTTCTTATGGCATATTGTTTGCAATCAGGTTCAATGAAGTCAACGGTGTAAAATATGAAATACACATTTTTCAGGCAACTTTCACCTTTTTTTATAGTTATGGGGCTATGGTAATAAAATTGGACTGGTTTATGGTGCCATCCTTTTTGATACCGTCTTTTATGTCCGAAGAAAATTTTAATGTTATAACTCCTTTGCTGTCTTAGATAAAAGGTGAAACTGCATTTCTTTGGAGTAGAGCTTAAAGTGCAATTATATTCCAGCAAAATTGTGATGAGAGTATGTATAATTCATTTTATGGTATTAATTTTATTACTCGTGGAATTGTTCCATCCATGAAATATTCCAAGTACTTAGACACCCTCCCACCATGACATTCAGACTATGCATCTTGGCACACTAAAGGGTCATTTGCGTAGACCTAGGGCAAGAGAAAGTTCCATATTCTGGCTACTCTTTTACTTGCACATCTGAATGGTGTGCAACTTAGGGGCTACTTAGGGGTGCTCTGCCTACATGCCTCCCTTGGCCTGCCCTACCCCTCATTACACAGCAATGTATTCATGGAGGGGCAGCCACAAGCCTTTGTGAGTGCAGAGACCTGAGGCAATTCATTTATCCAGTAAGGCAGGGTAAAAACTGAAATTAGAGTCAGAAATATTTTGATAAAACCTAATGCAATCAAATTATCATGAAAGTAATTATGCAACCATCTACTAATGTTTTTTATTTTTGCAAAAATAAAAAAAAAATATAATCCTTATCTCATGAGTAATATTATCAGCTAAAAATTCTGGACATTTTGTGAAATAATCAAGTTGTTCTTCTTAGAAATGTGTCTCTTTTGGTGCAGCTTTGTGTCGGAGTCTGCTACTTTAAAAAGAGTAAGGTCAAATAAATTGGTGTGTGCTCCTCTGGCTACACAATGTATCGGTAATACCTTTAATAATTATATTAGTATTACTGTCAATCAAAACCTGAGAGACAGATTGCTGAGAGGAGGTTCCTGAAGAGTAACTTGGTTATTTCAGAAATTAAACAGAATTTTTCATTAATTAAATTTAGACAGTTCTTCATTTTGCATAAGACAGAGCTGATATTACATATTTGTGATAGTTCCCATTTAAAAAAAAAATGACATTTAAGTATCTCCTTTTAAATACTCAGAATTCGGCTACAAATGTCCTTTGTTGGAGATAAACTATAACAAATAAATGTTATCCAGAAAGCTCTGAATTATGGGAAGGACATCGCCCATACAGTCTAGATTTTAAGCAAATAATTATTTTTTTTTAATGATTTCCTAATTGAAATGTTTTTAGCAGGCTTAAGGTATGATGATCCAAATAACAGAAAGATATATTCCTAAATGCCCAGCCCAGCAGCGAAAGTATGCAGTAAAGACTATTTGCCCCATGCATTTGTAGAATTTAAAGCAGACTAGCTTTTCCTAACTTTATTATGAGGTGTGGGAAATGGCAGCACAGTTGTAGTCCCATAGTAGTCCCATATAGTACTGGTTATTATATCAGCATTAGCATGAACAATATTGGGAGTCATATGGTTTATGAATTATCAGCAGATAGGAGCATGTTCCATACAAAGGAAGCTTATGGGTCAGTTTCTTGGTTCCCATAGTATGAGCAGTTTTCTGTGCACTAATGCATGGATAGCTGTGTCCTTCTTTTTGGGGTCACAGAGCTTTTTTATTATTGTTTTGCCACAAATCACTAAATTATACTCAAAGTGAATCAAAGCCAAGATGATTTTATTATTATTATTATTATTAACATTTATTTATAAAGCGCCAACATATTCCGCATCGCTGTACAATAAGTGGGTTTCATACATTGGACATACAGAGTAACATATAAAGCAATCAGTAACCGATACAAGAGGTGAAGAGGGCCCTGCCCAAAAAAGCTTACAATCTACAAGGAGAAAGGGTTGAGACACAAGGTGTGGGAATGGGCATGACCAGAGTTGTGAGAGGCACAGGGTATTGCTTTTAGCAGCACATGGAAGTTATGTTAAACTAGATTAGGGTAAGCTTCTCTAAATAAATGCGTTTTTAGAGATCGCTTGGAGGCAGAGAGATTGGGAGAAAGTCTCACAGATGTGGGAGCAAATTCCAGAGAAGGGGGGCAGCCCTTGCAAAGTCTTGAATGCGAGTATGTGGGGAGGGAATGAGAGAGGAGCTGAGGAGCAGGTCAGTAGAGGAGCGTAACAAGCGGGTTGGATGGTATCTAGAGATGAGTTCAGAGATGTAGGGTGGGGCAGAGTTATGGACTGCTTTGAATGTGAGAGTCATTAGTTTGAATTTTATCCTGGATGGTAGGGGAAGCCAGTGCAGGGATTGGCAGAGTGGCACGGCAGAGGAGGAGCGGTTGGAGAGGTGTATGAGCCTGGCAGCAGTATTCATTATGGACTGGAGAGGGGACAGTCTTTGGAGGGGAAGGCCAATTAATAGGGAGTTACAGTAGACCAGGCGAGATATAACATGAGAGTGAATAAGAATTTTGGCAGCATCTTGGGTGATAAATGATCGTATTTTGGAAGTATTTCTTAGGTGAAAGTGACATGATTTGATAAGTGATTGGATATGAGGAGTGAAGGACAGGGCAGAATCAAGGATAACCCCAAGGCACCGGGCAGAAAAAAACAGAAAAAATGTTCTGGTTAAATATCCTGACATAGTTGGCTGGCTAGTTGATTCAGTGCAGGGGTCCTCAACCTTTTTTACCTGTGAACAACACTTAAATGTAAAAAAAGGTTGGGGGGCAACAAAAGCATGAAAAAAGTTCCTAGGGGTGCCCAATAAGGTCTGTAATGGTTGTTTGGTAGCCCAATGTGGAATACAGGAGGCCAATACACATGGTCTTTATGGCCCCAAACTTGCCTCCAAGTCAGAAATTAAAAAATGGGCATCTGGGAGCAACATCAAAGCGGTTAGTGAGTTATATGTTGTTCACGAGGCCATGTTTTGGGATCTCTGATCCAAAGAAAGGCAAAAAAAACCCTTCTAAAGCCTCTCCAATTTTCCTCACAGGGGAAAAATTCCTACCTGACTTCAAGATGGCAATCAGACCAGTCCCTCGATCAACTTGTGCTAAGAGCTATTTTCAATAACCCTCTATTTTCTCACTTGCTAAAAAGCCATCCAACCCCTAATATATCTGCAAGGAGTCTTTAAATTCTCAACCTTTCTGCTTGGGATTTCTTCAGGTACTCCCACACTCCAAAGCCATATAGGCAGGTTAATTGGCTCCTGATAAAACTAGCCCTAAATACGATAGCTAGACACCTTAGATTGTGAACTCCACTGGGGCAGGGACTGATGTGAATGAAGATAGATCTCTTGAAAGAGATGTGCAAAATGTTTCTCTGCAGTAAATAAAGGATAAGAAAAGCAATAAATAGCTAGGCGAGCATGAAAACAATGTAATCTATATGCCATCCTAAAAAGCAAATGACAATTCAGCTCAGCTGTTATGAATCATGAATTAAAATTGAGAGAAAGACAAGCCTTGGTATGTCTTAACTATCAGGATCTGTCACACATATGGGCCCACTGCCATGTATTCTTAGCAAAGAGTATAAATATATATTTTTTCTCATGATGAGAAATGATGTTATTTGGTCATCTGAATAAAAAAGATGGTCCATCAAACATAGCTTTTATGAATAAAGGTTTTTTTGTTCTTTCAGGCATACATCCTAAAGAAGCAAAAAATACTATCTTTGACATATTTATCTAATGAATATTTAATTTCTCCAATGAGCCTACAGTACACGATTTCTCTCTGCAAATGCCTTTTCCTCTCTAATTTTAATCAGGTCTCTTGGTTACCCTGGCTCCTCTTAGATGCTGTAAGAAAACAATCTCAAGCTGATAGAATATTTCATAAGTTTTGCTCTTCACTTTGCAGAGAAAATGTGTCAGTTTGTCAATATAGTTT
This sequence comes from Xenopus tropicalis, assembly GCF_000004195.4. Taxonomy (NCBI): domain Eukaryota; kingdom Metazoa; phylum Chordata; class Amphibia; order Anura; family Pipidae; genus Xenopus; species Xenopus tropicalis. The sequence continues at coordinate 124,542,361 of NC_030682.2, forward strand.
TGACATGGATAGAAGATGATACAAAATTATTTCAGGATTCCTATAGAAGGCAAGTCAGCTGAGTGTTCATTTATCTCAGGTGCACTCAATCATCCTGGCTGTTATCAGCATGTTTAATGTATTTTTCACCTCATAATGCAGAAACAGGGCAAGGAGATGATGAATAAGAAAGATAAATACACAGGAAGTCCTTTTTAATGTAACTGCCACAAAAATGTATCTATAGAGTTGTATTTGACTAATATTATTAAAAATATTGTCATTGAATATGAGCTAGTCCAGAATCCTTCCATAACCTTTGCACATGAAAATGATGTGTAAAGCCTGGGAAAAATGAATTGAATTTGAAAATGTGGTCGTCCTATGTGTTATTTCAACAATCAAATAATCAGTGAAGGAATGTTATCAGTTTATAGCGGGTAGAAGGTTAAACACAACAGAGCAGTGGTTCCCTAAAGGAAAGTGCCCGTAATGGGGTGCAAAGCCTCAGATGTGTGTTGGAGAGGGAACATGAAGGTCAGTTAGGAAGAGATTTGCAGAGATTGCCTATTTGCTCCCTAGATCCTCAAGGAAGTCAAGGTCAATTAAGGTGAGATTTGGGGTGAAGAACTATTTGCTGTTCTTACTGGAACTATGACTAACTGGCTAATGCCGTGATTGTTATTTATGTGCCTAACATTGTCATGAGCTACGGGGGGCAAAACAAAAACCTAAAGTGACCCCCATAAACTTTTCTTTTACAGTGTATTTTTTTGAAAAGTTGGCCTACTGTAAAAAAAAAGATCATTTTCTTTTACTCCCTGAATGGCTAAATTTGACTGTCGGCGCTATAAATTTTATTCTTTAATGACCTTTTCCTCACCAATAACCTATTAAATATGTTATGTTATTAAAAAATTGAGCAGTGGAGTTTCCAATGAAGTTTTAAATGAGGTACAACCTTTATATCTCGGTCTCTTCTCAAAATAGCTGGGACAGTACGCACACCCCATTAAATACAAAAAGTTGACAGACTACAAGAGTCCTTGAATATAACAAAATGGTTGTTGTCACCAAATTTACCTGAGGCATCAAACTTTAAACCCATATAACCACCAAGGGTCTGGCTCTGGGGCATTCAAAGCATGCAGAGGCACAGGCACCATATGGAAAGGGGCAGCCAGACTATGAAAAAGAACAGATGCACAATATAATACCAAACAGTTAAATGGATATCATGATATGTATACCAGCCTGTGAGCATGCAGTAAAAGGGAATATAGAATATTTTATATTATGCAATAGATCTCAATATGTTACAGGCAATTGTAAATGTTTGCAAAGGGCATTTTTACACTAAAGCTGCCATGTACCTGAATGGAAAATACAGTCCCCCCACCCCTTTTTAACTTTAGAACTCATTAGGTTGGCCATATGTAGACAAGGCGCATAAACACTATTATAACTTCCAAAAAAAAATATATATATATATATTTTTTATACATACATACCTTATTCCATAGAGGAAATGTAGATCTGCATACTTAACACTTTTCATAATATTTTTATTTGATAGTAGAGGGAACATATTGTTAGAATTAAATAACCATGCTCACAAATATATAGACATGGCATTGGCTTTCTAAGGCTCTCCTGGACCTTATCTGCCCCTACACTTGGCACTAAGGTCCCTGTACTGGTGATCATAGAAGGAGTCTGAGCCCACAATCACTCTTTTCAGCAGACCTTTAGGTCATTTAAGAATCTAGCCAAGTCTGTCCCATATTGCTACAGTAATAAAACCATAGTGTGTATGAGGAATGGATTGAACATGCATTGCATGTAAAAGTAGCATTTGAGCATACATATTAATAAGCCCAGATAGACACTCTGACTTGTGTGCCAAACCTGCAGCCCAACTACACACGCTACAAATAGAGTGACTTGAAAAGTGCAAAGCTTAAAATTATTTTCTAATTATGTCTAGAATACATTTGCATTTAATGAATAATTTGAATAATAGAGATGCAGATTATTTATTGCAGAGCCAAAACATCAACCTACCTTTAGAATAAATACAAAGAAAGATACAAACAATGTGGGCTTGTGTTTGAATGCTCTGAATTACAATATGACTGTGTGAGATGAGCAGAATAGCATTGTGTTGGAGGCAGAAAACGATCAGAAGAAAGCCTGGGAATAACATATGGTATAATAGCAAAGTAGATCCTTTGCACTCACCTATATTAACAAACTAAAGGACATTAGGACATATTGTGCAAAAAGCTACTAATAAAATGCTGTCCCCTGTAAACAAGGCAGTTTTGTTTAAAGGGAGGTCATTTCATTAGTAGCTTTTTGGCAGAAAAGTCATTATTCATATAGGTAAGTGCAGAATATCTACTTCAATGTATGTATTATGCGTTCTACTCTGTTTAGTGGAAAGCCCAATTTCCCTTTTGCTATTAATGTATAAAGGACCACTGTCCAGCCCCATGATGTAACTTCTATCATTCCCAAGTATTGCAATAGATGGACACATTCTATGGTTCCTATAGAATCTTACTGGAAAAACACATTTCCAGCAGGACATGATGCTTTGGCCACCACCTTAAAGTGGGCAAAATAGGTTGCGCCACAGCTTGTTTATTTTACCAATGTAGATGTGAATTAGCAGAGCACTAATTCAAAGAGCACTAAGTTGCAGAAAACTATTACAGGTATGGGATCTCTTATCCGGAGACCTGTTATCCAGAAAGTTCCGATTTACGGAAAGGCCATCACCCATAGGGGCAGATTTACTAATCCACGAATCCAAATCCCGAAAGGAAAAAATTGTATTGAAAATGAAAATTTTGCAACTTTTTCATCGCCGTCGCCATTTTTCGTGTTTGTCGTGACTTTTTCGTTGCCGTCGCCACTTTATCGCTGCCGTTGCGACTTTATTGTATTTTGCGCAACTTTTTCGCCAGCGTTGTGATTTTTTCGTATTGAGCGAAACGACGTTAAAACCAATCCAATTTTTTTGCGACGGCGATGAAAAAGCTACGGAAAATATACGAAAAAGTCGCGGCGGTGACGAAAAAGTCACGGGACATACGAAAAAGTCGCGACGAAAGAGTCGCAAAAATACCAATCAATACGAAAAAACACATTCGGACATCTTCTAATAATTACTGAAAAAATAGGCATTATTTTATTTTCTGTGCTCATAAGGAAGTTACATGATGGCATCTTGTTCACTAAAACAACCATGTCTTTCTTTTCTCATTGTTAAAAGCAGAAAATGTTGGTTTCCAGGATGTGTTGCTGGCAGACTAACAGGTAGACAACATAAAATACTGGTTATTATATCAGCATTAGCATGGACAATATTGGGAGTCATATGGTTTATGAATTATCAGCAGATAGGAGCATGTTCCATACAAAGGAAGCTTATGGGTCAGTTTCTTGGTTCCCATAGAATGAGCAGTTTTCTGTGCACTAGTGCAATAAAACTTAAACTATGAATAAATCTGAACTTGTGGCAGGGAATCATTAAAGGGTGTTCTCCCTGTACCTCTGTGCTTTGGGAGTGCTGACTACTATTGCTTTATTGTTCAACTCATTTTCAACTCTCCAAGGCAGGCAATACCATTCTGTCTCAGCGATTATCAATTAGGCATACCGAATGTACCGTATATGGGCTAAACTGCAGTGTCTACATTTGCATTTTTTATGATTTCATCATTATACAACTGCTGTAATAAAATATTAATAATTTAAAAAGAGATTAAACGTTTACTATACCTTGCATTTCGCAAAGTGCACTATAATAGAGAGAGCTCCCAGAAAAAAAAACAACACAGCACAAAGGTTGCTAGAAAATTTATAGTGGCTATGAAAGTGCTTTTTATGCTGCAATGCAAACAAAAATCCACAAAATAGAGATGATGGTTCTGTTCAGTTACTTGGACATTGTACACTTTGGGGCTAATGTACATGAGCGGTTTGCCCTAGTGGCTTTTATTATGCTAAGTGCACTAGGCTATTGCTATTTATTAAACCTGGGGTTATATAGTAACATGGGCAAAATGTGCCCCTTTCTACATTCCTTAGTAGTTACAATTCGAGTGATATAATCCCTATACTAAACTTTTACCAAGTTCATGGTATCAAAACCATGATTGAATTTAAGAATCAGTAGCAGTTTTTTTATGATTTTGCTTATATTTAAATATCCATATTAGGGTTCATAATTTGGTACACTTTGCTCCAAGTCTTGCCGAATTTGCCCACCCCTGGCTTTATGCTTTATATATGATCATGTATTCTGAATCCTCCAGCAGTCAAGCATGATCTTTGTTTTAGAAAACAACTATTTGTAAACAGAAATATTTGATTTTTTACAGCATTGACCTTGAAAGTGCAGCAGTGAAATGAAAAAAATGACTGACAGGTACAGCTAATACGAGCTATGAAATATTACTTAGGCGGCACCTATGGCATTACAGTGTGCCAGCCATTTCTCTTTTTAATACAAAAGCATGAAAACAAGCCAGACCCTACACAATCACTTCACAATCCTACTTCAATTTCCTTTACCTGATCTAATATTGAAAAATTTTCTTTGCAGGGTTTTCTTGGTCCCTTTGTGGTATTTGAACTTATTTCAAGAATTGTACATTATGTATTATGCCCACTCTCATCAAGGTAAACAATGCCTTAATATTCCATATTTGATTCCTCTAGGCCAGTAAAGTTGGGAATACATGTACCAATAAAGTAGTAAAAAATTATTTTTGGTACATGTATGGTGGTCTGCCAATCCCACCTGATCCACTTACTATGGAGCACTAGCATAAGAAGAAATGAAGAGGAGACACATCAAAACAATAGGAAGGTGACTGTACTGTGTTTGGCACTTTGTACTGTATTGGTCCAATTGGCCTGCAGATACTGTACAAGGACATGTATAGTTGCCTTAAGTGGCCTCCAAGTGTCATACAAAGAGTTACTGTATATGGAAGCTTAATTTCAAGGGACACTTTGCCTTCCAGCAATTTTTTTTTACTTTGAACTGTGGATGAAGACAAAGGGAAAGTATACTGCATTTATCTAAAAGTTAGGTATTTATAAATATGCATGTATTCTACAGGGCATGAGTACTTTATAAAGCATAATATTGAATTTAGTTTTTAACATTAAATTGTAGTCATATTTTATTTTCCTAAAAATGCCCTGTCCTTAGCACAGCCCCCCCACCACCACCACCACCACCACCACAGTCCATAATGTTTATCTCTTCTTAGGACAATGGTTCTCAAACTGTGCAGATGACTCTCTGTGGGTGCTTTGAGCAGTTGCAGTGGAGCTCTCTTTGTGGAAGCCACTATAGCAAGAGGTGGATAGGCTATTAGGGCTGATGCGGTGGTAGAGACAAGGAGACCAAGATTAAGCACAAAGGTAACTCACCCACTCTCTTTAAGATAAAACTCAGATGCTACCTTTTGGAGCACTAAAACATTATTTTGCCCAGTCCTGCGCTTAATGGCAAATGCCCATACCTAGTGCACTCTTACCTTCCAATTTGTGCATCTAAACTGCAGGGGCACATTGGCAATCTTGATAGAAGAACTATGCCTTATTCCTTCTTGTTCCTCACAGTTCTATCGCTCATGTTTTTGTACGATCCCAACCAGCATCAAGAGAAACTAATTACCTTATTTAATAAATTGAGCTTTCCTATGAGGGGGAAATTTAGAAAAATTAGACAGTGTTAAATCACTTAATTGAAAAATGACCTGCTGTCTGTGGAATGCTGGCTCAGGCTCGCTGGTTTTGCCCATCGTACGCTCAATGATAAAGGTTCATTTAATAAGAAATAGATTGTGAGATGCAGAAACATTTTATCTTAATTCTGTTGGTATACATAATTGTTGCTTTTTTCTGTTTCATACTTTTTAACATCTATTTATCGTTTGCTTTCATAAGGTTCATAAGGGTTAACCCCTCCAAATGACCTCAAAAATATATACACATAGTTATACAGACTTATCAGTACACTCACATGTATATGTATACCACTACCTGTACTAACAACCTGTAGATTTAAAGGGGGTCTGTCAGTTAGTTGAACAATATAAAGTTTACTTGTATGTATGTATGTTTAACTTTATTTATAAAGCGCTACAAGGATAGCCAGTGCTATACAATCTTACTATATACACAATATACACAAGTGTTATAATAAATACATAATATTACATTGCACCATGGATCACTGGCAGTGTTGTCCCAACACCACCATGATTCGATAAATAAATATTGCCAGAGGCATAGCAAATTTTCAAAGACATTCCAATCATTTTTCTTTATCTGAAATGTAGCCCAAACTGCACCACTTTCCCTTATGTGAAAGCCAGTTGATCATGTAAATGGGTTTACGTAAAAACTATTTTAAAAAGCAATGACCAGTTGTCATTGTCTACACCATAGTGACAGTTGAAAGGGAAATTCTCCTTTATATTATGTTTAATAAAAATGTAATTTGACTTAATTCAGTTTCAGTGACTACATTTACATTTTCCTGATAAATCCTCTTTGCATTTTAATGGACGGCTAATGATCACTAATGCTTTATTATATCAGCCATCGTATTGCCCACCATAATTACGGCTTGTTGTTCCTATCACTGTTTCATATCACTGACAATTATAAGAAGTTAATAGATACACATTCCTGATCCTTGTGATGTTACTTGGAGAAATAATTTAGTTCAAAGGTTCATTGCCCTTCAGTATAACGAATGTTAAAACCCATCAGCACTGTACCAAGTATGTTCCTTAAATACATATATATTCCTTAAGCAAAAGGTATAGCCCACACTTTCTGCCTGGTTATTAGGGGTGTCTTTTATCAGCACATTCTTTCCAGTCATTCCAAATTATGTCAGTAATGAATAATCCAAATTTACAAGTAAATCAATACATCGCACCCCCCCACCTCTAAGCTGATAGTGACAGGTTACAGTTGCACAGGAACACATCAGTATCAATATAAAATCCTTTCTGGCATAAATGCAACCCTAGAGAAGAAGAAAAGAACAGCAAATAGTACAGGTATGGGATCCCTTATCCGGAAACCCTTTATCCAGAAAGTTCCGAATACCCCTAAGCTTCACTGATGATAATTAATAGAGTTAGAGCCATGTGACACATTCACCAAAGAGGGCAACCAAAGTAAGTGTAGTTACAGGAAGAAGTCTTTAGGTCCTGAAAAAGTACCCAGTATCAGACTAGGGTGCCAGTGGCCCAACTAAAATCCTTAAAAAAATGTCCTCCTCGCATAGTTTGTTCTCCAGTCTCTTTTTACTCCATGATCTAGCCTCTTCATTTCTACTCTATGTTCTTATACTGAACTGGGAAAATGACAAAGGTTGGGTGAGCAGTAGGGTTCATTGACGCTTGGGCTCACTGGGAGTTTTCCTGGTGCCCTTGTAGGCCAGACCAACACTTAGGGGCCCATTTACTTACTCACGAACGGGCCGAATGCGTCCGATTGCGTTTTTTTCGTAATGATCGGTATTTTGCGATTTTTTCGGAAAATTATCGCGACTTTTTCGTTACCAATATGATTTTTGCGGAAAAACGCGAGTTTTTCGTAGCCATTCCGAAAGTTGCGATTTTTTCGTAGCGTTAAAACTTAAAAGGCGCGATGTTTTGCGCAAGTTTTAACACTACGAAAAAATCGCAACTTTTTGCGCAAGTTTTAACGCTACGAAAAAATCGCAACTTTCGGAATGGCTACGAAAAAGTCGCGTTTTTTCGCGCAAATCGTATTGGTAACGAAAAAGTCGCGATAATTTCCAAAAAGTCGTAAAGGCGCCGAAAAAATCGCAAAAAATACGAAAAAGTCGCAAAATGTTTGTTTTCCAATCGAAATTTTTCCAATTCGGTCGGAATTCGTGTCTTAGTAAATCAGCCCCTTAAAGTACCCTAGAAAGCAAGTCGCACTCGGTGACTGTTCTGTTATTGCTGCAAAACAGCACTGATACAGTATGTGTTTTGTACTTTCTCCATAGGGAGGCAACACATTACATAATTTACCTCTAAAATAATTACAGTTTACAGGTGCAAATATTTATTTTATGCTTAAATTTTCCTTTTTAACTGCCACTTGCGCAGAATAAAGGACCTACTTCGATATCCCGGCCTGTTTACAGCTCTTGTGGGCTGTAGCTTCCCACATACCGCATCTGAAAGAGAATTTAATGTATACTAATCATTTCATAGCCTTGTCTCTGATCTATGCAGACAGCTCCAAGGTACTGTAATCCTTCCGGTGCTGCTGGAGAAACACGCCAGTGAATAAGAAAAAGAGAGGGATGTAGGGAAATAAACAAAACAAAGCTCGTAGCACTTCAAGTGTTGATTGAACTGTGGGGGGCAGCATCTGGCTTCAATCTTTCTTCCCAACCAGCCGCTCATATCTTCTTGTGTTCTACGAGTAAATCACCGTGGGTTACATTTCCAGAATTGTCTTTCAGCATATGGTATGATCTTCCCCCAAGAAACCATTGTGATGAAATAACATATATAGTACAGCATTTATTTTTGGGTGTAAGAGTTAAATATCAAGGCATCTGATACTCGTGTTATGTTGAACTGCTATCAAGGATAAAATAGATATTTATGGTGAGAATAACACATTTACAGTGGTGTGACACCTGTGCTAATGAGAGAGAATAAGATTTAATCATGCATTTGACTCAGTATAACACTATTTTATCCACTATAATGAATGCTGTTCCTCTGCAACCTGCTGCATAATTACGGCCATATTGCACAATTACTGTCTGCTCCATCTGTATGTTCTTACTGATCCCACACCTCCCAAATCATCCAGGCCACTCTTTGTTATAATCAGTCACGCCCCCAGCAATTTTGCTAGAAGTTACTGAGCCCTACGAAACTTGTTTAGAGGGGTTGTTCACCTTTACAGAATATACTGGGACATAAACTTTGATATTCTGAGTGGTCTTCATTTTATTTTATAGTTTTTGACTTATTAAGTTTTTTTTCCAGAAGCTCTGCAGTCTGGCTTTTCAGCAGCTACCGTGTTTCCCCGAAAATAAGACACTGTCTTATATTTTTTTAAGCTCCAAAATATGCACTAGGTCTTATTTTCAGGGGATGTCTTATTTTTCCATGAAGAAGAATACAGTACACATTTATTCCATTGTTTGGGGGAGATTTATCGCCCAGCCCTAGGTGGGTGTCTTATTTTCGGAGGGGGGCCTTATTTTCCGAGGGGGTGAAAAATCAGGGGGGTGCCTTACTTTCGAAGGATGTCCTATTTTTGGGGAAACAGGGTATCTGGTCGCTATGGTTAAATTTAATCAATTTTGAATTGGAAAGGGCCTGAATAGGTAAATAATAAAAAAGAACAATAGGGATGCACCAAACCCAGTTTTTGGGTTTGGCCGAACCCCCAAATCCACCCAGATGGATTCAGCCGAATAATGAACCAAATCCTAATTAGTATATGCTAATTAGGATGCTATTTAGGATCCAGAAGGGTAAAAAAAAAATTCTAATCTATGCTAATTTTAGGATTCGGTTTAGTCAGGACAAATCCTGGCCGAATACCGAACCGAATCCTGGATTCAGTGCATCCCTAATGAACAATAACAATACAATTGTAGCCTCATGGAGCAATAGTTTTTGGCTGTTGGGGTCCTTGACTCCTATTTGAAAGCAAGCAAATAAATCAAAACAAAAAAGAAATATGTTCAGTTGAAAAGTTGCTAAGAACAGGAATTCTATAACATACTTAAAGTTAACTTAAAGTTGAACTTTACCTTTAAGACCACTTGCAAGATGACCTGTTTCACAAAAATAATAAAATTGCACATCTGTCAGGCCTTAATGGACCTGTAACACTGCTGGGACCGCAGAAGCTATTGAGTGCAATGAATAGGGGAGCACAGCCGTATACATGGGAATCCATTAGCAGCAGCTCAGCCAGGCTGCCACCAAAGTCTTCCAGCTACTGGCATCAGCTTTGGCCATGAGCTTTGAATCCATTTCCCATGACCACACAGATTTTAAAAACTGTGCTCAAACGACCTTTAATTTGCAAAGGGCCAAAATAATTTTCTCCCCATGACATGTAGAGTGCACTGCTCCACCTTGCACGGTAGCAATACCTGTGTGCTACGCCACAATGCACTCAAGCAGTGGGATCTGAACATAACATTTCTACTGTACAGCTCTGCCTACATAAGTAGCGCTTTATAAATATATACATACATACATTTCCTTGCACTGTATTTCTCACCACTGGCCGTACCACAACCTACATTAACCCAGTATACTCTCTAAAAAGAACCTATTAACTATGTCACTGATGGATGCTTGTAGTTTTTGCTTAAAGATATTGGAAGTCACTACTTTAGGACACAATAATTCTCAATTTATTTGAAAAAAAAAAATCCTTCTGCTCAATAATGTACTGAATGCTTCCTACAGCTCCTAAATCCTTAGGTCCTTGTTTAAATGTCTTCTGGTTGTGATCACAAGCAAATGCCAATAGCCTATGGACACAGCAAACCCACTGGTTGATAGGTGCATAGGCGTAAATGTCATCCAATTGGAGTCCTGACTGGTGTCATTTTCAAAAGCAGATTAAAAAGCAAAAATACATTAAAAAGTGATTAAAAAGTCTATAGCTCATGGAAGATTTTGGAACATTTACATTGCACCTCCTTTCTAAATGCTGCCAAAGCCCAAAGCTTGCAATGTAAATGCCAACTGTTACTAGCCAACCAGTTTCCTAAAATACAGATACTCTGAGAGACTCAAATGAACACAGTTGTAGAACTATTCAGCTCCTCCCCAGTTGTATTAATCCTAAGTGAATACCATGTTCAGTTCTGCCATATCTGTTGCCACTATTTGGTGATAAATGGAATAATCATGTCTACAAACAGCCCATTACTAGACAATAAATGCAGTGTGTTGCTTGGGTATAAATGATACCCGGGTACCGTTCGGTACTGTCCAGTTACACACCAGGACTGACAATAAAACTTTCGGTCGCACAGGGAGACTCAGCAGCGCAAAGAGAGGTGAGAGCGCATCTGGGCGCAGACACTTTGCCCAATCGCACAGGCAGCACAGCGCAGGCTCTGAGCGGCGCACATTTGCGCATTTATCCAAGCGCAGGCTCTGAGCGGCGCACATTTGCGCATTTATCCAAGCGTAGGCTCTGAGCGGCGCACATTTGCGCATTTATCCAAGCGCAGGCTCTGAGCGGCGCACATTTGCGCATATACCCAAGCGCAGGCTCTGAGCGGCGCACATTTGCGCATTTACCCAAGCGAAAAGCTGAGGGAAGGCAGATCGCTGGCATTATCAGTAGGGGAAGCAGGCGGGATAAGCTGCCCATTTTCTCCCACTGACAGGACTTGAAGTGATAAAGCTTCTGGATGGTTTCCCCATCCCCAGCCTCCTCCCTCCTCACACAGCAGCCACCGTGCCATCAGCAGCAGCGGCAGTACCGGGAGGAAGAGCCGCCGAGCCCCGGAGCCGCGCTACTTACTCACAGCAGCTGCCGTGACCGCACCGACTCCGGGATCCCAGACAGGGGGGAGAGCTAGGGGGGACTGTGTGCGAGCAGAAAGGGAATCGGCACCGCACCTGCCCCATTCTCCCGCTGCAAGGTGGCAGCCGTCTGAGCAGAGCTCCGCTGGGAATTTCCAAGCTCTCCTTCCCACACTGTCGCTGTACTTATTGCCCCTTACTTGCCCCCCCCCCCCCTGGCCGCAAGTCAGCCTGGCTCCTAGTCACGTGTCAGTGCCCGAAGCGGAGACGGACAGAGAGAAGCCGCTCATTCCTTCTCCCACCGCCATACTGTCTTTTACTCCTAAAATTCTCATTTTTATTCCAACATTTTACTCCCGCTCGGTGAGTACCTTTTCCCTGACATTCTTGTCTTTTTTTTTTTTAATTTGGGGTATTTTTTTGTCTTTTTTTTTCAATACATATTTTTTTTATTTTTGTAACTACTGTTTTTAACTTCTTTGCTGATTGTTATAATGGGAGCAGTAGTTCTTAGTCCAAGTTTTTCTAGCAGGTTGGGTGGTGATGTGAAGGGTCCTGGGTGCTGCTGGGAAAGGGACCAGCAAGCTCCCCTGATAAGCAACTGGTTTCATTGGGCACTGTGCAGTGAATGTGTTACTCTTTTCTTTTCTTCTTCTTTTTTTCTTTCTTTCTTTTTTAATCTGCAGTATGTTTGTAACTCTTGATTCCATCATTGTTTTTTCCTTTTTATATCAATGGGATGTATGATAAGATTTGGCAAGAAGCTGGCATTTCTTGATGGTGCAAGACCAATTCCCTTTCTTTTTCCCCCCTGACTGCTTTTTACACATACCCCTTTAAAAAAAAAAAAAAAAAGGCAACTTCACTTTTTTGCTGCACTTTTTTTTCTTTCTTTCTTTTTTTTTTTTAATCGTTAAGTTGTTGTCGACTTTGGCGTATTTTATTTTCTGCTGCCCCTGAAATAATTTCATGCTAATAAAGAAAAAAAAAAGGCAATTTATGAATGAATGGACGTTAATCTGTTGGTACAGCTGTGTGCGTTTCCAATTGATGGCAGTGGAAAGTGTATTTTTTTTTTCTCTCTCTTTTCTGGAAAATGAAGTGCGATTTGGTTTCCTTGTCAACAGAAGATGAAGTGGTGAACATCTGATCCACAGGCAGTGCAGGTACTATATCTCTTGAAGGCGTTTCCACTGTTAGCAATCACAACAGCAGGAACTGTACTGTTCAATGCCTGCATAGCTCTTTCTAGCTACCTGCAGTAATAGCCCTGGGGTATTTGTGCCAGTACTCTCAGAGTATTCCCTCTCTGTAAGTTTGCTTGGCTTCTGTTTGCATCCCCACCACCCTTGCCTTCTACCTGTGCAAAATAAGGCCATATACGCCATATGCTGGACTAGTAAAAGTAGTGTATGAGGCTACCTGGGAGGCTTTTTTGTGGTCCAACATGGCTCCTTATTGCAAATCAGATATCAAATGAGAAAAGCATCGGTATCTGCAGTTCTGCATGTGCTTCATCAAACGTTGGAGCCTTTCTTTGTTGGGGGGAGGCACAGAGAATGACTTTCGGATGTGGATATACTGCATCCTTTTGTTTGCCGGGCTAATGTCATTGAACTTGCTGCAGCTGTAGTTCCACTGTCAGGGCAACAAGACATTGGTGGCTTTGAGAACGAAAAAAAAAAAGCTTTTGCTGACGGGTCCCTATGACAGCTTCATTCACACCTGATTTGTCACACTAACCCACTCGTATTTTAGCCTTAAACAGTCTGGCATGTGTCTGCTGGGAGCGCAAACACTGTTTGTTTACCTTCATGTTTGTAGTTTTGACACAGCACATCTGCTTATATAGATGTCCCAGCAATCCCAGCTGTTCTGGTTTAACCATTGCTTCTATATCCAACCATTATGTTATCCCAGGTTAACTCTTTCATGGGTTGCTTCTTTATTTTACCTTACTATGTGCCCTGGCATTTCTCAAGCAACAAGTTTCCTTTGGCTTGAAACCTTCTATTCAGCAGTTACAGCCCACAACAAGGAACATAATGGGTTCTGCATGTAACTATTCAGTAATACTGTTTCCCCTGAGGCAAGTTGGGGCAGCAGGAGTGTGGCCGGCAGATAGAGTCCATTTAAGAAACTGAATTATAGCAACAAATGTTGCGGCACATGATGAACCTTTTTTGTAGGAGAAATTGATTTTTTGTCAGTGGCACAATTGTAGTCACAGATATTCTTAGTTTTATTTTATAAATACAGAGTGATATTTTAAAATAAGTAGAGCATTATAGGTCAAAGTTATACAGGTGTGGGATCCGTTATCTGGAAACCCGTTAGCTGGAAAGTTCAGAATTGCAGGCAGTCTCCCATAGACTCCATTTTCAGTAATTCATATTTGTTAAAAATTATTCCCTTTTTCTCTGTAATAATAAAGCAGTACCTTGTACTTGATCTCAACTAAGATATAATGAATCCTTATTGGAGGCAAAACAAGCCTATTGGGTTTATTTAATATTTAAATTATTTTTTTTAGTAGTCTTAAGGTACAAAAAACTAAATTTCTGAAAGATCATTTTTCCAGAAACCTCCTGGTCCAGAGCATTCTAGATAACATGTCCCATGCCTGTACAGGTTATTAACATTTGCTTGTTGCAAGATTAGGGATGCCATTTTGCATATTTTAGTTATTCTTTATTATATATATATATATATATATATATATATATATATATATATATATATATATATATTATATATTATATATAGTGAAAGTATTATGGCTTCTTAATGACCTGTGTGATTAACCTTGATGAATAAAAAAAAACTACTGTTTGTTTTCAAGGTGTTCCATATGATTATGACTATTCATTGATTATTCATTGGACCCACAATCTATGTAAGTGCATTAGAATAATGCAAATTATTATAAAACAACTCCGGACAAGTCATTAATAACCACTGTATGGAATAACATGCCACCAGAAAATACATAAATTAATAAAATGGTATAAATAATATAGAATGCAGAAAGTTAAGTAGGGTAAGGATAGTTGTATGGGAAGCCCCCCACATGAATCTGTTGAGTGACTTTCAGCATTGCAGGGGTTGGCTGTGCTCTGTCTATGGAGGATGTTCTACTGAGTTTTATATAGTAAATAGTGGAGCTAGAATTTTAAACTGGACAGGCTTGTGTAAGCATATAGTCCTTTTGCACATTCCTTTATTAATTGTATTTGTAAGTGATGCTTTTTTTCTATTGTTCCTTATTAGCCCTGTATTTAATCGGTTTTCATTGCTTTTTATTATACTGCTCATAATTTTGAATTATTTGAATGGTGCTAAGGAATTTCACAAGACATTTTCTGGCTTTGACATTTTCTCTAAATGAGTTCCTTTCGTTTGGTATCACTAATTAACTGAGCACAGGCAATTCCATTGACAGTGACATGTAATTACTGATATGATAGATAAAATGGTATAGTGTATATCCGTGTCAGAAGCATATCCTGCTGCATATAGATTGCTTTTACCTGGGAAGCTACAATATTTCTCATGCTGTACTTTATCAGACATTTATATTTTATGAAGGGAATGGGAAGGTTGATTCAGTCATTGCCAACACTCAGGCATTTTAAAATGTAATGTTGCTACAAATATGTGCCATTTGTTTCTTTACCCCAGATGTTCTTATTGAAACCTAAGTTGATCTGCACCTCAGTGATTGTGGCTATTCCATCTGTGCTGAAACTGGGAGCTGAGATGATCTTTCTTAGCCACAAACTGCTGCATTTGTTTAAAATTGAAATTTGAAGTTAAAAGCATTAAAAAGTTCAATCATTCTCACCCTGAGCCAAATTCTATTGAGCTTACACAGTTCTCAGACAAGCAACTGTACCCAAATATAGTGGCATTTATTGTAGCTCCCATGAAAATGATTAGGGTACCTGTAGTTTATGTTTTTCATTACGTCGCACAAAAGTGTGCCCCTCGGTGATCATTTAAAGAGCACTGGCACTTGGGATATAATAACTCTTTGCACCTTTTGTTGGCCCTCCCTCATTTGTGTGTCTGTATGATTCCTATGTGTCACCTTTGAACTAACTTTTAGCATGATGTAGAGAGTCCTGAGAAAATTTGCATTTGGTCTTCATTTTCTGTTATTTGCGTTTTTTTTTAAATATTTAGCTTTTTGTTCAGCTTTTTTGGAATTTCAGCAGCTATCTGGCTGCTAGGGTCCAATTTAACCTAGCAACCAGGCAGTGGTTTGAAAAAGAGACAGGGACATGATTAGAGGAGGGCCTAAATAGAAACAAAAGCAATAAAAAGTAACAATAAGAATAATTTTGTAGCCTCACAGTGGAATCGTTTTTTTGGCTGCTGGGGTCAGTGACCTCCATTTGAAAACTACAAAGAGTCAGAAGTAGAAGGCAAATAGTTAAAAAACTATAAAGAATGAAGACCAATTGAACTTTGAAAGGTAAAACAATTGAAACTGAAAGTTGCTAAGAATTGGCCATTCTATAACATCCAATAGTTAACCTTAAGGTGCTTCAACATCATGGGGGTCATTTACTTAGACCCAGGCACAATTGCAAGGACATTAAGAGGTGCAAAATTGTGCAACTTAGAGATCATTTTAAGAGCACTTGCGTCTGGGGTTCCTGCTTGCACATTGTGCTGGCACTCCTTTATTTGTGTGAATGATGCCTATATGAATATATAATGAATTGTAAGCTTCAGCAAATAGTTTTTATGTATTCATAATCTTTCCAGGGAAAGTTAAACATGAAGCCAAAAAGTCTGGAAACCTCTAGATTAAGCTGTTTAGACTAAACCCTTTAAGATAAAGATAGCCCTGATCAATTAAAAAAAATTATACATATATATATATAGAGAGAGAGAAAAATGAAGGAATTCAAACCCCCACTAAATACATTGTGAGAAATGTTTGCGCCAAGTGACATGGCTGTGACGTCACCCACCCCCGCCCACAAAGTGTAGATTATAAAAACATATAACTGTCAAAATCCCACTGTTCAGACAAGATCAAAAAGTACCGTGAGCACAGAAACGAATACAAATTGTAACAAACAAGTGGCTGGTCAAATATAGCAAACTGTGTAACAACCATTGTAACAAAAATTGTAACCAAAGATTGTGGCAACGAAAATGTATCAAGAGCAAGGGACTGTAGCTGCACAGGACTAGGCACAAATACAAAGGAGACTTCCAGGAAAGTGCGCGTTTGCCATGTCCTAATGGTGTAGGGCAGTGGTCTCCAACCTTTTTTGCACCATGGACCAGTTTCAAGCAATTTTTCTGAGGACCAGGGGTGGTGGTATAATACAGCTCATCATAATACAAAATCAGTGGGAGACCTGACTTTGTTTCCCTGCAACTTGATGTGCCCAGCCCCCTTGCTCTTCTTACTCCCACCTAAGTGCTGACATCCCCTGATGCTTAGTATGGAGCTTTAAGTACTTTGATCCTTTTTGCAATCAGTAGAAAGCTTCCTGGGCTTTGCATAGCTGTTGTCATGGGGTTGGGATCACAGGATTGGGACCAGAGGTGGCCCAGTTCAGCACAGTCCATGGCCCGGCACCGGTCCCCGGCCAGGTGGTTGGGGACCCCTGGTGTAGGGGAGCAGAAGATTATACTATATTCTACTGCGCTGTCCTTTTATGGACTGCATGGGTTACCCAGTACTAAGTGCATGTGGAGTTATGTCCCCTATAGGAAAATTGCATCCCCTTATACGCTGTGGCCCGTGTTTGGACCGTAAAGATTGGCTACTCTAAAAAAATTTTTTTCAAAAGAGGGGAGCAGTAAGTGGATTACCTCAGGAGAGCTGGATTCCCAGAGTAGATGCAGGGAAGCAGTGTGCCCTGCCCAGATCAGAAGGAACTGGTACCAATGTGGAGAACTGAATCCCCTCGTCCTTTTGTGGACCATATGGGCACAATACTATGTGCATATGGGGTTATGTCCCCTGGTACTCTATAGGAGAATTGCGTCCCCTTATACACAGTGGCCCGTATTTGGACCATGCAGACTGGGTACTCTATGTTTTTTTAAAGGGGGGCAGTAAACGGATTCCATCAGTAGAGCTGGGTCCCCAGAGTAGATACAGGAAAGCCGTGTCCCCTACCCATATCAAAGGAAACTAGTACCCATGTTGAGAGCTGCGTCCCCTAGGTCAATGTGGAGAACTGTGTCCCCTTAGAGTAATAAAGGGTTAGTATACCCTGGGTTAGTCAATAATTGAGGAGAATGGCATCCCCGGGCAATTTGGAAGTGATCAGGTTAGTGGTATCCCCTAAAGCCTAAGGAAAGGATGGCCTCCACCATGCACGAAAGCATATATATATATACACGCAATATTTTGTAATAAATCTCCCTGTAAAATATATGAACATTTTGCATTTAGAGCATAGCCATGATGTTTAAAGAAATAAATTTGTCTATCAAGCTTTAACTTTTATCCCAGTAAATCTTACTTAAGTGTAATTGATCCAAAGGAAGGCAAAAAATCCATCTGGAGCCGTTTGCTACAGAAAAATAGAAAAAAAAATCTTCTTGACGTGTATTGTCTTATGTGCTTAAATTACATCCAAACATTTCTTGAGAATTATCTAATGTATCTACTGGTAGAGATGTTTACGGAAGAGATATTTCCAATAAAGAATCTTTTAACCTTACGGCCCTTGGTCCAGTAGAAAGAAGTAGGGGAAACAGCACATGGAGGGATGATCTTCTATTAAAATTGCTAAAGAATTTTGCTGCTTGTTTCTGATCCACAGACTTTGAATACACAAAGCAGGTTCATGGTTGGTCATGCTGTTCCTTACCTCTGGGCTCTGTTGGAGGTGTTTATGATGTTAGCAGTTGCCAGAGTTACCATACATTGGTAATAGAAAGGGTCATATTTGTGGTTTGTTTTCTGCAATAAATATAGTATGTAGCACTGCTGTCATACTGTTTGCATTAGGTGGGCCAGTTACAACTTGTTCAAGGGGCAGTGTAATATCCTGTCTGGATTTAAACCAGGTCTCTTTTTTAATTGGTTAGTCTTTCTTTGCTTCGTGGCTTTAGAAGTTTTGGGTTTTTTTGACACTTTTATCTGTAAAATTAGGGGGGGGGGTCTACTTTTTTTGTTCATGTTTTTTTAAAGGCTGTTTTAATAAATCACTTGGCATTCATTGTTTTAGAGAAAATTAGTTTTTTGAGGTTCCAAATATTTCTAAAACCACAAAAATGAGAATGTTTATAAATAGGCCTCCCCATTTAGAAAAAGCTGAGGTTTTATCTAGAACATGCATAACCCATGTTCCAGTAACAGATAAGTGTCTAGATCCAAGAACATCAGGAAAGTTGTTGAGTACTACAGTGTTCCATGAACTAGGCATGTTCGCTTTGCACATTAAATACAGCAGCAATTGGATTCTTTTGAAAGAAAGTCTGTTGGGCCGTCTCGTTTTCCCATTGCCTTATTGTATAAAACTCCTTTCTTAATGTTCAGTCTTGTTCATTCCCATGATAGTCTTCATGTCACACATCTTCACATCCCTCTTGTATTGAAGTAATATGAAGACAGAAGGAGTTACGGTTCTGAGAAAGAATGATTACCTTTAGTTGTCTTATGTACAAGATTTTTATTATACCTGTGGTGTCTGCAGTCCTGAAAGAAAATAGTCTACAAGCACAGTTTTATTTTAAAAAAGTTTGAAAGTCCCCTGTGGTGCAAAATAACGTGTTTTTATTGGGAATAGAGAGACTCACAAGTAATGAACCTGAGTAAGCAAGCAGAGCTTTTAAAACAAATTGAATGTATAAAGTCATATAGAGACATGTTTCATGTATCTGCCCATAATAAATACCTTATTCACTCTGTTTCATCTTCTACAAATCTGTTTTGATACTCTCAAATCTAGGAAATGGGTTTTTTTCTGTATTCTTTTTTTTTATTATTCTGTAGTGAGGAAAAAATCCCATACAAAGGGGAAAAAACTATTGATTACCCAAAACATGTGTAAGTTTACTCATTGACATTGACTCTGACATTGTATCTCATAACCCTGACCCTCAACGGGTAATATATATGCTAATAAACCTTCCACATGAGTGCAGCACTCCCAGTACAATTCTGCATTTTATCAAAAATAAAAGTATGCTACAATCTGTAATCTGTCTTAAAGCAACACTGCTCAATAAATGCAAGAAGATCCTGCTTTGTGATTTTGTGTTAAAGACCAATACTCCCTGCCATGTGGCCAGGTTCTGCATAATCTGACAGCCCCCATAGATTAACCTGTAACCCGGATGCATAGATTGTATGACACTGGCATCCTGGTATATCAGTGCCATTGATTATGGGATCTGTGACTGCCTCCTCCCATCAGCGGATAAACAGTGCTGCAGTACAGACTGCATGTGCGCCAATTGCAGAGATAGGGGTACTCATCACTTAACTCTACTGCTGGATTTATCTGAAGCATCTAGCAGTGGGCTGGGGGAATCTTTTTTTGGGGGGGAGAGATTTTTTTCATATTTTCACATAGGCCCTAAAGCTGCCTCCGTTGGCACAGCTCCTCAGCTGCCTGTTTTACAGTACTGGATATATGGCACATAGAGGGTTATGCTTGTTTCCTCTAGCCATGAATACAAAACAGCAGTAAATCCTCCCTTCTGAGGAGTGTATAATCAGTAAGGACCAACATTTTAAGGTAATCTTACCATGATAGGTAACTCTGAGACAAGTGACTTAAAGCTGGTAGGAATAATTCTTAATGGAGAATCCTGTCCATCAATTGTATCCTTTGGCTTGCATACTTGGGAAAGGTAGCTAGGTACAACTGGGATAGCTTTAGGGAAAATTAATGTCCTCTTTAAGAATTTTTAGGTTTAAGTAGGTCTTTGGCCCTATTTTTACTTTTATTATTATTATATTTATTATTTTTGTTCATTGTTCCAGAATTTAAGTTACTTAGGAAGAAAAATTATTTGAGTTATTGGACTTTTAACAGTTGCCCGCTGATGAAAAAGGACCAGGAATACATGAAATAATTAAACACTTGACTTACAAATTTGCAACAAAAATACAAAATCAGAGATCTAACTGATGAAACTTATCACTAATACAATCTGTAATAACACAACATGTGGTTTTCTGGCCTCTTTCAAACGAGGATTTATTAGGAGATGTATGCCCACAATCTTTAATATGTGAAGTGTTTTTAGTTGTTTTAATGCACTGACAAGAATACCCTATATTTGCACTATTTTGGGTAGATCACTCATCTCATCTCATTGGATCACTCATTGACAGAACTACCTTGTGGCCACTCAAAACCATCCTCTTGTTTTTATTAGTTAAAACTATGACAGAAGTTTTCAAATAATAGACAACAAAAGTCCAAAACCTTGTAAGATTTCCCTCTGTTGTTCCAAGTTATTACTTCTTAGGAATGCAAAATTGGGTCCATGTTTTTACCTTAAACACCAAGGCAGCTTTATATTTCAATGATGTTCGTATCTAAATAACCACTGTGGCTTCCTCTGATTACACAATTTAACTCAAATATTCAGTTAAATAAGGTTTAATGATAAGATAAGATTCCTTATAGAATATCTTTATGTTTTTACTGCATATATAGGGAAATAAAGTTAACCAAAACCATACTTTTACAAAGGGCAAATTGTACCTTTCCCAATAAATATGACTTTAATAAATATGACTGGTTTAATTTATGAGAACGCTTAATAATGTTTAAAAAAATGAGGGTTTTTCAGGACTGCCTGGTTAGAATTATGTATTTCCTTCTCCACATTTCTCCACCACAAATATTTTGTCTTTGTCTATTTCTTGTTACTACTGACTAGAGTAGAAAGCTTGATCTTAGAGCTTGAGCTTGTAATTTAATTTATTTTTTACACTTTTTATTAAATATGTTCCACACGCCTCTAAAGGAAAAGGAAAGGTAAACACTAAGGGGCTGATTTACTAACCCACGAATCCGACCCGAATTGGAAAAGTTCCGACTTGAAAACGAATATTTTGCGACTTTTTCGTATGTTTTGCGATTTTTTCGGATTCTGTACGAATTTTTCGTTACCAATACGATTTTTGCGTAAAAACGCGAGTTTTTCGTATCCATTACGAAAGTTGCGTAAAAAGTTGCGCATTTTGCGTAGCGTTAAAACTTACGCGAAAACTTGCGCATTTTTCGTGTAAGTTTTAACGCTACGCAAAATGCGCAACTTTTTACGCAACTTTCGTAATGGATAGGAAAACTCGCGTTTTTACGCAAAAATCGTATTGGATCCGAAAAATTCGTAAAGAATCCGAAAAAATCGCAAAACATACGAAAAAATCGCAAAGTACCGATCATTACGAAAAAAACGCAATCGGACTCCATTCGACCCGTTCGTGGGTAAGTAAATCAGCCCCTAAGTAAGCTTCATCAGAAATACAGCCATACTTACAGTAATGCTGCACTGAGTCCTCTATCAAAAGAAACACAGGCTTTCTTGTCTCTTTTTTTGTAAACATTATGTTCCAGTGTCTGACTTCCTCTCTCAGAAACAGCCTTAATTCCCATGGCCAGAGTCTGCGCAGTGCTCTTCTTTCTCCCATCTCCTGCTCCCCCTCCCACAAGAATCCTAAGAACTCCCTTCCCCCTCCCTTAGGAATGTGTGATTTGAGCTATAAGGGCTAGACTGCAGGCAGGAAGCGACTTAAAATGGCAGCTGCTATCTTGAGCAAACGGAGAAAGCTTCTAAAGCAGTTTACTCAGGTATGGTAATGGTTTCTGCAGAATAAATATAGTTTCTAGGTGGCACTAATGTGGCAAATCTGTTGACAGTAAAATGCCAAAATGACTTTCCTTCCCGTAAAATTTAAAAATGTTATACTGTCATGACATGATTGCCAATTCATTATTATTATTATTATTTTTTCACATATATAAATTTTCTGTGCGTTGGTTTACTCTTCCTCAGCAGTTTAAGCGATAAATGCGTGTGTTGCTTTCCTGTATATGTTAGTTTACTACACTAGGGTGTATTAAAGCAATTTGCGCTATCGTTAACCGGTAATAGTTACGTTAAACCTATCATTGCAATTAGTGCAGTTTATAGTAGAATGTCACATTTTATGAGCATTCATTCAGACCAAGGAAACAGATTTGTGCAGTAACATTTATTGGTTGTTTTCAAAGGGAAAAGAGATAATTTAATGTTTTACCTTAGGATATTGTTCTTGCAAATACATTTTACATGTTGAGATTGGATATCTCCGTAGAAGGGATATATTTATGGGGATATGCTAGGCTCGTTTAAACACAGGCAGGCTATTTTCTGAGGAATTCAATTTTGATTATTGAAGTCAGGAGGTAATGCATTGTTTGAAAGATATATGGAAAGCCTTGCACTGGGGTTTTGTCTGCCTTTTTCCTTTTGGAAATAAACATAAATATATTGCACAGACGACCTTTAAGCAAACAAACAAAAAAAACCTGATGTGTGTTTTGTTTTATCAGACAATAATAGATTTATATGGTACTTTAGAATATGTTGTTAAGCTTGGTGGATTATCAGGGATGTGTCTAGCTGAAATAACTAGTTGTTTTTATTTGTAGAAGGGAGATTATCCAACTATACAATACCCAAAGTAGGTAAGAAGTAGTAAGATTGTGTGGAGGCTTCTAAAAATGATCCGTAAAGATACTTTATTCATTTTTTAATGCTGATGTCACTGTCAACTTACTGTACTCTCTAAGTAATGCTTGTGTGCAAACACTTTCATTGGGATGCCAGTGCATGCAAAGACTTGTGGCACACAAAATTGTATATACACCACATAACGTGATTCCCACCATCATATTACATTTAAACTTGACTCCATGAGTTGTTGTTTATAATCAAGTGTGATGGGAAATTCTGTACATTTTTTTTGATGTACGAGGCACACTCTGCTCACAAAATTGGCCACAATAGAATTTCACAGATTCAGTAATCAGAAACTTGCTGGAACTCAGGACAATTATTAACCAGTCATCACAATGATTTTACTTTCAGAAATGCCATAAAGACAGTTTTAGGGTGGCATTTACTAACGTTCGTATTTATTTATTTTTTTCTACTATTTGTGTTTTTTTGTGCTAAAACTTAAATTTTTCATGTAACAAAATCACACATTTTTTGTGATTTATTAAGTGTAAAAACAATGAAAAACACTAATACAGGTATGGGATCCGTTATCCGGAAACCCATTTTCCAGAAAGTTCCGAATTACGGAAAGGCCATCTCCCATAGACTCCATTATAAGCACTAGTACTAGTACTAGATCCCAACTAAGATACAATTATCCACCTCCCATAGACTCCATTATAAGCAAATAATTCAAATTTTTAAAAATAATCTCCTTTTTCTCTGTAGTAATAAAACAGTACCTTGTACTTGATCCCAACTAAGATATAATTACCCCTTATTGGGGGCAGAACAGCCCTATTGGGTTTATTTAATGGTTAAATGATTCCCTTTTCTCTGTAATAATAAAACAGTACCTTGTACTTGATCCCAACTAAGATAGAATTAATCCTATTGGAGGCAGAACAATTATATTGGGTTTAACAATGTTTAAATGATTTTTCAGTGGACTTAAGGTATGAAGACCCAAATTATGGAAACCCTAATCCTGAAACCTCAGCTCCCAAGCATTCTGGATAACGGATCTCATACCTGTACAAAACGTTGCCATCTAAAAGCTGTCAAGGTCATGTAGAAGTCAATGGGAGCTGTCCCCGGGGGCGGGGTTTGTTGAAAATTTGGAAATTTGTTAAAAAAATGAAAACGAAAAATTGTAGATTTCATGTTCTTTTTGTTTTCCGTCTGCATTTTAATGCGTTTGTGCTTAATTAATTCGGATCTTTTAATAAATCACTTGACATTCCTGGTTTTAGTGGAATTGAGTTTAGTTGTGGTTTCAAAAACCTCTAAAGCTATAAACATGAGTTTGATAAATGGGTCTTCCTGGGTGCATAGAATGCATCACATTTTCTTCTATGTAATGTTGCTTATCCCTTAACTGAAGGGCATCTTTATCAAAATTTGATATCTATATTTTTAGCCTTCTCTTGTGTTTAAGAAATGTTGCATAATATTTCTCATCTTTTTTATTTTGGATATTTATCATGTGTCAGTAGAATATTCTGTATCATGACATTGCCAAAAAAAAATCTTTTCTAGCTTTCCACAAGTTTCTCATAGAATGTATTGGCAAAACAAATTGAGAATTTTCAAGCAAGTGAAATAATAGAAAGACTTCTATTTAAACATGGTGATGTTTCCTATGATCTACGTGGATCTTGGCAGGTTTGAGTACCCAAATTTAAAGAAAAATCATTAAATAGAGATTAAATAAAGATGAAAAAATTGGTCTCAACCATTGATAAAGCATAACTATTGTAATTACAACTATTGTTATTGTAATAACAGCATAGTACAGGGGAGACAAAAATCACTCATGGAAACAGCTCTGGTAGTGTAATTTTTGTTTTTATGTGCTTTAAGATATTCATGCGGCTGTGCCCTTAGTGCACTACTCAGAGAAAGAAGCACTTCTTTTAAAGAAGTAAGATGGGGTTTAGGATTTGCGGTGTAGAGAGAAAAAGAACATAAGGAAATTATAAGCAAGAACATATATTAGAAAAGAAAAAGTTAACCTCAAAAGGGATTTAATAAGCAATGGGATCAGTTATCCGGAAAACCCCTTATCCAGAATGTTCTGAATTATGGGAAGGCCGTCTCCCATAGAATTATTATAAACTAATCATTTTAATTTTTTTACAATGATTTTTTTTATCTGTAATAATAAAACAGTACAGGTATGGAACCTGTTATTCAGAATGCTCTAGACCTGGGGTTTTCCAGGTAAGAGATTTTTCCGTAATTTGGATCTCCATACTATAAATCTTCTAGAAATAATTTTAACATTAAATAAACCCAGTAGGATTGTTTTTCCTCCAATAAGGATTAATTATATCTTAGTTAGGACAAGGTACTGTTTTATTATTACAGAGAAAAAGGAAATCATTTTGAAACATTTGAATTATTTGAATATAATGTAGTCTATAGTAGATGGCCTTCCATAATTTGAAAGCTCTTTGGATAAAGGATTTCTGGATAACAAATCCTATACCTGTACTTGATCCTATCTAAGATATAATTAATCCTCATTGGAGGCAAAACAATCCTATTGGGTTTATTTAATGTTGAAATTATTTTTAGTAGACCCCTGCAGGGGATGTGTCGGCGGAGGGACCTTGGGGGTGCGAGGCGTTAGCTCCGGTGGGCCCTTCACCCCCCAGTCTGACCCTGCCCATACCTGTTCAAGAAAGTACAAGGAGAGAAATAATGAAGCCTAGAGAAAATGAGAATGGAGTGAAAAGAAAACTCATTAAATTATGTTGATGAAAGGTAAAAAAAAAAGAAAAGATTAAATGAAGAAGACAAATGAGATAATAGTTATATAAATATTTACTTGATGGGAAAGGAAGAATGAAGACAGAGACAGAAATGGGGTTAGAAAATGTTGGATGGAGATTTTATTAAATATCAATACAAAGTTGATAGAAAGAGTTAGTAGTGTACAGAAATGTAGCTGATAATAAATAGGGATAATACTGTAATTAGAAATGTAAAATGGCTAATGATATCAGAACCCTCAATGTGCCGCAGAGGGGCTGTATAAAGAACAAAAACGTTCCACCACTATAAGTTTGCAATATGAAAATATTTCTATGACTACATTGTTTTAGTAAGAGCCCCAATATGTATAGCACTGGATCAGTTCAGGTTGCCCATATACTGAAAGCATACAGCTAGCAATGTTCCTGTCAAGAGTCCCAAAGGCAAAGTAAATTGTTGTTTTCTGTTATTGGACATGTTTAGTGATCAAAAGGCAATACAGTCTGCTGTAATTGCTCAAGCTAAATCCTTGCCTCTCTATCCATGGAAATGCAGAAATGCTTAGTCCACTCCACTGAATAAAACAAGGTTTTTTTTTTCTTTTCACGGGCCAGTGGTCCTGTTACATATAAAACACAGTTTATATACCAACTGAATAGCATGAATATTTCTTCACTACATGCTTGAGTGTTATACACTGCACTGGTATCTACATTAATTATGTAGCACTGTTCCAATACAAAACATGCTTTATTTGAGGTGCTTGGTTAAAAAGTTGTTGCAGATGAAGAACTGCTTGCATAGATGTGTAGGAGAGTAAAGGTTTTGCTCTCTTTGCTTTATGTGGTTCCCGGAAGGGTTACTCCAGAAAGGGAGGGCTCATTTTCTTTCCAGATTAATGCTTCCACGGCAGTTCTGTAATTGGCAAATGGGTCAGTGGCAAATGGGTCAAAAAGGGGATTCACCATGTGTTCTGTCTCTTTGGACTCCACTTGCTGGAGAGGTGGGATGTTACTGGTGAATCTGAGATAGGAGGCATTAGTAGGAGGTAGTGTCAGGAAAGATTCTCTAATAGTTTGTAATAACTTGGAGTGAGAGTAAGTATATGGGTAGTTAGCAGAGCAGCCAAGGAGACCCCAACAAGAAGAGCATAAGGGCAAGTACCCCTGTGTGTCACCTGAAGCAGCATCAAAGTGATTGTGATCCAGAAAACAAACAGTTAATTATTGTTTAATAGCCACTGGCACCCATGTGTATGATTTGAGTGGTTAACCCTTCCTCCATCCTACAGCAGCAGCCCAACACAGTCCCAGACACAGTCCCATTTAACCCTTGCTCTACTAGGAGTTGATAGTCGCTGTGACATGCCAGGACAGGACTCATTTAGCGGGCTTGAGTGGCTTTTATACTGAAATACATAAAGATTATTTAAAGGAAAACTATACCCCCCAGAATGAATATATATATATATGAATATATATAATCAGTAAATTTTGTTTTTTACATATTTTCCCTTGAGCCACCATTTAGTGATGGGCTGTGTGCTCCCTCAGAGAACTGAGAGGAAATAATGCAGCTCTAACTGTAACAGCAAGTAGTGCGGGAGCAAAACGCAGAACTTTGCCAATTCATTGGCTGATGCAACCTAACATGTGCAGTATGTGTGCCCGTGGTTTGTTTGTGTGCACCGTGAGGTTTAGGATTATCCAATGGCACATACTACTAAAAAAGTATATTTTTATTAAAAATAGTTTATTTACAACAAATTGTTTATTTCGTTTTACATATGAACTGTGTTTTGCAATTTATTTTTAGAAAGACCTATGTTGTTTGGGGGTATAGATTTCCTTTCAACTAAAAGGTATTTAGAGTTTCTCCTACTGGTACATGTGTGTGAGTGTGTACCAGCAGGCTGCACTCAGAAACAGTCAGGTAAAACTCCAAAATGTATAATACTTTACATTAATAAATTAATAAATGCAAGCTTTGGCCTTGTATGTATTATTTGTGATGCAGAGCTAATAAAGCTATAATTTTAATTGGGGTAGCTGAGTTGCTGCCTGACAGTGTATCATTTTAGCCGTGTTGGGTTGCATTTGGAATCCTTTGCATCTTTTGGAGATGTCTGAATAACTGACTGTGAGAATAGTAGTAGAGAAGCCCTAGTTATAACTGATCAAGGTGAGTCAGCAAGTATG
This sequence comes from Xenopus tropicalis, assembly GCF_000004195.4. Classification (NCBI taxonomy): domain Eukaryota; kingdom Metazoa; phylum Chordata; class Amphibia; order Anura; family Pipidae; genus Xenopus; species Xenopus tropicalis. The sequence goes on from NC_030682.2 coordinate 124,570,589, forward strand.
GAAATGTGATGGCGTTCTGCAGTTTACAATCCTGTGGGAATACAGAATGTGTTGATGATCATGATTTTAAAAAAATGTTCATTGTACATTTTGGAAAATGGTGTTTATTTGTCATCTATAAAACATGAATATGTAACACTGTTATGTATTATATCATGTAACAAAGAGAAGTTTTCCTTATGATAAGATTACCTAGATTATGAGCTTTCTTTTGTAAATTGCTGAACAATGGTCCAAAGGTATTATTACTTTTTCTTGGTTAATTCAAGGTTCGATACAATGGTAATAACTACTTATCTGTTACTTGTGCGCAAGTTGTGTTCTATTGGTGGGGAATACCTTTGTGCCAGTTGCTTAAGGAATTTGTATGAAACTACTGTAAGCCTTTGCTTAACATAAAACGTGAAACAGGATTTTACTATTGAGTGTTCATTATGGGCACCCTGGTGCACAATTTTATGTTTTATATTAAACTCTGCCTGTTTATTCCTAACTGTGAAGATATCTATGTCTGTATTGGTGAAAGAGTGAGAAATGCAGTCCCCTGAAGTCAGCACTGCGCAGCTGGTTGTGACTTCTCTACAGCACTTTGTCACAGCACATTATCTGAATGGCCTTCCGGCTTCTCACGCTCGTCACTTAATTAAAAAGACGCTCCCTCTTGAAAGAAGAGTGATGTGTGAGATCTACTAAAGGCTTAGCTGGGTGCAGTTGGGAACTGGACAGTACAGTAAAACAAACAAACAGTATTTTGGATACTATATAGGGTTACATTAGAAAACACCATTCCTGTCTCTTCTAGAGACATCTACAGACTGTAGATTGTGGAGCACTTTTGGGTGCAGAAGATCAGCAGGTTATACACCCAGTGATACATTTCTCATTTGCCCATCAGTCATGGATAATAATTTTGTAACAATTGTTGATATAATGATATTAGTTCTTACTAGTTATATTTGTATGGTATAAATTAGATATGTTTTAATCTCCTTTTCAACAACTACGTACCCTACAGTGCTCAAGCTTAATTGTGCATCATACAGTTGAGTGGGGCTTGACTGTCTTGATGTCATGCCACCATGTCTCTTACCAGGGGCCTCCATTCATTGGCACCTTAGGTGAGGCAAAACTGCAGGATGTACCAGTAACACTTTCATGAAAGTAACAGAAATAAAGGAAAGACTCAAGTAGGAAAATATATGTTTCAAGGGACAGGAGCCTATGGAAGGAATGTTTTTTCCCTACTGTGCAGTAGGTTTATTTTTCTTTATGTAGGTTTATTAACACCTGCCTCTTCTTCACACTATGATGAAACCAACTGGTCAGATAGGGGGTTATAGAAAGGCCTCACCTAGCCCATGGTTCACATCCCGTTATGCAAGTTTCTCACATTCTGGAGTCTAATGTATTAACATTTTCAAGACTTATCAATTGAAAAAAATCTCTAAAATTCTAATAGAAAATTAGGCAGCTAAAACTTGATAAGCTTCTATAAAAGTTAATGGTAGATGTATATTTAACATTAAAGCTATTTATTTTTCAAGTCACATTTTACAGACTCATTTAAATGAATGGAACAATAACATTTTCATCACAATCACAATTTAACACGATTAAATTTTGAACGTTATTTTCTGAATCAAGTTTTTTTCTAAAGAGATTCTGTTATGGCAAAACATATTTATTTAAAACATACATGAGTTAATATCACTCCCCCAGCAGAACCCTGCATTGAAATCTATTTTTCAAATGAGCAAACAGATTTTTATTTTATTTACATTTGAAATTTGACATGGGGATAGACATTTTCTTAGTTTTCTAGGTGCCCTCAGCCATGTGACTTGTGCTCTGATAAACTTCAGTTACTCTTTACTGTTGCGTTGCAAGTCAGATTGTTATCATTCCCCCTCCCTCCCCCCCCCCCCCCCCCAGCAGCCAATCAGCAGAACAATAGGCAGATAACATAATAACAGCATTGCTAAAAATTCTCCCATGGCCCACCTAGTGGTAGATATGATAACAGCACTCAATCAATAGTAATCAAAGTCTGGCTCACCCAAGTCATGACTCCTCCAGTTACATTGGATAGGAAAAACAATAGCTTATCTGAAAGCCCATTGTGCAGTGCTGGAACTTTGTGAAAGCTCAGAATCAGGCTGAATGACCTGAGATGGCTGCCTGCACACAAATATTACAGCTAAAAAATGCATTTATTGGTTTAAGAATAAAATGTTAAATGGTAGATTAAATTACTTGCAATGTACACAGTGTAATTTAGTAATAAAAGTATATATTATAAAAAACATAAAAGTATCCCTTTATATATGCTAGTGATCGCGAAAAAGAAAAACTAACAAAAATCACTTGATTTCTTACACATATTCTACAGAGCTAAACAATTGAAACCTCTATCATTAAATAAGAAATAGTTCAATATGTAGGTTCTGGTTGGGAAAATGTTTTCACTTTATGGAGTTACTTGTCTTTTAAATGCTAAATCCATTGTATTATAACATCTGTTATCTGCTATACCAGTGTGGGCCTTACAGCCCCAGTGGTGTTTCAAAGGCAAATCTATATAAACTGTATTACAGCTGCAAAACATAACATATTTTTACTAATCCAGCATAACAGCACATTATATTTAAATGCATCAAAAACACTTTCTTTTTATGTGTTACCTGCACTTGAATTTATAGCCCTTTAGCTAAAGAATAGGTGGGCAGTTAACATAGCTATAAGTACTGATGGGCAAATGAGGGCTGTAAATGTCTGACAAGTTGTGGAATAAACACATTTATGGCACAGTAAAGGTGATGCAAGACTAGATATCATTTATTTATTTTGTGTTTTATTTGTGAATGTGTCAAGGAGTTGGCATACTGTCAAACAAAATTACAGTCATTGTTTCTTGTGAACATATGGTAACCCAGTTCCTAGCAGCCACATCAGTGACAGTGCTATTTTCATATTTCTACTACAGAGACAATGATTATCACTTTTTCACAGATTTGTTTAAAGGGTATATATTTTAATATTGGCTATTTCTTATTGTATTATAATAATATCTTATCTATTTTGCCTTTGTTCAAGTGGTGCTTCCATCAGAGAAAATTGGCCAATACTTAATCCATTTTTTTAATTGAAAGTGTGTGGGGACCATAAATGGTCATACAGCTATCAGACCCCTTATCCGGAAACCCATTATCCAGAAAGTTCCGAATTATGGAAAGCCCATCTGCCGTGGACTCCATTATAAGCAAATAATTCAAATTTTTCTCTGTAGTAATAATAAAACAGTACCTTGTACTTGATCCCAACTAAGATATAGTTAATCCTTATGAGGCAAAACAAACCTATTGGGTTTAATTACAGTTTAAATAATTTTTTTTTAGCAGACTTAAGGTAGGAGATCCAAATTACAGAAAGACCCCTTATCCGGAAAACCCCAGGTTGTTATTATTATTATTATTATATTCTGGATAATGGGTCCTATACCTGTATAAACATTCTCTCATCCTTCTTCTTTATTGATTTGCTTGTTTCACATAAGACTGCAGATCTATCCCAAAACATCATGGGTTGTAATAAACCATCCACATACTTCTGTATAGGACCCCCAGCTGATATAATGGGTCTACCTTGTGGATGGAATATGTTATTAGATACTTTGGAGGTATGTATGTTACAGGTTGAGAGTCTATGCCCCGATTCAGATTGTGACTTCAGGTATGGGATCTGTTATACCGAAACCCATTATGCAGAAAGTTCCAAATTATGGGAAGTTCATCTCCCATAGATTCGATTTTAATCAAGTTATTTAAAAATTTTAAAACGTATTTCTTTTTTCTCTGTAATAATCAAACAGTACCTTGTACTTGTTCCCAACTATAATATAATGAATCCTTATTGGAGGCAAAACAATCCTATTGGGTTTATTAATGCTTAAATGATTTTTTAGCAGAGAGTATTGACATCCAAAATTACGGAAAGATCCCTTATCTGGAAAACCCTAGGTTCCCAGCATTCTTAATAATAGGTGCTATACCCGTGCTGTTAATTTAAAGAGAGATATCATGCTTTACTGCAGCTAAAATATCCATAGCAAAGTTGTGGGAATCTTCTTTATATCCTATACAATATATCCAGAACAAATATAACTGCATACTGACTGGTTCATGAAGATTCTCCAGTATCATACTCATTAAGACATTTCAATGAACATGGGATCTATGGATACAGTACCTTGTGCCTCATAATGTTGCCTATGCCTTTCTTTCCACATAACAGTTTACATACTAATTAAATCAGTACAAAATCTGACAGAAATCAGTAATAAAAAGACATTACATGTACAGAGTTTTTTCCTTTGAAAAAGTATCTACTTTTCATTCCTTTTCCAAAATTTTAATGAATACAAATTTGTGTAAAAAAAAAAAAAAGTTTGTAAAATTTTCACCCGCAGATAAACCCTTTGTATAATGTGCTGCTAATTAACTGAAAGTCAGCCAAAGGCTGCAGCTTGGGGAAAGGAGAGATTTGTTTATACAGAACTCGTTACCTTAAAAAAAAATTATTTTATTTGTTTTATTTTACAAGGGGAGAGAACAGGGGAAGCTATTTCTAAATATAACTGTATAATAGCAAACAATTATGTTAACATTAACTAAAGAAATAAAATGAATACATTTTCAATATTAGATCTGTTTATTGTGCTTATATTAAGATTCTTCTGGGAGGCAGACCCAGATGTGAAGGTAAACTTCTGTCCTAGAAAACAAAGTTGTTTTTACTGTTTCACCAAAGCCTGATAGTTTTAGATGCTAAAATAGTACCTCTTCTATTGACTTTTAAGACATATATTAATCATATGTACTAATATTAAGTATAGAGCTATGCACTAATAGGTTGGTGTCCTATAATGTCTTTTTAACCACACTGGCCAACTCTTGCTCCTTACCAGAGCTAACCTTTGTGGGAGACCTGCCTCTGCATGGATCACAGTCAGATACTCAGGAGCTAAGAATATGCCCCCCCCCCCCCCCACTGACAGCTGACTGGGGTCCCCATTTCCAATCTTGTTTGATGGAGAGTTTTCTGTGTGGCTATATTGCCCATTAAATAATCTAATGGGGTTGGATGGCTTTTTAGCAAGTGTGTAGATACAGAGTTAATGAAAATGGCTCCTAGTACCAAGTTATCCCAGGGGTTTTTTTTTTTTGCCTTCATCTAGTCAACTAGCAGTTGGGCAGGTTTTGAAATGGTTAAGTAAATGTGACACTATATTTATAATGTAAAGTTTTGTCTTTGATACTCATAAATGGTAAAACATTTGTAATGATTTTGTCAGATAAAATGCATTTTGTGTTTCTGCTATTATAAATAGACTGCTAGTAAGCCAGAGGAGCACATTTTTTTATTGGGAGCACTGACATATAATTGATTTATCTGTATATGTCCTCCCTCCGGACAACAGTGCAATCAATACATTTCTTGTTAGTGCAAGCAGCGGAATCTGGATTGCTGCATGAAGAATGCAATTTTAGTTCCAACCTTTCATTTTTCATTTTCACCAATACGGCATTTTTACAAATGACTGTACATGCAAATTGAGAATCGTGAAAGGCTCATAGATGTTAAACAGGAAAAAATACACGTGATTAATGGTGTGTGAGTGTGTCTGAGTTACTGTATTGTCCATTTTCTGCTATATGGAAATAACTGACTGGGAAATAGAAGGATTTTCTTAAAATGAGACGTGTTCATCATTGTAATAGAACTGTGGCTTTTCTCACAAAATTAGAAGTAGGGTTTTGTGTGTTTTTTTGTGCATTTTAAACTCCAAAAAAAAACAAAAATGTCCACCCCACCAGACTTAGCACTTATATTGTAATGTCACCCACTGTGACCTACAGCACTTATATTTGTTACCCTCCCATCTAGCTTGTAAGCTCTACGGGGCAGGGACCTCCATCCTCTTGTGTCTTTGACTCTTAACTTATTGCAACTATATATTTTATTTATTTGTATTTATCTATTATTATCTTAATAACCCCCTGTTTATATTAATGTATTCTACTGTACAGCACTGCGTATATAAGTAGCGCTTTATAAATAAAGATATACATACCAGAGGTACAGGCTAACAGAGCCCACACTCTCGTTGGGGAAACAATCGTTCTTTAAAAAAAAAAAAAAAATCCCCTCCAGCGCTAGGCTGCCCGCAGTGGCAATGTTATTAGCTGTTCATGCGCATATTGAGCGAGACTCCCCACTTGCTCACTATCTACATGCATGTGATGTGGGAGCAATGGAAGTGACTTACCCACCTACGTGACACACATGCACATTATAAATGAGTTGTGGCACTTGCTCGTCATGCACGTGTGAGTGCCACAACATGGCTTCCCGAAGTGGGAGCTCCCTCCCAGTGCGGGCTGCCTAACAATGTAGGCAGCTATTTGTATGCATATATAACTTTATTAATAAAGTGCCACAAGGGTACACAGCGCTGTACAATCTTACAAAATACAAAATTACACACAGTAGGAAGGAGGTCCCTGCCCCAAAAAAAAAAAAAGAATATTTTTCCCTCAACTGGCTCTATTAGCAGGGAGAATAATATTTCTAACAATAAACAGGATTACTGTCTCAAAATGATAACGTTCCACAGCCCAATAAGCTGTACCATCTATTCACTAATGAGTTTTTATTGGTCTAATATAGTTATGATAGTAAAAGAAATAATCTGATCAGCCATTATAGATAAGATGACCAGGGCAAGCCTTAGACCAGATTTGGATTAGGTGGCTGTACATTCCTGGATGCCCTTGGGTCGGTTGGAGGCTGTCTCTTAAAACTCATCAGGGTTTTTAAGTATGTAGGATCTATTTAAGATTGACAGTTACAGCCAGTCTCCCGAAGTCTGGTCTGACTTTCTCTCTATAGGTTTGGTGGTTGGTTTCTTTAGGGAAAATATCTAGATCTTTTTAAAATCAGAAGCATTATCAGATATGTAGAACTTTCATTACTATCAAGAAGCAGTTTTTTGTTTTTATAAATATGCTAGTGGGCTTCAAGTTGGTTGGAATTCTGTTTTCTGGCTACTGGGGTGCTAGAAGTTAGGGCAGTGCTAAGCTATAGGTTGGTCATACATGGGATGTCCTGCAGACTGGCCAATAGTATGATGCTGTATCTCACTGGGAGCCATATTCCACCAACAAGCCCATGGGCCCTTAAGGAGTTGACAAGCTTTTGCATGGCTTTCATATATAGATTTTTTTATTTTATTAACAAAATACATTTGTGGAAAGAAGGAAAAGTTTAAATGTAAACATTTTCAGAACTATTTGCTGTGTAAAAGTAGAAAAAAACATATGTTTTGTTTATGGGCCCTGTGCCTTCACCCTATGTTATGCATTTCCTGCCATTATAGTGTCTAGAGCACTTGAAGAAAAAATGCTCTCTTGAGGAACTGAAAAATTGTCTAGAATGTGATGTTCTCAAAAATCTAAAATGAGTCTATTTTGACAGTAGATAGTTTGAGGATAGCTTTTAAAGATATTCTGTCCAGCATTTTGCTAGGCACATTGCATACTATTATTATTAAGCAGGTTATCAATATGGGGTCTACTTTAAGTGAAGTTTCCAAATTATGGTCTACCACCTCAACTATTACAGTGCTGTATAAAATATAAAAGTGTTTCATTTAAAGGAGAAAGAAAGTCATTTTGGCATTTTACTGCCAATAGATTTGCCACATTAGTGCCATCTAGAACACTATATTTATTCTGCAGGAAGCATTACCATACCTGAGCTCTAGAAGCTCCTTCCATTTGTTTAAGACAGCAGCTGCCATTACAAGTAGCTTCCTGCTTGCAGCTTTAGCCATTGGTAGCTCAGATTACACATTCCTAAGGGTGGCGGAGTGAGTTTTATGAATTCTTATGGGAGCTGTGCAGTCTTTGGCACCAGGAATGAAGGATTTTTTTTTTTTTGAGAGAGGAAGTCAGATACCCAAGAACATGTTTACAAGAAAGGAGACAAGGAATCCTGTGTTTCTTTTGATAGAGAAGATAGAGAGAGTGCAGTGTTTCTGTGAGTGCTTATGGCTGTATTTACATAGACCTTACATAGACCTTTCTGATAAAGATTACTTAGTTTTTACCTTTCCTTCTCCTTTAAATGTACAACACCCATTTCTTGGGAAATTGAAATATCTGAAGAAGTACTCAGAAAAGTAATAGAGCAATTATTTCATGGAGTACCTAGTCAGTATCTCAAGATCTACTGATACAGATGAATATAAATAGAAATGGAAGGACAAGAAATAAATTGGGTAAAATAATAAAAGGTGGAAAGTTTGCTATTGGTCTACTCACCTAGAGCAGCATTTACAAAAACACAAATCTGCTATGGGTTACCAGGTATAGAAAAACTCTGCCTTTTATTATGTTACCCTGAAATAATATTACTAACAATAAATATATTTAGCGTTGGGATTAATTTGCAGAATTAATCAGCACCCAGACAGCACTGCAAATTTCAGACCGAAAAAAAGGGAAAATAGAGAGGTGAATGCTTTTGTTGGAAAACTACAAAAATGCCCATATATTTTACTGCTTTTTTAAGTGGAATTAAATGGAAAATAAACCTTTGCTTGTAAACTGGGATTATTTTTGCTTTAACTCATTTAGATCCAGGGTGGTGTTCTGTTTTGCACTGGGCTGCTCATGTTTGCAGGTCTCAGGGGTTAATATCTTGCCCCGATTGATAAATTGTGCTCATAAAATCCCATCACCGGGATAAAGTAGAGTGATAAATGAGAGTTTTTCATTGTGATGCTTTTCCTACTTCAGTGCAATCCAGGTTGTTAATGCTTGATTCATACAACTGTCAAGCAGAGCAATTTATACAGAGAATAGCAACAGAAGGAATGCTGTGTTTGTAGAAAGCTGCAACACATTGATAGCTTGAGCAAATAGTGAGGCTTCCCATTTAGAAATGCATGGAAAGTAAAACATAAACAGGAGCGGATGTGCAAGGCAATTAGCTAATGCACAAAAAGAAATATTGTATTATGTCTTACTTAATGCAAATGTATTACCAAGCAAAATGTGTGTACTTTGGATTAAATGAATATTCTTTGCCAAGAGAGACTTTATTTCTAAAAAGCTGAAATTTCATCATTTTTAACTTTCTTTTCTCTTTATAATTTCTGGATATTTCTACTTTATCTGCTCCCAAGAATCAGAGTGATATATTGTTGTTTGGTTTATGAGTAATTACTTTCAATGAGCACACAAAACTACGCTGTAATATCGCCAAACATTATCAGGGCGATTCACCACTTAAAGTGTTTTTGTTTTATTCTACATTGTCATCTGCAGATAGAGAAAGTTTTTCTTTAATGAAATATGCTAGGGCACAAGAACAAGAACCTTACATGATTTAGCCTGATATAACATTTAACCACTCATTTGTAACCTTGGTGTACAGCAAAAGGTACTGATAATGTAATGAACCCTTACTGAAACCAATTTTATCTTTTAACTGTATTACTTGGAATTTCTTTAGACAGTTTCTTAAATTCTGATGGCACATATTTACTCATGCAGTTACCTCCTGCTCCCCATGAATTAGACATTACTCCATCATTTTACATGACTAGCTATAGGTACAACTAAATGTACCTTCACATCTCAACTCCCTTCCTTCTCAAGTCTTCTGCAGTGTACTCTTTTGTTTCTCCTGTATTTTTCTGTTGTTTTTCTTTTGTTTGTTTTTTTTCTGCCCCAAATCTGGTTTCCAGTGTTAACACATAAGTTTCTCCTGTGTGTGATTTCCCCAAGGATCTTTTTGTTCTGTATCTTTTTCTTAATCACTAGGATAAAATGAAAAAACAGCAGCACTCCGGAAATGTTGTAGAAAAAAGTGCACATGTGCACTTGAGTAAAGTCACTTTTTTCTACAACATTTCCGGAGTGCTGCTGTTTTTTCATTTTATCCTGGATATTGTTTTACCCTGGCTGAGGGTTCAGCTTGCACCTGGGGCTACAACTAGCCGGTTTGTCCATTGTGTAGCACACCTTAATTAATTTTTTCTTAATCACTGTTTCACAATGTGTAGGCGTCATTTTTTTCTTGTTAATTGGTTCTTTACATGCAAATTACAAACATGTATTGTAACTCAAGTACCATTTATGATAACAAGAGACGTATATTGACAGATCAGGTCTGTTTGTCATTAATCAGCAATTTAGTCATATTAGGAAAGGTTTTCAATCAGAGTAATTTGTAGTTTTTTTGCGGGCACGTGGCAAGTCTAAAGCCATGGCCATAGTGAGAAACCTATAATACAAATGGTGTCAATTTATTTTGCAATGCTATGGCTTACACAGGGCACCATGGCACACAGAGCATTCATTTCATTTGACAAAGGTACTATAATGATTAATTTAAATTAAAGGGCATGGCTAGGGTTGGCACTATTCAGCCAAAAAAACTCTGGGCGTGGACAGGCTTGTGACATAGGAGGTACCTATGGTAGGTGACATAAGAGGGTGGAGGATTTAGGGGGCGGCCTTGTAATGTCAGAGGGTAGGGCTTGGATGTGGTGGACCAGAGATTGAAAGACTGCAGAGTTCTGGAAATCTGAAAAGACAATTAAACGGCAGCCTATGCAAAAACTGGACTGTCTTGTTCATACCCAGATAGGTGGCAACTGTAGGTATGATAAAAAAAAGGTTTGCTGCATCTGCACAGTCTAAGGCAGCCTGTTGAATTGTATACAACTAAAAAATAAAACTTAATATTTTTAGTAGGATAATATTGCAGCTTGTGAGCATTTGAAGGAACTGAAATGAGAGCAAATTACAGCATGCTGCAACTAAATTATGGCTTTTTTGATCACTATAGAAAATCAAGACTTCTTTACCAGGGGGTAAGTGAAGCGAATAGAATGGGTAAAATGTGGCTTAATTATAAGACAAAGTGTTTTGGCTAATGTGATAAATTTAAAGAAAAGAAAAGTGACAAGTGCTATACCTCAGGGATATTTGCCGCATTTGGTTCAATTTAATATTTTCATAAATCATAATCACAACTGGTACACATGGTAAGGTGTGTCTAAAGCACATGACGCAATGATCTATCGCAGAGTTGATACTCCACTAGGAATAATTCAAAGGAAGAATTACTATAGAAATTTGCGGAAAAGGTTGTAAAATAATTTATACAAAATACAGAAATCCTAATGCTAAAAAAAAGGCAACAGTAATGTCAGGTGAAACAACAATATGCAAAGAATGTGCTTTTTGCCCAAGTAATATCAGGCATTATTGAAGGAGGCATTAAATGTAGAGATGCCATTTATAGGTCACTAGTGAGACCTCACCATGAATATTGCAGCTAATTCTTGAGACTTGACTATTAGAAACTATACATAGAAGTGAAACTGAAATGGTGGGTGATCTAAATAAGATGTGTGCATGTATAATGCTCAAGAAAGAAGGCAACAAGATAAGTTTGAAATATATCAAGAGGTTTGAAAAAATTCATCTTACAGAGCAGTGTTGGTGTACCTCTCTTGGACTCTCTTCTTGGACTTCTTGGTTCCAACATAAATACAGATTAAGGGGCATATTTATTATGCTGTGTAAAAAACGGCGAGAAAATGCGCCACACATCGCCAGGCTTTGCCGTGTAAAAATGGTGTAAAATCGGTGTAATTTTTTTATGCGTTTTTTCTTCCACCGGAACTTATGCAAAATAACAGCGTAATATCCGGCGTTCAGGTGGCGATCTTTTCCATTTATTTTACACAGCTTTTTACTCCATTTTTTCTGCAAATTAGTTTTACACGGTATAATAAATACACCTCTAAGTCTTTTAGGTGTTGATTATGCATACTGTATATCTACTTCTTCTCTGGACACACTTAATTTTAGTTGTCTAGTGACTTTATTATCCTTTACCCACACTAACTCCTTTTTGACTAGGAACCATACCTCTAGACTTCATGTTTACTTAACACAAGTTAAGTAAAGTCCTTGTCCAGTCGCTTCTCATACCCATTATATTGTCTCCATGGCCTTCTGTTGACTATTTGAAAGGCTACTTTTTTATGAAGGTTACAGCTAGAATCATAATTTTTTCTAAAGTTTCACTAAATAGATGTATTTAGCAATATAAAAATATTATGTTAATTGACATTGCATTTATCTGGAGATTAGTATTAAAGAAGATGTTAAAGCAAAGGTTTTATTATGAAAGGGTTTGCAGGTAGTGGGGGCATATAAGTACATATTTGTATTACATTACTACTGTAAATGAAATACCCCAGAAAATTATAGGTCTCTATAAAAATAAATTGCCCATATGTAAAGCACTGTTTCTAATAAAGACATTTCATGAAAATTATACTCTGTAGTATGAACCATTAGATGATGGCAAATAGAAAAACTGACATATTAAGTACTAAGCTCCTCCCTTTGGCTCATATAAGGCAAACCAAAGGCATGCATACATGCTCGGTTTATCAGCCATTTAATGGACACAGTAGTATCTTTTATTCACACCATTCTTACAGTTAGCGCTGCATTATTTCCTGTCAGGTGATCAATGAGGGCACACACTACCCTCACAAAATGATGGCTCAAGTTAATTTTTACTGATATGCCTAACTGGTAACATTATTGGTTGAACGTGATGTTATGGTTGAACGTGATGGACGTATGTCTTTTTTCAACCCAACTTACTATGTTACTATGTTACTATCTATGTTACTATTTAATAGGGCAGTTATAATATACATTATGGGGCTCATTTAATAACATTTGTATTTTTTTCCTTAAAGGGGAAGGAAAGGCAAAGTCACTTGGGGGTGCCAAAATGTTAAGCACCCCCAAGTGACTTTAACCGCTTACCTTGTACCCCGGGCTGGTGCCCCTGTTAGGAGAAAATAGCACCAGCCCGGGGCACCTGGAGCGCAGCGCTTCCTCCTTCCGCCTTCCACTTTCTAAACTGCCGGTGGCCGGGCATGCACAGTAGAGCGAAAAAGCCGACTTAAATGTTTAAGTTCGGCTTTTCACTCTACTGCGCATGCGCGCGCAGCGAAGCCGGAAGGAGGAAGCGCCGGCAGCTACCCCGGGCTGGTGCTGTTTTCTCCTGACAGCGGCACCAGCCCGGGGTAAAAGGTAGGCGGTTAAAGTCACTTGGGGGTGCCTAACATTTTGGCACCCCCAAGTGACTTTACCTTTCTTTTTCCTTTAACTCATGTTTGCTTGTGCTAAAAATAAAAAAAACAAAGCTAAATTTATTCGCCATTTATTCTGCAGTTTTGCACCCCTTAGTGTTCTAGCATTGTGCTTGGGGCAATAATAAATGAATAGCTGTATCAAAGGTAAACTAGCATTGTTTGTTGCTAATACAGACATTTCCTTTTTCTCTGTAATAATAAAAAAGTACCTGTACTTTATCCTAACTAAGATATAATTACCCCTTATTGGGGGCAGAACAGCCCTATTGGGTTTATTTAATGGTTAAATGATTCCCTTTTCTCTGTAATAATAAAACAGTACCTGTACTTGATCCCAACTAAGATATAATTACCCCTTATTGGGGGCAGAACAGCCCTATTGAGTTTATTTAATGGTTAAATGATTCCCTTTTCTCTGTAATAATAAAACAGTACCTGTACTTGATCCCAACTAAGATATAATTACCCCTTATTGGGGGCAGAACAGCCCTATTGGGTTTATTTAATGGTTAAATGATTTCCCTTTTCTCTGTAATAATAAAACAGTACCTGTACTTGATCCCAACTAAGATATAATTACCCCTTATTGGGGGCAGAACAATCCTATTGGGTTTATTTAATGGTTAAATGATTCCCTTTTCTCTGTAATAATAAAACAGTACCTGTACTTTATCCTAACTAAGATAGAATTAATCTTTATTGGAGGCAAAACAATCCTATTGGACTATTGTTTTTTTAGCAGGCTTCAATTATGGTGATCTAAATTATGGAAAGATCCCTTATGCGAAAAACCCCAGGTCAAGAGCACTGTGAATAATAAGTCCCATACCTGTATACACATTATAGGACTGTGCTTGCAGAATGTAAGCTTTTTGTCAGATGATTGCATTACCTTTGTATAAAAATGATGCACTTTAAATGTACAAAGAAAGCAATATTAAATGAATGTGCTTGGAAGCAGTTAGCCCTCCTGGTACATAAAATGGCTTTGTAATTGCAGATTTTGTATTACATTTTCTTTTCTAGACATTTGAAATGCATTGTGGGAAGTTAACTTTCCTAATTTGTTTTTAAGTGTTTACATGTTTTTTCTTCTTGGAGAAATCATTTAACTTTGTTTTGGTGTAAACAGAAGCCTGCACTTCCACTGATAAAATTATGCTCATTTAAATCCCTTTGTAGCTTTAAGCCACATTTTGTTAATGATGGAACGATGCAGGTCATTAGGTTTTAATTAATAGTCCAGACTGATTAGAAATGGTTCAATAACATCACAGTAACTTGAGGTTTGCACTTAGTAACACAATTTTAATAACATTTATGCAAACCACACAGACTGTTCACAATTTACACTTCAGGTGACACTGACCTACTCAGATGCAAAAGATTTCTGTATTAAACTTGTGCATCATTATTTATTTTACCCGTTGAGGCAGATTTATTAAAGCTCGGATTTTTATGGCTTTTATCTTTTTTCAAGTTTGAATAAACTAATATCCATGAGTGACAGACATTTATCAAAAAATCTAAACTGTAAAAAGCAGATGCTGGAAAAAGTTGTGGAAAAGTTGTAAAAACTGTGACTTGTTGCATGATGATAGGGATGCACTGAATCCAGGATTCAGTTTGGTATTGTGCCAGGATTGGGTGTTTTTTGGTAGGGTTCAGATTCAGCCGCATCCATGCAAATTAGGTTTGAAAGGGTTAAATGTCGCCACATAAACACGGAAGTGAAAATTTTTTTGCTGCGCGCTGACATTTAACCCTTCCAAATCCTTATTAGCATAAGATATTTAGGATTTGATTCAGTATTCAGCTGAATCCCTTAAAATGGATTTGGGGGTTCGGTCGAACCAGAAAAACTGTGTTTAAGTGATCCTGACAGGTTTAAGTTGGAGTATTTTTTTTAATTCGGAATTGTTGCAGTTACTGTTACAGATAATAAATTACGGAAAACTTGAGATTTTTTTTTCCTGCAACTTTTTAACACTAAAAAATCCGAATTGTGAAAAAATAATTCCAAAAATTAGTAAATGGCCTCCCTTTTGCATTTTGCCTTTAGCAGCTTTCCCTATCATCTCTCAAAGCCCTACTACTGTTTTTATTCCCTTACAATACATCATTGTGGGTTGTACTATAATGGAATACTCAATAGTAGGGGGACAATGGCCCCTAAAATATATATAGATAAAAATATTATCACACATGGAGAGTTTAGACATAATTGAGATGCTACTCCATGTTTTTCTTTTAATCATAAGCACAAAATAATTAGACACTGTACAACATTTTATGCAGTTACAGTATGCAGGAGAATACATATTTTTACAGTAGTATTTTCACATAGTACATTGAAATAATGACTTTGTTACTATGAATTTTCTATTTTATTATTGCTTTTCTCATTTTTATTTTTTTGTTTGATTACTGTTGCTCAACTGTCTCTTAGTAGCATATCCGAAGCACCTGGTGGCAGACCAGCTTATTTATAATTAATAAATATATGTTGTTTTTTATGGATAACAGACTGTGTAACACTAGGCAATGAAAGACTATAAAGGTTGAAGCAACTCCCTTTGTCCTTTTTTATTTTAAGATGTTACATTGGTTTCTGAAGTCTTATTGTAGAGCAAAGTGTCTGCCGTTGGCTCCACAAAGGGGGCTCAAAGCTGTGAATTTAGGGTCCGGCCTAATGGTGCATGCTGATTGCTGCTTTAGATAATGCCATAATGTTATTTTGTGCCATAGCATTCTTTTGTTTTCAAGCAAAGTTCAGTTTGAACTTCAAGTGTGATCTTTATTCTTTTATCTTACACTTACGCGATTAAATTATGGAATCTTTTTTTTACTTCAGTTTTAAACAGAAAGAAGCATATGCCTGAAATAGTATTTTTCATCCTTCGGGCAGCCTGGTAACCCTCCTTCCAAAGCAATACTTGTTCTGATATGATTTGGCAGGGGTTTATTCTGAGGGAAGTCTACAAAGATTTTGTTAACAATTAATTATGCCGTGTTAAGACGGAAAGGCCACAGTCTGCTGCCTTGGTATATTTTAATTTTCCCTTTAATTTTCTGTTAAATCCACTAATGAGCAAAATGTTGCATGACAATTCCTTACCTAATTAGCATCCACAGGTTTTTCCTATCTAGTTTTGAAATGATATTTTTCATATGAGAAAGAAAAAAATCTTGAAGGCAATTCTAAAAAATAGTGGACTGTAAAACTGAAAAGATTTTGTTTGGCAGAACTGAAGTGTTCTATGACTATGGCAGAACTGTTTAGGTATTCAGACCTCATCCTTGAATGACACGAGTCATAAAGCAACTTCTCATGCCCAGATGATGAGGCCAAGCATCAGTGGAAACAAAGAACGCTGAAAGCCTGCTTAAACTACCTTTTGTAGTCAACAGCCTAGCAGGTCTACAGCACTCCAGACTACAATTGGTGGGTCTCTTGGGTAAACTGACTGAGAGAACTTGCCAAGTAATACCTTAATATCACTGAATTCTCTATGGAATATACAGTTTGTTTCCTCTTGTCATATTTTTACTGGGTTGCATTCAGTACAATGCTTTATTAATATAAATGGTTTTATACTGTAGCTAAGAACAGTAGCATATTATTAAGCAGTGTTACACAATTTTATCTAGAGGTGCAGCAGGTCAAGTGCTACGGCCAAAAATGTGCCTGTATAAACACTATGCAGAAGAATTTATGCAATTCTAGGTAGTGATGTGGGGGTATTACAGTAGCACTTATGCCTCAGCACCTGTTAAAGGAGAAGGAAAGCTACTTATGCAGTTTCTAACCAACAGATTAGCCACAATGTGGCTTTTGATACAGAAGCCCATGTGTACACAATGTACACCAGGGGTCCCCAGCCTAATTCAAATGTAGAAAGGGCTGGGAAGAAACATGAAAGTAAACATAAGCATCTGCTTTGAGGCTACTGGGAGCAACATCCAAGGGGTTGGTGAGCAACATGAGGCTCCTGAGCCACTGGTTGGGGACCACTGATGTACACAATAGAAACAAAGGAATGCCGTGCACACCTTTAGGGCCCCTGAATGGATGCTGCATATGCTTGGTGCAAGCTTCCGGTGGTAATGGTTGTGTATAGAAGAGTTCAGTATTAGGAGGGGAGGATCCTTGAGCCAAAGACCTTGGAATAAAGTTAGTTATCTTGGTTTTAAGACTGGGCAGGCAGATCAGCCATCTCTGGTAACTGGCCACTCCCTACTGCTTGAGGCAAGGATCTCAATTGGAAGCTTGATCCTGCATTCAAGGGTAGGTGATGGTCTTTTGAAACAGCCCATATTTTTTAAAATTCATTTGATTATATGTTAGCCTGTTCAATGCAAAACATTGATAAGAAGGGGCAAGTCTAGACCTACATCCCGTGGCTAATAGCCATTTGGCCTGTATAAATAGGAATGTCAATTGGTTCCTTTATGTTGTAGAAAGTCCCCTGTCTGGTTTAGTAATAGCATTAGTGGGTCAAGGGGAATGATGACAGCCAAGGTTTGTCCTATCTCTTCTGTTACTTGGGCCTGAAATTGTTGGATTGGGGGACATTGCTGGACCATATGGAAAAATGATGAATGTGATTAAGAACATTTTATACAGACATTGAGGACAGCAGGATTCATTAAATGTAGTCTATGTGGAATGAGATGGGGACATGTACTAATATGTTTAATTATCTATGAAAAACCTCAAAAAAGTGTGATAAAACTTATCAACCTTTAGTGAATCAACCCTTTGATCTCTTTAAAAAGTGTTAGAAAACTTGAATGCAGTGAAATCACATCCTACCCTTCATTGTCAATGAGTCTGCTCCATTGGGAATGTATCTCAAAAATAGCTTGCATTCCAGAAACTGTTTGTTATTTATACTGAACAGAATATTGTTACTCTTAAGATAAATTATTAGATGATAATAATTAATCTTAATAGTAACAGTATTAAGCTGTGGCCTGTTCCACATCCAAAGGTGAATTTTTGGTTTCCTTGTTTGTGTTAAGTGTACATTTTGGTGAATTAAATCTAGGATTCAATTGTATTAAATATAGGATGGAGGAGTTGACTGGATGGATGATCTGATGAAGATATATTACAATGCCATTAAAAATACACAAAAAAGTGGTTTATTAAGAAAATGATATCTGAGCTTTGTGTCACCTTTTATTTGCTGTGTGCTAAACATAATGGAACATTCCTCACCCAAGGATTCAATCACAAGTTCAGTTTTAAACGTGTAAGTGAAACAGGAACTAGACGTTATTTATAGTATTGTTCTCTGTACCGATGCTTTTGTCCAAAGGCATATAGTACTGAGAGATGGTACAAGCATGCAAGGTTTATTGATTTGAGGCAAAGGAAATTCGGCTTATTTACAGTTCACTTAATACTGTTAAAAGTACAGTCTTGTTGCTAAATATAAAGGTTTATTTAAACTTCATGTATCGCCATAACCTAATATTTTTTTTTTTCCAAAAAAAGGACTTTTTCCGTTATCCTTTGTCAAGGGTGACAATACAGTACAAGTATAGCATCCCTTACCTAGGAACCCATTATCCAAAAAGCTCTGAATTACAGTAAGGCCATATCCCATAGACTTTATTTCAATCAAATAAATCAATTTTTTAAAAATGATTCCCTTTTTCTCTGTAATAATAAATTAGTACCTTGTACTTGATCGTAACTAAGATATAATTAATCCTTATTGGAGGCAAAACATTCCTATTGCGTTCATTTAATGTTTCAGTTATTTTTAGCAGGCTTATGGTATGGAGATCGAAATATCATCACATCTCAAGTAAAGAGGGTACTATTTACAGGGGCCCATATTCACTGCACCAGTTATAGGATTAATGTCTCATAGTTGAAATTATGCCCTTCACAGAGGTGGAATCTTGCAATGACCAAATCTTGTGGCAACCTGTACAGTGGAATTTAGAAATGAAGTTGGACAAATATTTTATTAGAGTATTAATTTATTGATTAATGATGATTAATTTATTGCAGAGCTTTCCAGGTCTGTACATGGGTCAACATGACATTGGAGTACAGGATATTCACAAAGAAGGACAGTGAGAATCTGTAATTTCTGGATCAGTTAGCAGCCTCCTTATCCTCAATACTGTTCTTCCCTGCTCACAACTTAGCCATTGAATATGATTTTAATGGCTGAGACAATAAAGAGACAGTAAAATACTGTGATTTATTTTTTTTATTGTATAATCTGTGTCATGTTGTAATGGGCCTGTAATGTGAACAGGCACTGTTGGGAACTCATTATTTTATCAATCATAGAACTTAAGATTCAGAACTACTTTTGCAGGATATTTATGTATTTTTGTATCAGGAGTTACAAAAATAATTTTGTAATTTTGGAGTTACAAAAATAATAACCCCTCCAAATGACCCCCCATCCATGAATGACCTTCATGTGGGTCTGTGCTTGCTGATACAGAATTTGTTATGCAGATATTAAAATACAGGTACAGAACAGGAACAGCACCTCTTGCCTTTGTGGATTAAAATGCCTTTATTGCAAAGTTTTTTTGGGGCAAACAACAGCAGCTGCTGTTGTTTGCCCCAAAAAACTTTGCAATAAAGGCATTTTAATCTACAAAGACAAGAGGTGCTGTTCCTGTTCTTCTGTACCTGGATGTGCCGATGGAAAGTGGCCATTGGGGAACCTGCACTACTTCTAACTAATCACAAGGCTTGGTGCTGACTACTACTCTCCAAAAAGATATTACAATACAGTCCATGGTAATTCAGATTTTTGTGTAAATATGTTAGTAACATACATAGTAACATAGTAAGTTGGGTTGAAAAAAGACATATGTCCATCACGTTCAACCATAATGCCTATATATAACCTGCCTAACTGCTAGTTGATCCAGAGGAAGGCAAAGGGGCTGTTTACAACTGCAAGTACCCACCCATTTCATTGTGCTTGACTTCCCCCTGCCCATCCTGCTTCCTGTCCCAAACTGAGAGCAGTTTACCTACTGAAGCCCCTTTCAAAGGGAAGCTTGAACTGAAAGTTCTGAACTCCAATGTTCTAAATTATAGATTGTGTATTTAAGTATAGTGTGAGACACTACTGTTTTGAACTTTTTCTGTAGAAATAAAAAAAAATCATTGTCATTTGGAATAGTGGTTCAGATAAGAAATTATTTGTTGAGGTATTTACAAGTTTTAGGCAATTTTTTTGTTTGTAGTTCTTGAGTAAAAGACATCATGTTTGAGGAAATTCTTATTTTCTCTAAATGTTACTGTTTCAATTGTAGCAACAAGATTTTTTACATATCATACAGTGATAAACGCCCGTTACACAAAATGATTCAATAAACATTACCATGATGAGCAGACGTTGTACTTCCATTATTTCTGGGAATTCTAGTTATTACCCAGATAGTGATTCCAGGTCCATTACTCAAAAAATATGAAATAACGAAATAGAGAAAAGCATAGAGAGAAGAAAAACCATTAACATATTTAACCCATAAAATAAATGAATATGTAAAGAAAAAATGGCAAGAACTGACTGTTAAGTTACAATGCAAGTAGATGGGGAGGTAAGGTACCGCCAAACCTATAATCTATCCAAGGTTGCCACACTTAAGTTCAAGGAATAGTGAATGTCTATCCAGAGCAAAACCGGTCAGCTTTTCACTTACAAAGATCTAATCAACCTTAGATTTAAGTAAATTGCAGTTTGAAGAAATTCTTAGCTTAATCAATATAAAAAGTTGGCTGAACTGGAGATAAAGCTCAGACCTGTTTACTGAAGCACTATACAGTATATATTATAGAGATGTCTATAGGTGGCACTTACTAACGTTCATATTTTTTGTTCATGATTTGTTTTTTTTATGTAAAATTTTAATTTTGTTGGTGTTAAAAAAACAAATATGTGATTCATTAAGAGTAAAAACCATTAATACAAAACTTTGCCATCTTAAAGCTGTCGAGATTTGTCCCAGTCAGGTTGAAACAGTCTGTATTTATTTAATTTGTGCTTTTAGAGCTTTTTCGGGGGGGTTCATTGGAAAGTCCATGAAGATTACATTACATTTTTTTTTACATTAACATTTATTTATAAAGCGCCAACATAGTCCGCAGCGCTGTACAATAAGTGGGTTACATACATTGGACATACAGAGTAACATATAAAGCAATCAATAACCGATACAAGAGGTGAAGAGGGCCCTGCCCAAAAGAGCTTACAATCTACAAGGAGAAAGGGTTGAGACACAAGGTGTGGGAATGGGCATGACCAGAGTTGATGCGTGAAAATGAGTTTACTTGTGGTTTCAAAAACCTCTAGAACCACGAAAATAGGAACGTTGATAAATGGGCCTCCCCGTGTCGTTTGCATTCAACATTGATTTTTGCATTTATTGGCAGTGGGGTAAAGATGAAATTTGACCTGGCAACCTTTTATCCATCACTTCTTATTCCAAAAACTGTAGCAACTCTTTACAAGTCTTGGAGACTGCAGCAGCCAGACATAGTACTGAGTCTGTTTAGAACCTGAACTTTTCTCTGTGGTTTTGCTGTTTTCAAAAATGGAAGTTAAAGGACAGCATCAGGATTTATAGATGTGGATGGAGACAACAGCAAAATAATAAAACATGATAGGGGTGGAGAACAGCTGCAGGTTTAATAGAGTGGCAATGCAGATATAGGCGATGGAAGGAGTAACAGGAAGAGGGTGTGGACTGATTTGGCTTCAGATCGCTTAATAGGGATTGTGAAACTTTAGGATTACGGTTGCCACCCGTTCAGTTTTTACCCAGATAGCCCTGTTTTAGAAAGGGCTGTCTGGTTCAAAACTGCCTGCCTGATTTTTCAAATGAGGAAAACCAGGCAGGATTAGCTGTGATTGACACGGCAATTGGGCAGTCCCCATGCCAGAACCCCGCCCCATGACATCACTGACAGGCCCTGTGTTGTCACTAGCCACCTCTCTCCACCCCTTGTGATGTCACTGCCTGCCCCCTACCTGGAGAAAGAAGCTGGAAGAGGTGGCAACCCTGCTTAGGATTCAGTAGAATGGTGGTGTGTACAGTAGTAAAGTGGTTTGAGCAGAGAAGCCTTAGAAGAGTTAAAATGGTTCCTAGATATTTTTTAAACTGACTGACTGTGACTGAGCTAATGTTTTCCTATATATAGTATATCCCTACTCGTTTTTCTAGTTAATGGGGGCCCTAACCAATTGCTGCCCTGAATGTTGGACTTTAAAATCAAAGATGGCAGGCCAATCATCCTGTAATAAGTCATAATCTGATTTACTTCAGATAGAAGATGAATATTGGAAATTGAATCAAAAAACTGTTTCTGCTTTAGATACAGGGAATGAGAAATGACAGATTTGTTATTTTGTATGTGTTTTAGACATACTTGTAAGCATTAATATATACCTATGGGCTTGTCTTTGCTTGCGTAGAACTACCTTTAAATCTTCTTATAGTGTCTGCCTTTCTTATATATTAGAAGCCATTTTAGTCTTTTTAAGTTAATTCTCCCTGATATATTTGACAGTCAATGTTATAAGATTACAATTACAATCTCTCCTCCCCAAGTTTTGAATAATAAAATATGGGGTCATGGTGTGATGGCAAGGTCATGGCTAGAACTGATGGAGCAGTATGTGACAGCAGTAACCCAATCCCCCACACCCATGTTTGCTTTTAACCTTAGAAGGAGAATAACAATACATTATTAAAAAGCAGTTGATTAATAGTTTTTTAATAAAAAGGAAACATCTGTTCTTCTGAGCTTCCTGCCAGCAGAGATGCAGAGTATAAAAATAAGTCTAGAATGTGGTATGCTCAGTACTGAAGGAGCAGTAATGTCTCTGTAACATATTTAGTAATTATTCAGTTTTATTTGTTATATTTATTAATAGAGTGAGTAAAGTACCTCCTATTGTAAAATATAAGGATATTTTAAGTCCCTGAGGAGTTCCATGACCATATAAAAGCACAAAGTTGAAGGCTGAGTGCTTTTATACAGGTCATGGAACCCCAAGGTAACTTCTAATATCTAACTTCAGTGAGTAAAACAGGGTCGGTCTTATCAAATACAGGGCCCAATTGGGACCATTTGGCAGGGCCCCTAGACAAAGTGTTGCTGCCTGGCACGGGGTCCCAAGGCTTGGTGTGCAAATAATGCCCTGCCTCTCCTCTCTCTCTCTTGGCCCAATGGCCCATAACATTCCATGGCACAATGTGTAAGACCTGTATTAATGTAAACAGGGCAGCTAATAGGAATGTAAACTATGTAAAACCGTAGGACATTCTCAATCACCACTATTTAGTATTTATCAAAAAAGGTACACACAAACTGGCCTTTATCACCATATAAAGTAAAGGTTTTTAATCCTCTGAACACAGCATTAAATATACCCTGTGCAGGAGCCTGTGTGCATGCAATAAACCTATCATATCTCATCCTTCTCTGAACACAAGAGCTTGCAATATGTTGCACCAATCACTACAGTTCTCTATCTAAAGACTACTGATATAACGGCAACAATCTCACAAGAACGGAGCCTTGATGAGAAAGATTTATTGGAAGCACACACATGCATGCACATACACACACAGACATACACACACATACAGACCTGGACAGTACTTTTCTGTATCAGGAGCTCCTGGGTCTCTGTCCTTCCACTCCCAACAAGTCCCGCCCCCTCACTTCGGAAGATTTGGAAACCAGTCAGGTTTGGAGAGGTAACCTGTCTGACATTTGCAGGCAGTGGGGTGGACCGTCCCTGTTGGGTTTGGGGGTTGCTGGAGTTTGTTGGAACGGGTTGGTTAGCTATATATTCTGGGGGAATTCTTACCTGCTCTTCCCCCTGGTGCGGGGCCCAATCAGTCCAGTGGGCCTAAGGCTGGCCCTTAGTGAGAGAGTATACTTTGTCCAGCTAGGCTAGATATTGCTACCAGAACCAGCCCTGAGCTGTAGTCTAGAAATAAGAAGTGGACAAAGCTGACCTTTAAGATAAAACTAAGGGTGCCGTTAGATATTGAGAAGGTATACTTTGCACTGTACCCTGTAATTTATGTGCACTATATTCCATTTCTTGGGCAGCTTTAAAAAGGTCACTGTGTAGGTATCCTGCTCAGAAACGTTATTCTGTGTTGGTTCCCTCGGGAGACCAGTATGTCATGGGCAGACAATTTAATGAGCTGTGTGTTAGGTTAGATCCCATCAATTCAGACACTTGGAAATTGGGCTAGTAAATTAAACAGTGTATAATAAAGAAAAGGCTGGGTTTGAAGCATAGCAAATCACAAGTACATAATGTGAAAGATATTTATATATTTATCTATAGGTTCATTTTAATGAAATGTGAGTATTTTTCAAATAACTTTTACTTTGGTTGTCTGCAGTAACAATGAACCTGTAATTACAGTGAGGGCTGCCTGCATTTTGCCTTGAGCATTCTGTTGGTCTCACCCACTCTCTTTAAGAAAAAGCTCAGCTGTTACCTTCTGGAGCACTAAAACATTATTTTGCCCAGTCCTGCACTTAAGGACAAATGCCCATACCTGATGCACTCTTACCTTCCAGTTTGTGCCTGTATGTTACCCAACCACTTCGATTGTAAGCTCTACGGGGCAGGGACCTCCTTCCTACTGTGTCTCATACCACATGGCACTTATATATATATATATTTATTGTATTTATTTATTATATCACTTGTCCTCCCTGTGTGTAATTTTGTATTCTGTAAGACTGTACAGCGCTGCGTACCCTTGTGGCACTTTATAAATAAAGTTATACATACATACATGTGGGTCGGTCACCACTCAACTTCTGCTCTGTGCTCTGAGCAGGTGAAATAGTCGGAATTGCAATCATGCTACAGTATCTATCTAACTCTTCTCAGTATGTCTGTTAATGTGCCCATTTTAATGGGAACTCCGGTTTCCTAACCAAAATTGTTAAAGAGCCTCATACAACACAGAAACCCCTAACATTCTGTTACAGTCTGTATGCTTAGGAGCCCGGTAACTGCCCGGAATAACCCCTTAGATAAGCAGGAGAGCCCGGCCGACCCCGGTGTTCACCGACGCCCTTTTGGGGCCCCGGACTTTCTGCGGCGGGAGAGGCAGGGATCCTACTTACGGCCAAGGTTATTCAACGCGGTACCAAGGGTAAAGCTGTAATCGGAGTCGTGGTCAGGCAAGGGTCAGTGGCAGGCAGCAAGGATCGTAGTAGAGAGTCAGGCAAGGTCAGTGGCAGGCGGCAAGGATCGTAGTCAAAAGTCAGGCAGGGAGTCAAAAACCAGAGAATCAGATATAATATAGCTTAGCAAGGCACCAGGAAATCAGGACCAGCTTGGGCAATGAAAACAAGCAAGGAACCGCTTTTTAAGTTTGAATTTGGCGCCAAGGTGACGTCAGCGCGTCCACTGACGTCATCGCGCAGCGCCGGGAGGACCTAAAGCTACTGCGCGGGAGCGCGCTGTACCAGAGGAGCCCGGGGACCGGCGCGCTTGAAGGTAGGAATGCGCGCCGGCCTCCCGGTGCTCCTTACAGTACCCCCCCTCTCAGGAGCACCCACTGGGGGCTCCCAAGGTTTCCCGGGAAACTTTTTGTGGAATAGCTTTACCAATCGTGGAGCATGAGTATCCTTAGCTGCCACCCAACATCTCTCCTCAGGACCAAACCCCCTCCAGTGAATAAGATATTGAATGTTACCTCTATTCTTGCGGGAGTCTACAACCTCCTGAACCTCAAATTCTTGACGCCCATCAACCAAAACCGGAGTAGGGGAAGGAGAAGCAGAAGAAAAGGCATTACACACCACAGGCTTGAGGAGGGAGACATGGAAGGAGTTCGAAATATTCATACTGGGAGGAAGTTCGAGCTTAACACAAACAGGATTGATGACCTCCTTGACCTTGAAAGGACCAATGTAACGAGGACCTAACTTAGGACAAGGAACACGAAGCTTGATATTCTTAGAAGACAGCCAGACGGAATCTCCAACTGAGAAACAGGGGCCCGGTCTGCGGCGTTTATCTGCTGCCTTCTTTTGACGGAGAGCTGCTTTTACCAGAGCTTGATGAGCAGATGACCAAACGGACTTGAAGTCATGAACGGCAGCCTCAGCAGCGGGCACATCCACCTTGAGTACAGAGGGAGGTAGGGACAGAGGATTCTGTCCATAAACACAAGCAAACGGAGAGGAACCTAAGGCTTCATGCTGGAGATTATTATGAGCGAATTCAGCCCAAGGGAGAAGTTCGGCCCAGTTGTCATGGTTTTGTGAAATAAAACAGCGAAGAAACTGCTCGAGGACTTGGTTGGTTCTCTCAGTTTGACCATTACTCTGGGGATGGTATGCAGAAGAAAAATTTAGCCCAATTCCTAACAATTTGCAAAAGGCTCGCCAAAAGCGGGAGACAAATTGAACCCCAC
Source organism: Xenopus tropicalis (assembly GCF_000004195.4). Taxonomy (NCBI): domain Eukaryota; kingdom Metazoa; phylum Chordata; class Amphibia; order Anura; family Pipidae; genus Xenopus; species Xenopus tropicalis. The sequence goes on from NC_030682.2 coordinate 124,597,305, forward strand.
GATCAGAAACAATAGATGACGGGAAACCATGGAGTCGGAAAATCTCCTTTATAAAGATACTTGCCAGGAGAACTGCAGACGGGAGCTTTCTTAGAGGAATGAAGTGGGCCATTTTGGAAAATCGGTCTACAACTACCAGGATGGTAGTAAACTCTGCCGATCTAGGTAGATCTACGATGAAGTCCATTGATATATCTGTCCAGGGTTGGCTTGGAACAGGCAGTGGATGAAGAAGGCCACAGGGGAGACACCGAGGAATCTTCTGCTGGGCACAGACAGAACATGCGGAAACAAACTGGTAAACATCCTTAACAAGGGAAGGCCACCAGAAGTATCTGGAAATTAGATCAAGTGTCTTTTTAACCCCTGGGTGGCCTGCAATCTTAGAGGAATGACCCCACCAGAGAATTTGAGAAATTTTAGCCTGAGGGACGAAAGTCTTACCAGGTGGGCACACAGGTGTAGCTTCAGTAGCCGGCAGAGCTAAGGATATCGGAGCCAACACTCGGTCAGGGGAAATAATAGAACAAGGGGGAACTGAAGGAGACTCTTCTGGAGACAAGGATCTGGATAGGGCGTCAGCTTTGACATTCTTGGAGCCAGGTCTGTAAGAAATAAAGAAGTTGAACCTCGAAAAAAATAACGCCCATCTGGCTTGTCGTGGATTCAGTCTCTTAGCGGAGGAAATATATTCTAGATTCTTATGGTCAGTAAGAATTGTGACTGGCTGGGAAGCACCTTCTAGGAGATGACGCCATTCCTCCAAAGCTAGCTTAATGGCCAATAGTTCACGGTTGCCAATATCGTAATTTCTCTCGGCGGATGATAACTTCCGGGAGAAAAAGGCACAGGGGTGAAGAGGGCCTTGGAAACCCACCCGCTGGGATAAAATAGCACCTACCCCAGTATCAGAGGCGTCAACCTCCAAGGTGAACGGCCGCGAAGTATCTGGATGGATCAGAACCGGAGCAGCGACAAAGGCCGACTTTAGAGATGCAAAGGCCTTCTGGGCCACAGGAGACCAAAGTGACTTGGAGTCCTTACGAGTGAGGGCAGTGATGGGAGCAACGACCTGGGAAAAATTTCTTATAAACCTTCTGTAGAAGTTGGCAAAGCCTAAAAAACGTTGAATGGCTTTTAGGCCTACAGGGGTAGGCCACTCAGTCACTGCAGAGACCTTGGCAGGATCCATCTCAAAACCGGAGGAAGAGACAATATACCCAAGGAAGGAAATTTTAGATTTATGGAACTCGCACTTTTCCAGCTTAGCGTAGAGATTATTTTCTCTGAGACGTTGAAGCACAGATTTGACTTGAGGAATGTGTTCCGACCATGAAGAAGAGAACACCAGGATGTCATCGAGGTAAACCACGACACAGGATTGCAGCATATCACGAAAGATGTCATTGATGAAGTCTTGGAAGACAGCAGGAGCATTGCATAGGCCGAAGGGCATGACAAGATACTCATAGTGGCCATCACGGGTATTAAATGCAGTTTTCCACTCATCCCCCTGACGGATGCGGATCAGATTGTAGGCACCTCGCAGATCAAGTTTGGAGAAAACCTTTGCGTCTTTTAATCTGTCAAAGAGCTCAGGAATTAAGGGGAGTGGATAACGGTTTTTAACAGTGATCTTGTTAAGACCCCGGTAGTCGATGCATGGTCTGAGACTCCCATCCTTCTTCTGGACGAAGAAAAAGCCAGCGCCCGCAGGAGAACTGGATTTCCTGATGAAGCCCCTGGAGAGATTCTCCTGGATATATTCCTTCATGGCCTGCGTTTCCGGGACAGATAATGGATACGTTCTGCCCCTCGGAGGCATGGTGCCAGGAATCAGTTCAACAGGGCAATCATAAGGCCTATGTGGAGGGAGAGTCTCAGCATTCTTCTTCTCGAAGACATCACGGAAGCTATCATAGCATTTAGGCAAAGGAGAAGGGTCTGGCATGACGGATGAGACATGGAGTGGCACGACAGGAGCTGGCAAACACTTAGAACGGCAGGAGGAACCCCAAGCAGTAAGATCACCGGTGGCCCAATTGATAGTAGGATTGTGTAGTCTGAGCCACGGAAGACCAAGGATAAGTGGGGTATTGGGACACTCAATAATTAGGAAGGAGATTTCTTCAGAGTGTAACCAACCCACACGAAGTTGCAACAGTTCAGTGGAGGAAGTTAATAACCCAGGAGACACTGGGCGACCGTCAACCGCTTGAGCAGAGAGTGGCACCTGGAGAGACACAACAGGAAAGCGAGACTTCTTGACGAAGGAGGAATCAATGAAGTTTCCTGCTGCCCCGGAGTCCAGGAATGCTTGACACAGGAAAGACTCAGTGCCATAAGACAGAGTAGCAGGGACGAAAATTCTAGCAGCTTGAGCATCTGGGAGTGAAACGATTCTGCCTAGGGGAGACTCCCCACTCGAACCTAGGCGGGTGCGTTTCCCTGACGTTGTGGCTTCACGGGACAGGCTTTGAGCAAATGACCACTTTGACCGCAATAGAAGCAGAGTCCGGCAGATCGTCTTCGGGTTCTCTCCTCTGGAGACAAACGAGTGGCCACTAGTTGCATGGGCTCCTCAGCCAGAAGACTTGGGGTAGATGAAGATTCTGGAAGCAGCACGGAGGAAACTGGTGATCTGCGGACCCGTGACTTCTGGGACTGCCTCTCCTTGATCCTGGAGTCAATGCGAATGACGAGAGACACCAACTGCTCAAACTGTGTGGGCAAATCTCTGGCGGCCAATTCATCCTTGATGCCTTCATTAAGACCTTGCCAGAAGGCTGCAACTAGGGCATCATTGTTCCAAGCAACCTCGGCCGCCAAGGTACGGAAGTCAATGGCGTATTCAGCAGCAGACAAGGTGCCCTGAGTTATCTTTAGAAGGCGGGTAGAGGCGTTGATCTTTCGGCCAGGGGCATCGAAGATCTCGCGAAACGTAGCAATAAAAGCCGAGGAGTTGTGGACTAAAGGGTCGTCTCGTTCCCACAGAGGTGATGCCCAGGCCAGTGCTTTACCCTGGAGCAATGCAATGATGTATGCCACCTTGGATTTCTCAGAGGGGAATCTGAGGGGAGACAGTTCAAACTGAATGAGACACTGGTTCAAGAAACCACGGCAAACCTCAGGATCCCCTGCGTAGCGCATAGGAGCAGGAATCTTAGGTTCGGAGTGCGGTACCACAGCCGAGGGTGCAACAGAGACAGGAACCTGTGGAGGCGAAGCAGAACCACCTTGCGCTCCTTGGAGGGAATCCAGACGGGCGGCGAAGTGCTGGAGAGACTGGGAGAGATGAGCCTGTTGAGCCTCTTGAAATTCCAAGCGCTTGAGGAGTGCTTCTAGGACGTTCTCCAGGGAACCAGTAGGGGCAGCGTGAGAGGGCTCCATGTTGGCCCAAGCTAATCTGTTACAGTCTGTATGCTTAGGAGCCCGGTAACTGCCCGGAATAACCCCTTAGATAAGCAGGAGAGCCCGGCCGACCCCGGTGTTCACCGACGCCCTTTTGGGGCCCCGGACTTTCTGCGGCGGGAGAGGCAGGGATCCTACTTACGGCCAAGGTTATTCAACGCGGTACCAAGGGTAAAGCTGTAATCGGAGTCGTGGTCAGGCAAGGGTCAGTGGCAGGCAGCAAGGATCGTAGTAGAGAGTCAGGCAAGGTCAGTGGCAGGCGGCAAGGATCGTAGTCAAAAGTCAGGCAGGGAGTCAAAAACCAGAGAATCAGATATAATATAGCTTAGCAAGGCACCAGGAAATCAGGACCAGCTTGGGCAATGAAAACAAGCAAGGAACCGCTTTTTAAGTTTGAATTTGGCGCCAAGGTGACGTCAGCGCGTCCACTGACGTCATCGCGCAGCGCCGGGAGGACCTAAAGCTACTGCGCATGCGCGCGCGCGCCCTTTGCCATTGCGCGTCGGGACGCGCCGAAGAGAGGTGCGCGCGGGAGCGCGCTGTACCAGAGGAGCCCGGGGACCGGCGCGCTTGAAGGTAGGAATGCGCGCCGGCCTCCCGGTGCTCCTTACACATTCACTGTAATCTGTTCCTTCAAAAAAGTATGAATAAATACCATTTGTATATGCTGAAATCCAGCTGCAGAACAGTTCTTCTCTTTCTGCATCATTGTAAATCCTGGCAGGGGAGGAGGGACTAAAACACTAGTGTTACAAATTGTAATAAGTTCTCCACAGCTTACAGACAGCGTGCAGGAACTACATAACCCACAATGCATTGCACTGTGATGTTCCTTATTGGTATGTGAAGGGAATTGTGGGATTGGGAGGATGCAGGCTGTCTCAGGACAGTCGGCAACTGTTATACTTTATTTGAGTCTCTATGTAGTCAGCCAGATCAGCAGGAGAACAGGTGACCAGGCTAAAATAACTGTTCCAAACCATATGATTACATTAAATATTTTTTAATTGATATATATTGCTGAAATGATGGTTTCCTTTCAAGTTGTGTTTGGGTGGAGTTCCCCTTTAAAGGTTTATTACAACAGCTTTTTAATAATACTGCCCTCTCTTACAGTAATTTCTGTGCAGTATTGATGTAATGTGCACTGATAACAGATGTAATTGCCTCATACTTCAGAAGATCTTAGTAAACTGGCTTTATTTCCAATTAAAGAAGAGCTTTTATATGTTAAATTCTGTCTGAATGTTTGTAACATTTCATACCATGTGAAGTCACAAGCTATTTCCCCATATTAAACTAAATGCAAAGGAATATATTTTATAATTCCAGCTCCAAAACCTTTGCACGGCACTGTTTAATAGTAGAGCTTGTAATGAATGGCGTTTAAATGAGTTTGGCTCATTGTGTTTATGACATAGTATTCTCCCGGTACGGGGCCCTGCAGTTGGTATTGCTGTAAGGAAGGCACAGCTGTATTTGCTGGCTGAGAGGTATTTGCTGGCTGAGAGGTATTGGCTGGCTTGCTTCACATAGATAACCACTGCTCTGCCGCGCCGTTTCCCAAATCTGTTACCTTCCAGTCGCACTCTGCTGCACTTTGTAATTTGTGTCTTAAAATAACATTGAAACAGCCATTTATAAATTCTATGCAGAATGCAGGACACCATGGGATTTTTCGCTTAATAAATAGCACTGTATTTTTTTATATAAACAAGACCTGCTTAAATTGAAAGCAAAATACCATAGGTCTACCTTCCAACATTTGAAAAATGCAAAGAGGGACTAAAAGAAGTGCTGCATTTTTGTGACCACACCCCCTAAATGCCTCTCCCATTTTACAAAATGTATCAGGTTATGTGAATTTTGACACATTTCTTGGTGTCGGGGTCTTGTTTTATGTGTTGTTACAGTTTTGCTAATTAAGGTGAAATTGCCCTTTAAAGGAGAACTAAAGCCTAACTAAAAAAGGAGGGCAGAAATGTTGTACCATATGTTTTGGGCTTCTGTCCCAGCCAAGGCACCCACAGCCCTTTTGCCCCCAGTAGCCCCCCAACTTCGTTGCTGCTGATTCCCTGCACACGCTCTGTGCTGCTGTCACTTACTGAGCTTAGGGGCCGACTCAAAATATACTGCGCTGATTAGTAATTTATTCAGATTCACATTACATGACAGATCTGAAACCAGGGCAATTGCATCAGAATAGAATGTTTATATGACAGACAAACCTCATTTTTTGCTTGATAATTTGCGACAGCCCCTATGTTCAGCCTCTCAGCAGCTACTGTGCACTGTCCCCGACAGGTCTAACAGAATCCAAGATGGATTCTGTAAGGACCTATATCATTACTACTATAGAGATGCTGAAACTTTAAACTAGTAAGTTTAGTGTATAAAGCAGGGGTCCCCAACCTTTCTTACTCGTGAGCCACAGTCAAATATAAAAAGACTTGGGGAGCAACACAAGCACCATAAAAGTTCATGGAGGAGCCAAATAAGGGCTGTGATTGGCTATTAGGCAGCCTCTATGCACCCTATCAGCTTACAGGGGCTTTATTTGGTTGTAAATCTTGTTTTTATTCAACCAAAACTTGCCCCCAAGTCAGGAATTCAAAAATAACTACCTGGTTTGGGGGCACTGAGAGCAACATCCAAGGGGTTGGGGAGCAACATGTTGCCCTGAGCCACTGGTTGGGGATCACTGGTATAAAATATGGCATTTCTAGCCATATCCATTTTTAGGGTTGAATTGTCCTTTAAGCTGCGAGTCTCAGTTCCCCCAAGAGACCTGTTTATCTTATTAGTTACAAATGTATCTCAGCGCAGGGGTTGAGTACTCTGGGCTCTCTGCCAAAAGTTACTTATCTAATTAAGTTTGAGAAACTTTGTATCTTTTTTGGCATTCAGTGCAGGAGATCAAAGGGAAATGAGGGACTTTTCAAGAAGAATCCCAGACTGTGACTGAGCTGTTAAAATCAGGATTGTCCTCCGAAAATCGGGACACTTGGAAGGTATGCATAGGGGTCATTTACAACTGCAAGCACCATTGTGGAGCTTCTAAATTGACCACAGTCAGTTACATATAAAATCCCATTCATTAAAGTTACTTACATCAGCATTACCTCCTTGCTCTTCCGAATAGTTGAGCTCAGCAGTGCTCAGTTCTCTCTTCCTCCTGTTATAAATTCTGTGCAGTTTACCTGTTGACAGAGATTAAACTCCACCTACAAACCAGGCGGAAGCTCCAGGGCTCTCACAGCGGCCTGTATTAAACCACAGCACAGTTGTGCCAAAAAGAATAAGCCACATACATCACTCTAATGCAAAATGGTGGAAATTACTTTACAGGCACATCTGTGTCCATTTTGACACATCAGCCATACATGTCAGGCACAACTTTCCTCGGCCATCACAATATCACTGAAAGTGTTCGGGGATCCCCTGTGCAGTGTTGGTGGAAAACAAGGTGATTTTGTCCAAAATGTAACTTTGCTTTTTATATTTTGCTTGTCGGGATCAACAATTCAACCAGATTACTTTTTAATGCACTCTAGCATGGTCAGAACTATGGGGTGGCAGGATAGTGACCTTGCCTAGGGGAGGCAGTTCCAAGCGGGATAGGGTGACTGGCAGATAGACCAACTAAACGGCGGGAGGGGAAGTACAGGAGTGACAAATGGGGGGTAGTGGGGGGGAGTAAAGACAGTGGGCTCAATTATAAACTTCTTCACACTGCAGAATGATTTAAGCATTTAGGGAATCGTGCAAAACAACCATATGCAAATAAATATGTGCTACATGAACTTCATAACTGACCCCCGGAGGTGGTGGCAGCGACGGTGTGTGCAAGTGGGCAGGGGGTGGGCTTGTGGGGCACTAGTCTAAATAGTATTGACTTGACAGGCTCTGCATTGCACTATGGTATTGGTATGATATTTGTCCCCAGGGTTTCTGCAATGGACAAAGATTCACTTGTTTTTCTTATATACAGTGGTGTGAAAAACTATTTGCCCCCTTCCTGATTTCTTATTCTTTTGCATGTTTGTCACACTTAAATGTTTCTGCTCATCAAAAACCTTTAACTATTAGTCAAAGATAACATAATTGAACACAAAATGCAGTTTTTAAATGAAGGTTTACGTTATTAAGGGAGAAAAAAAACTCCAAATCTACATGGCCCTGTGTGAAAAAGTGATTGCCCCCTTGTTAAAAAATAACTTAACTGTGGTTTATCAATTTCAATTTTCAATTTCAATATCAATTTCTGTAGTCACCCCCAGGCCTGATTACTGCCACACCTGTTTCAATCAAGAAATCACTTTAATAGGAGCTACCTGACACAGAGAAGTAGACCAAAAGCACCTCAAAAGCTAGACATCATGCCAAGATCCAAAGAAATTCAGGAACAAATGAGAACAAAAGTAATTAAGATCTATCAGTCTGGTAAAGGTTATAAAGCCATTTCTAAAGCTTTGGGACTCCAGCGAACCACAGTGAGAGCCATTATCCACAAATGGCAAAAACATGGAACAGTGGTGAACCTTCCCAGGAGTGGCCGGCCGACCAAAATTACCCCAAGAGCGCAGAGACAACTCATCCGAGAGGCCACAAAAGACCCCAGGACAACATCTAAAGAACTGCAGGCCTCACTTGCCTCAATTAAGGTCAGTGTTCACGACTCCACCATAAGAAAGAGACTGGGCAAAAACGGCCTGCATGGCAGATTTCCAAGGCGCAAACCACTTTTAAGCAAAAAGAACATTAAGGCTCGTCTCAATTTAGCTAAAAAACATCTCCATGATTGCCAAGACTTTTGGGAAAATACCTTGTGGACCGACGAGACAAAAGTTGAACTTTTTGGAAGGTGCGTGTCCCGTTACATCTGGCGTAAAAGTAACACAGCATTTCAGAAAAAGAACATCATACCAACAGTAAAATATGGTGGTGGTAGTGTGATGGTCTGGGGTTGTTTTGCTGCTTCAGGACCTGGAAGGCTTGCTGTGATAGATGGAACCATGAATTCTACTGTCTACCAAAAAATCCTGAAGGAGAATGTCCGGCCATCTGTTCATCAACTCAAGCTGAAGCGATCTTGGGTGCTGCAGCAGGACAATGACCCAAAACACACCAGCAAATCCACCTCTGAATGGCTGAAGAAAAACAAAATGAAGACTTTGGAGTGGCCTAGTCAAAGTCCTGACCTGAATCCTATTGAGATGTTGTGGCATGACCTTAAAAAGGCGGTTCATGCTAGAAAACCCTCAAATAAAGCTGAATTACAACAATTCTGCAAAGATGAGTGGGCCAAAATTCCTCCAGAGCGCTGTAAAAGACTCGTTGCAAGTTATCGCAAACGCTTGATTGCAGTTATTGCTGCTAAGGGTGGCCCAACCAGTTATTAGGTTCAGGGGGCAATTACTTTTTCACACAGGGCCATGTAGGTTTGGATTTTTTTTCTCCCTAAATAATAAAAACCCTCATTTAAAAACTGAATTTTGTGTTTACTTGTGTTATCTTTGACTAATAGTTAAATGTGTTTGATGATCAGAAACATTTTGTGTGACAAACATGCAAAAGAATAAGAAATCAGGAAGGGGGCAAATAGTTTTTCACACCACTGTATAAGGCATATATGACATACTTTGTAATTTTATGATTTATCTTTATTTCCTCTTCCTATGCCTGACGGCCCTACCCTGATGCTGGTACTGTTGCTGGTGCACCCATTAAAACATATTGAAAACAAGGTGCCAAATGTCTTTTTTTATTTTATAAATAGTTATACGGGTATAGGACCCCGTTATCCAGGGACCAAGGGTATTCCGGATAAGGGGTCTTTCCGTAATTTGGATCTCCATACCTTATTGATACTAAAAAATCAATAAAACATTAATTAAACCCAATAGGATTGTTTTGCATCCAATAAGGACTAATTATACCTTAGTTGGGACAAAATACAAGGTACTGTTCTATTATTACAGAGAAAAAGGAAATCAGTTTTAAAAATCTGAATTATATGATTAAAATGGAGTCTATGGGAGAAAGGCTTTACATAATTCGGAGCTTTCTGAAAAACAGGTTTCCGGATAACTGATCCCACACCTGTACATTTTATTTATAATAAAATGGTTGCTTAAAGTGTGCGGCAAAACCAGTGCATTCTGCATCATACATCTAAATTCATTGAAAAGTCACTTTCAGCATTGTAGAAAAGGTAATACTATCACATTGTCTTTATCTGCTTTTTTTAACCTTCTTTTCTTCGAGGAGGTCAATACAGTGCTACTTTTAGAATAGGAATTACGCAGAATGTTGATTATTGATTCTGACTGTCAGGGTTGGTGGTGGGAATCCATTTCTCTTCCTTTTGAAGCAGAATGGGAAATTGCCTGTGTATTGTTTCCGTTAGATTCCCTCCACACAAAGTAAATCAAGAGCGGGTTGTACTTGATAGACACATGTCTTCCGTTCCAATCTCAGCAATGATGTACCCGTGACCTGTGGTTTTAGAAACCATTTAACCGTATGTGTAGCTGTCTCTGTTTGTTTGTGTTACCCGGAATTTTAGTAAATGTCTTTTAATTTTTGTGCCTATTATTTTGCTATGCCCTATCATTTCAGGCAGACAGGGGAAAATGCTAATTATTTTCTTAGATCTTACAAATGCAATACAGCCATTGTAGCTCTTTTGTGGTTACATTTTCCTGTGTGCCTATTTTGTGCTTGTATTAAAGGACCCCATAGAAGGCTTTGGAAGAACACATTTCCGCAATATATCCCCTAAAAACCCCTTTGTACCTGTTTCCGCTGTAATGCTTACTATTCACTTGCTTAGGGGGATTCGAACTCGTGATTTCATTAATCTGCCCCTTAGAGTTGAACAGTTATCACCCTTTATGAGACCCAACATGGACATAAAGTTTTCAGTTTAAATATAATCCTGTTGTGTCTGGAAAACCTGTGCGACAGAGTTAGCCCTGATAGTAGCTCTCTGAATAAGCTTCTTACTCAAAGAATTCAATAATGCGACATGTACTGTAGCAGCTCCTGAGCAAGGGTGCCAGAATCATAATTGTGGCTTGTGTTTATTAATTTATAGCTGTTTAAATTTCTAGTAAATATGATAGAAGAAACTGGAAAATTCTAATTTAGTTGCAGGATGGCACAAACAATATTTGTTCCTGTTTTAAACACTGGTTGTGGATTTATATTTATAATTTAAAAGGAAAATATGATTAATTTAAATTGTATGCATTTTGTGTACATATAACTTTATTAAATATAAATACATTTGTTAAAAAATGTTTTATTGTTATTTCACAGAGCTATGCCATTATTATTTTTTATTATGTTTTATTTATATAGCATGAATATATACTGCAGCGCATTCACATCGGTCCCTGCCCCATGGAATTTACGCTCTAAGGTCCCTATCACATTCATACAACATATATGGGTCAGTTAACCTTCCTATATGTTTATATGAGTGTTTGAGTTAAATTAGAGTACCTAAACACACACAGATATAGAGAATACATACAGGAACTCGCAGACAGTGTCAAGGCCAGAAGCGAAACTCAGGACCCCCTGCAGTACCTTCAGAAATAGTCAAAAATAATCTGAATTAGCAGGAAGTAGTGTCCTGGCCATTATGTTAGATATCTGCTCACTCCAGCCTTTATAGATTAAATTTTTGCCTAACTATATTGGAAATATTTTTTATTTTGCGCTCTGTCTATTTTACCCAGTTTAATTTTTACACTGAACCGTGTAGTGTGAAGTGTGTTGTCTAAGGAAGTTAAGTTGTCTTTCCCCATGGAGTCATGCTTTTATGTAATATAAAGTATAAGCAAGTACTATATTGCTAATGTCAAATGAGAGAATAAATTACCACGTGGAAAGTTGTATCTACTTTGCCACAAATATAACCGTGCAGGAGAACAGGGAGCTTAATGCTAGATTGTGTGGGGTACGGCCTATATTATTTTGGTTTAATGACCAAATGTTAACTTTGGTGCAAAGTGAAGGCTTGTTTTTTAGGATATGTTATAATTGCTGATATATGGATAAATCAAAGGTTAATATAGGTTATGTGTAAAGTAACCTTTATGAATTTATGTAGGTGATAAATGAGGACTAAGGGGTGTGTTTATTAAGAATGGAGATAAATATCACCAGTGATGTTGCCTGTAGCAACCAATTAGGTCTTTGCTTTGATTTCTAACTTGTAGGTGAGTGTTCAAATCTTACTGCTGATAAGGAGGTGTGTCTATATCACTTTTTTTTTTCTTCTGTTTCTATGATCCAATTAATTATAATACCCCTAAGCTCTTTTTTTTATCTTTTATCATTTATCTGTTCAACCTTGTCTATATTTTGGTTTGCAATTGTCTTCTCTTGTATAATAGTACTAAAAATGATGGCCTATGGAAAGCAAACCGTTATTAGACCCCCCTCCCAATCTGCTAACCGTGCCATGTTTCAATCAGGAATGCATTGTCATGTCTTGCCATATACGACTTGACTTGCTAAGCTTTGCCTTGACTTGTAAACTATTCCCTTTTTTGCAGCTGTTCCTAATCATCTATATGAAATTTGTTGCATTAAAGATCTAAAAAGTGTAAATTTGTAATATGTACTTTTAATGAGCACGTCTTAAACAGAACACATCATTTTCTTATTAATTGCCACATCTGCCCCATTTCTATAGCCGTAAAAAAAATTGCCTTCACGCTTTACCTCCTAGACTTGCTGCTAAGGGTTTGTACTTGACTCAGCAATTTCCTTTACTCCATCAATGATCTAGTCTCAACTCCTGTCCATCCCATCTACATATATCACAAAAAATTGACTATACCTCACTAGATACCACTAAGTCTCTTGTTATTCCCTTATCGTATTCCCTCTGTTACTCACTCCTACCTTGCCATCCACTCGACAGGCTCTCCCCACTCTAGTTCCTCTTCAGGAACCAATCCTTCCACCAGCTCCCTCTTGCTTCCAGAAGGATATTTAAAATTCAACTCTTTACAGTCAAAGCATATCACTGCCTAGCTCCTTTGTACTGTACATCTTCACTCTTGTATATAATTGTTCCTGTACCTGCCCCTTTAACTCTTCCCAGATCTTCTCTTTGTGTCCCCTCTCATTGCCTTCTCCAAAGCACATGTTTAGGAGTAGTGGGCCTGCTCTCTTCCTCATGGGATAAGATTATGCTTTCCCTTACCTGCTTTTAAACAGTACAAAGGCCACTGTAAAGAGCTACTTTTTATACCTGATATATCAGTCCTTCTTCTGTCTCTCTGATCAGTTTTCTGAAGGGATGGGAGTGGCCTATCTTGAACCTGACACACTTGGAACTTTCTATATACTGACATCATCACATCCAGGCTTTGCCCTTACTTTTTTTTCATATTGGACCAAAGAATGTTCTATTAATGTGAACTGTTACATTTGTGAATGTTGTACAAAGGTTAACAACCCCTTTTTAATCCACCCTTTACTAAAGTCTATTTTTGACTCTACCTTACGTAAAAAGCTTTAATGCCTGTTGCAGCCCTTCTAACTCAGTTTATCATTGTGCGTCTAGCAAACCCCTTGACTATTGTGCAACACTACTGCAAAGCCATACCTCATGTATCATTTATGCCCCAACCTGTAGATTGGTGACTCTCATGAGTAGGGCTCTGTGACCCCTTGTCTCAAACCATGCTTGTTCCTTGATTTGAAATTGTTTTGTTTCTGCCTGTCAGTGTGTTTGTGTCCTCCACAATTCATTGTAAAATGCTACAAAATAAGTAGGAGGTTTATAAATAATACAGCATTTTTAAAATCATTTTTAAGAAACTGGATATGGAACCCACGGTGTATCTAGGCTGGTTGGTAATACAGCCATCACAATTGCCTTTGTTGTTTAAATTTCAGATCCTAATGTGTATTCTCAAAATGTCTTTATTTTACTCCAATGTATGTTCTCATTATAAAAAGATAAAAATTGCCATTTTATGATTAGTTATTATAGAATAACATTTACAATGTTGGAAGCTACCTAGAGTCATTATAAAGGCACTTGATCTATGGCCTTTTGATAGACAACGTAATAAACCGAATTAGATACATTCACAATAGATTTCAGTGGTGATTTACAGCAGTAAAGTAGATGTAGGTAATTGTTTTAAGATGATACCTGATGGCACATTAGTGTCCTTTTAAATATGCTGCTATAATCTTAATCAAGCTTCAGTTATAAAAGCCATTTTTATAGATAAAACTATATTCCCAACTAAAATGTATTAGGGATTGGAAAGTCCACAAGCACCTGCCTTAATTCTAATAACAAAAAACCATGATCACTTTGGGCATAACTGTTATGTACAGGTATCGGACCCCTTATCCGCAAATCCATTATCCAGAAAGTTCTGACTTACGGAAGGCCCATTTCCCATAGACTCCATTTTAATCAAATAATTCACATTTTTAAAAATGGTTTCCTTTTTCTCTGTGCCTTGTGCTTGATCCCAACTAAGACATAATTAATCCTTAATTATCCAAAACAATACTATTGGGTTTAAATACTGTTTAAATAATTTTCTTAGTAGACTTAAGGTAGGAAATCTGAAAACCCCTGTTCCTGAGCATTCTGGATAATGCGTCCCATACCTGTACTAATTACTTAAAAAAAATAGTAATAAAAAAAAAAGAAATAAGAATTATACTGCTCTGTGCATATGATGTTAAGGTTTGTGATGTATTTGTTGCTGTAATCTCGTGCAATGCATAATCCCGATATTTTATAGTGTATTTATTTATTTTATTGAAGTTTTTAGGATATGCTGAGTGTGAGAACAGCCCATAATTTGGCTTCTGAGCAAGAAACAGTAATTATTTATTAGGGCCAGTAACATAATCAGCCACATTAGCAGTTAGCTGCCATTTAACTAAATGTAATCTCAATGTTAAATTGATTTGTTTCTCCATTCATATTATGTTGTGTCTGAAATCTGGGGTATGACAAAGAGATCTTATTTCTGCCGACATCTCATCAATGTATATTAAGAGGAAGCGACAATAAATCGAAATTTTAATCCAAACTCAAAAGCTGTAAAAACATATTCCCTTTCACCAGATGAAGTCTTGTTATAACTTGTCCATATTTATAATGTTATCCCTTGGAAAAGTGTGCGCTGATATGCATACTGGCAGCAGTGTCTTTTGAAGGATCTATGAAAAGTTATGTTTTTATTAAATAAATATCTAGCTTGCTAGAGTTTCCAGAAGAGAATATTCACCAATTTGTTACTAAAATAATTCCGTATCTTCTGATGTGGGGGTTTTGCAAGGAAGTTTTCCCTGCCAATCATGGAGCGCCCGGCAAGGCACTTCACAGCGAGCTAAAAACAGTCGATAGTTACATGTGAAGTCTCCCGTTTGCACTGAATGGAGAAGGAACTTGCTATTCAGTGTTAGTAATGATGGGAAAAGTGAGGAATATGTTATGGTATAAACTCTTTCTAGCATTGCAGTCTGTTCTATAGCGTTTCTATAAATAGCACAAATAACAAAACAAATTGGTAAAATGTTGGATTCTAGAGAAATTCAAAAATCTGCTATGATAAGGGGAAAAATACTGAGTGGTTTAATTAAACTATTATTTAAAGGGGAACGCCACCCAAACACAACTTCAGCTTTTTGAAAAGTAAACATAATTTTAATAAACTTTGTTTTATATATATATATATATATATATCTATTAAAAAATATGTCTTTTCATGATTTTGAATGTAATAATATGGTTTGGAACAGTTCCCTAAGCCCCGCCCCCTGGTCCCCTGCTGATCTGGCTGACTACGTTGAAACTCAAATGTAACAGTACTCAACTGTTCACTGTGGTTTGAATTGTTCTAAAAGAGTAAATGAACTTTACCCTTTAAAGGGGAACCCAGGCTTTTTAACCAAAATATGTTATGAACCCTGTAATCTGTTACTTCAAAAAGTATGAATAAATACCATTTTTATTTGCTGAAATCCAGCTGCAAAACAGTTCTCTTTCTGCATTATTTGACATCCTGGCGAGGAGGAGGGACTAAACTATTGATGTTACAAATTGTAACAACTTCTCCACAGCTTAAGGACAGCATACAGGCACTACATAACCCACAATGCATTGCACACTGTGATGTTCCTTTTCTTATTGACATCACGTGTGCAGGGGATTGTGGGATTTGGAGGATGCAGGCTGAAGGCAGGCTGGGGACAGTCGACTACAGTTACATTTTATTTAAGTCTCAAAGTACCTAGATCAGCAGGAGAACAGGGGGTGGGGCTTAGGAACTGTTCTGAATTATATTGTTACATTAAAAATAAAAAGGCTGCATATTTTTTAACTCATGTATATTGTAAATTGCTTGAAATTATGTTTACTTTTTAGAAAGCTTAAGCTTAAACGGGAAGTTCACACAAACAAAACTTATCTTACCTTAAAATGGATCAGATCCACTGTTCATGGAATAAAACAATGATAGTATATAGAGTTTGCCTGTTATTATTATTATTATTATTATTATTAACATTTATTTATAAAGCGCCAACATATTCCACAGCGCTGTACAATAAGTGGGTTTCATACATTGGACATACAGAGTAACATATAAAGCAATCAATAATCGATACAGAGAGCCCTGCCCAAAAGAGCTTACAATCTACATTAGTATTTACAAATCTTCATAAGGCAAATTATGGTAATGATGTTACGAGTGTTGAATTGGGGTGTCTGCGGTCTGGGTTAGTGGGGCCCACAAAGGCTGGGGCCCAATGTGTTTTCTCCTGGTGGCCAGTCTGACACAGGATGTTACCTTCTGTGAGAGTGAAAAGACTGCCATTTATATCTAGAGAAAGAAGGCACAGTCTGATGGAAATGTATGTATATCTTTATTTATAAAGCGCTACTTATGTACGCAGCGCAGTACAGTAGAATACATTAATATAAACAGGGGGTTATTAAGATGATAATAGATAAATACAAAGTATTACAATAAACACAAATAAATAAAAGATATAGTTGCAATAAGATAAGAGTCAAAGACACAAAAGGATGGAGGTCCCTGCCCCGTAGAGCTTACAATCTATATGAAAGGGGAGTCCTGACACAGTTAAACCAAGCACAGAAAAGCCTTTTCCTTATAATAAAATATGGCTAACAGAGTGCAGCTCTCTGCTGCTGATAAACCAGTGATAAAATCACATAAATAAAAGTCAGAAATGAAATATACATTTCCCTGTACCAGCACCACTGTCTCTAATAGAGCAGATTTCTTTTATTTGCCTTCACCTTGAAACAAATTTTAATATTCTTGGTTTCTGCATTTTGTAAAGTCAGAGTTGCATTATAGGTTTTCAGAACACTGAACAAAAGAAAAGAGTGATGAAAAGTAGCATCTGATAAATTAAATCTGACATGTTTTTATCCTTACAAAATGAATTCTGAATGCCAGGTAATTGTGCATATTGGAGCAGTCATTTCTGATGTGGATTTTTCCTTGTGTGTTCTTCGCTAATGGCCTGTGAATTATACATCATAAAGTTAACACTCTATTTCGTTTTCCTGAAATGAATCGTATAATTGTACGGGATGCAAACTCCTATCAGATGCAATATAATTATTTTTATATTATTGCGCTTCCTTCTATGGGCTCCAGCGGGTCTGTTTGCCGATTGCCTGTATTTTGCTGCAAATAAACAATATATTTCCTTTTAAATGATGTGTTCTGTTGTCTGTGCTGTAGAAGATCAAATGTAAATCTATGGTCCGTGTCACTAGATGTGAGCAAACCAGCTGCTCTCTGGCCTCTTAGCCGGTGCTCTGAAAAGGTCTATTTTATCTAAAGAGTAAAGTTAGGTTTCCTTGGCAACCTCAAAAAGAAAGTGCTCCGACAGGTATAGTTAACCTGCTGCTGTGCTGTTTGGCTGTGCAGCGACTGATTGACATGCAATAACTAATGTGTTTGAAAGCCACACGTCTCCTGTAATGTTCAAATTGCTTTCCCATTCTGGAGTATACACGAGGGCCCTACTGTGGGCCCCAATAGTGCTAAGGAGCCCCAGATATGCTAGGGAACCTAGTCACAATAGTGGACAAAGCATTATGTACTGTATGTCAGGGATCCCCAACCTTTCTTACTGAGCCACAGTCAATTGTAAAAAGACTTGGAGAGCAACACAAGCACCATAAAAGTTCATGGAGGAGCCAAATAAGGGCTAAGATTGGCTATTAGGGGCCTCTATGCACACTATCAGCTTACAGGGGCTTTATTTGGTAGGAAATCTTGTTTGTATTCAACCTAAACTTGCCCCCAAGTCAGGAATTCAAAAACAACTACCTGGTTTGGGGGCACTGAGAGCAACATCCAAGGGGTTGGGGAGCAACATGTTACCACCGAGTCACTGGTTGGGGATCACTGATGTATGTGTGTATGTATTATGTGTGTGTTGCTATGGGTATTGCTAAGAACCTCTAATAATTGGGCCACTGAGACAGGTCCATAATGACCCTTATAAACTGTCAGCATATAAATACCATTCATCTGTCTTTTTGCCTGTGACCTGGTCATGGCTGGCTCTTCCTCTGTCTGGAAGGTGCGGGCGAATCTCATTTAATTTCAGTGCTAATTATTAAAGGACAGCATCAGCAAAAATCAGGTTCGGACTGGGGGGTGAAGGGCCCACCGGGGCTCCAGCCCCAGGGGCCCTGCAGGTGCCCCGCTGGCCGCGTCCCCTAACCCCCCACAGGGGCCCTCTTAACCCCCCCTCGCAGGGCCCCCCATCCGATGTCCTCCCCTTGAGCGCATACATTAAATGTGTCAGGGGAGGAGCAGTCAGGCAGGGGGAGCGCTGGCAAGGGTCGGGTCTGGGCCCACGGGCCCACTAGAGCCGGGGCCCACTGGGATTTTTCCCGACGGCCCAGTCTGATCCTGGCAAAAAATGTAAACTGATTAAAAAATGTAAACTTAAAGGAGAAGGAAAGTATAATAAAGAGTTAATCTCAAGCTGCAGGTATACCTTTAGTTCTCTCAGTAGTGCTCTTAAGTCTCCCCATATTTCTCCTGTTCAGAAGATCAGAAGCCTCATAGGAAAAAAAAAGCTGAGCTCTGTAAAGAAAATTCCCATAATGCCTCACTCCTGCACCAAGACCAAGACTGGTGTACATGCTCATTAAGCAAAACTATGAGGAAGCTTCCTGCTGATTGGCTCAGAGCCACATTCCTAAGGGGGGGGAGTGAGTTCTTAGACTCCTTGAGGGAGGGGGGAGCAGGAGAAGGGAGAGAGGAGAGAGCTGTGTGTCTCTGGCAAAGGAAAACAAAAAAAAATCCTTTATTTCTTTTGATAGAGGACTCGACTAGTGCTGCGTTTCTGTTAGTAGTTATGACTGTATGACTTTACATAGACCTTTCTGATAAAGTTAGTTAGTTTTTACCTTTCCTTCTTCTTTAAACAAGATGAGTGAGAGAGAGAGAGAAAAAGTTTAAATCCGTAAACAGGAAGAAAGCAGACCTCACTACAAGCTTCTATAACAAGGTTTTTATACCAAGTCCTGTGTAGGTATTATTTGCTACACATAGGCAGGCACATACACTACTTTCTTTATTGTTACCTATGGGCTTCTAAGGCTGATGCCACACAGGGCTGATTCATGGCCTGTGGAAAAACATTTGCCAAGAATAAGCACCCAGAACCATTGGGCTGGCCTGGGTCACGGTGAGATAGGTAATGTGAAAACATTGGGCAAATACTTTTATGGCAAAATTATAAATAGCATGCATAGACAGTGTTATCTTAGGGGTAAAAAAAGGTTTAATTTCTGGTGTCAGTATCATGGCCATACTCCATAAAATTCACCAATAGGAAGAGTTTGCGCAGTGTGATTGTATGAATACATTTTTCTTTGTGCGTATCATCATTTAGTTGCATTTAGGAAGCCCATAAATGTTTATAACAACTCAACTGGCAGCTGGGAAAAGCTTCTCTAGTAATGTTGCACCAGTGTGCCGCACCTGGGAGCGCGCCTTTAATAACATGACATTTTGCAATTTAATAACTGTCTTAGGAACAATATTATCATAGAAAAGAGGAAACTTTATTTTGATTTTTCAACCTTTATTCATTTTATGATTTTATTACATAAATACATTTGTGGGTTTGTGAAACTGATATTGAATAAAGGGGAACGCACTAAGAAAAATCTGTATTTTTTCCATTACTTTTTGCTGCAAGAACAATACAGGTATGGGATCCCTTATCCAGAAACCCATTATCCAGGAAGCTCCGAATTACGGAAAGCCCGTCTCCCATAGACTCCATTTTAATCAAATGGTTCAGAATTTAAAAACTGATTTGCTTTTTCTCTGTAATAATAAAACAGTACCTTGTACTTGTTCCCAACTAAGATATAATTAATCCTTATTGGAGGCAAAACCAACCTATTAAGTTTAATTAATGTTTTATTGATTTTTTAGTAGACTTAAGGTATGGAGATTCAAATTACAGAAAGACCTCTTATCTGGAATAGCCTTGGTCCCGAGCATTCTGGATAACTGGTCCTATACCTGTATAAGACGCTATTGTTACAACAAATCCTAGATGTATTTGTAAATGAAACTGAAGTTGAAATGCTGTCGTTTTTACTTGTAAAATTCTACAAAGAATAATTTTTTGAAAGTGAAAAATAAATGTCAACATTTTTTTGTTTTTGTTTTGCTTGGGTTTGTGCATTTTGACCCATGGGTCATGTCTTTCAAGGAAAATCAACTTGTTTTGGAGCACTGCTGTTACTCGGAGTGGGCAGAATGGTGGAAGAGAAGCTCAGAGTGCCAAGGGAAATTGATTGATTTCCCAGCAGGGTGAAAAATAACAGCAGAAGCAATCCCATCTATTACACATAAATCTTTATGCTTCCATTTTTATTTGGGGCCACTCAAAGTGTTCTCTGGAACACAAAACTTATTGACAGGGGGAAAAAAAACTCATCCTGTCCAGGAATCATTTGTAGTATATTATAAGGGCAGTAGGTTTAGGGTTTTCCCTACTAGTGCAGGTATCTCTCTAGCAGGCATTAGAACTTGTCTCTGTGCCATTAGCAATCAGTCATTCCTAAAGTCCCATCTCCATCTTCAAAGCATCACTGAAAATCCACCTGGTTCCACATGCCTAAAACTCAATGCCAACTGGGCCTATTGCCTGGTCAACTTAGCTCCTGCTTAAGGTCCAAATAACATCTTTCTACCAGTTAGATACACATACATTAAGAGCACTCAACCCTCTCATTTATGCTTTTGCATTATAGTACTTTAATATATGCATTTATACATCAAATCTCTTTATACTCAGTCCCACCCCTGTTGGGGGCCTAAATTAGGACCTTGAGGGTCTAGTTTGTGATACAGATGTTTTTTTATTCTTTGCAATTATGTTTTTGTCTGTATAGCCTTACTATGTGCTGTCCTGCAGAATGTGATGGCACCACATTTGTAAATATATAATAATAACGTATACACGTTATTATTATATCAGTATTACAGTAGCATGTACTGTACATGCTAATTGTAGTTTGTGGAATTGTTATAATTACATAAATATCCATCTATCCATCTATTATCTATCTGTCTATCTATCTATCTATCTATCTATCTATCTATCTATCATCTTTCTATCAATCATCTATCATCTATCTATCATCTATCTATCTATCTCTCTATCATCTATCTGTCTATCAATCATCTATCTATCTATCTATCTATCTATCTATCTATCTATCTATCTATCATCTATCATCTATCTATCAAAATATCTAAAATATCTATCAATCATTTATCTATCAATCATCCCTCTAAATATCTTTTAATCTATCTTTATCATCTCGCTATCATTTATCTCTTTATGATTTTATTTATGCATATACCTCTTTATCCATATACCTCTCTAACTACCTCTCTGTTTGTCTATCTATCTATCTATCCATATACCTCTCTATCTATCCATATACCTCTCTATCGCCCTCTATGTCCATCTATCTATCTCTCTATTATCTATCTAAATCATCTATCACTTATCTCTCTGTCCATCCATTTATCTTTTTGTCGATCTAATTGCTTGTCTATTTATGTGTCAGTCTATATAGCTAGAATGTATTTTTATTTGCCTCTTGCTTAATTTATGCCCTTTATAGTTGTTTTTACAAGTATCTGAAACTACACAAGCTAGTAAGGCGCCAATTTTATTATGAATATTTTTGATCTATAATCTTAAATATTAATTTGTTTTATTAATGTTTCTGCTCATGCATTTTGGATAATCTTGTGCAGCTATGGCCTACTTAGGCTTCCAAGAGTTTCGTGCTGCAGTACAGAGAAAATGCTGCAGTGGCAAATTAAATAAAGTGTTTTCCTGACTGTTTTATGCTGCCAAACATCAGAGGGGTTATGAATTCAAGAGCAGCCATGTGGCAATAGAGATACATAGAGTTCAAAAGGAAGTAATGCATAGTGAGTCTTAGTGCCATTTTAAACATTTGTCTGATGACAAATTAAAGGCCACAGTGGCTTTTATCTGTGCTTTAAAAGTATAATTATGTTTTTTAAGAAGCCATTGTTATTATTCTCTGTGCCTGCTGTGCATGTGTGTGGGTAGATGTATATCTAGGCACCTGTAAAAGTTTATGTATGTCAAAATCTATATAATAGTATATAATAGTAGAAAGGGAAGACATAAGGGCTTATTATAAATGGAAGTTCAAGAAATGCACAGAATGCACCACTATTCCCAATGGTACTTGCATCAACACACACTCCTCTGTACTTGTGCCTTCGGTAAAAAAGCCCAAAAATTGCGCTTTTCTGAATAAGGTGCAAATGTGAAAAGGGAACGGTGATTAGGGTTCCCGCCCGGCTGCTAATTTACCTGCTAGGGCTGGGGCTGGTATTTACCAGCAATATAATTTCTGTTAAGTTTGTAATTCCCTTTTCCTAATTTCCCCCCCCCTGCAACACTTACTTTTAAGGGTTTCGATTATCTCTCCAGGACCTCCCACAGACCCTGATGCATAGAGTCCCTGTCCTGGCACCCCCATTCCCAGCCCCCGTCATGCCCACTTCCTACCTATAACCCATGGCAGGAATTAGTTCCAGGGTTAAATGACTTGATAATGCTGCAATCTCCGTATCAAAGTCATACATTCCCTGTAGGCTGTCACTTGAAGACATTAACATTGAGTTGTACATTTCAATTTCGGCAATATGTACAAAAAAGGCACAGATCTAACAAGTAGGTGGATTTTTTCCAAGTGTAAATTTGGGAGAATGACATTTCCCTCAGGAATCCTTTGGCTAAAAGTAATTGGCTGCTCTAAGGGAACTGAATCCCATTATGACTTAGGGCAGGGATCCCCAACGTTATTTACCTGTGAGCCTCACTCAGATGTAAAATTTGTTGGTGAGCCACACAAGCATAAAAAACATTCTTTGGGGGATGCCAATAAGGGCTGTGATTGGCTATTTGGTAGCCACATGTGGCCTGCAGGAGGCTAAACGGGAGTAAACTTGTGTCTCTGAGCTTCCAAAACTTGTCTCCCAGCCAGAGATTTACAAATGGACACCAACTTTAGTGCTCTCCGCAGTAGTGATGTTTTCCCTCTGGATCCACTCCGACTAAAGTTGTAAGTGCAGAGCAGGAGGGAGCAGCCTCGCCACTAGTGTAGAATAAACTCTATTTATATCCAGGTGTAAAGATACTCCTATAGTTGCAATGGAAATGTTATCCAAAGAATCTAATCCAAGACATAATTTCCTTTTTTTCTCATTTATTACCTTGAGATTCCAATTGATTTGTCAATTTCTGCCCGTGCCAATAAAACTTCATTTGCATCAGTTGTCAGGATTTAAATTTGTGTATTTGTAATGGTAAAGGATTTGACATTTTTTAAGCACTGCCAGTATTATATCCAAGTCCCTTACTGACTATGAAAGGCACACTATTTGTACTTTGCTGTTCATGACATAGCAGACTGTTATTTGCTAAGTGAAAGTGTCACAGTACAGTTCATTTATGTTCACTGATCCCTACGATGTTGATGCATAAGTGATGCACTACACTGCATCTCGCTTACATTGATTTATTCTACATACGTTTCAAGTTCTGAACGTGATTCTGTTTATGCAGCTTAAGAACATTAATAGCTATATGGCTAGAAGGCTTTAGTTCTGCCACTTCATAAACACCAGCTGCACAGTGCTTCTAAGAATCCTTAGTTCTTCCTTGGTAGTGAATTGAGTGCCTTCCAACCATCCTCTGGCACTATATTGACCTTCATTCACTTACACAGTTTGAATTTTTGAATCACAATCTTTGCTGATCATTCACTGCCAACACCGTCCTATGTTGCTGCTCAACATGAAAGTGAAATGTTAAGTCTAGCACCTGTAAGTCCAGCACCTCTACTTAGACCTGTCTGCCATAGCTGACCTTGGCAAAAGGCATCCAAGGCATCTTAGATCTAAACTTCCCCCATTGGATGCAGGCCTTCTTATTCCTCACAACAGACCTTTAGGTTTGGACACATAACAGTGATGTATTTAGATCTGAGCAATTGGTTGTCACATTATGTATGCAAGTTGCCGGTTTAAGTTTGATATATCATACGGCTGTGAGGGAAAGGGCATATCCATAGTTATTTAGCTCTAAAAATTGTCCTTGTTGAACATAATATACTTTATGTACTTTCTCTACATTCTTACTTTTAATTTGGAACTCCAACTTTAATAGAGCTGTGCCATTTGCTTTCACATTAGAGGTTCAGATTTAATATATTTGTGTGGTTTGTTCTCCCTTAGCTCTCCTATCCTACTTGTATTTGCACTAGACCAAGATCTCCCCAGGTAGCAATATAGTAAATGTTAATGAGTATTTTGGATAAAGGCTAATTGGTAATTACTGTCCCACGAGACAAGTCTCTGATGCTGAATTTCTCCCACAAGACAGTCCTGATTTTTTTTTTTTACCAAAAGAGAAAATAGAAGTACTGGCTTACATTCCATGAAACACAGTCCCCATGCGAGTAGCTATGAAACATTTAGAAGTAAACATTTATTCCGCTAGCAGCAGCAGCAGTATATGTTTCCCTTATAGGGGATGTTTAGCGCTCACAGTATGTTTCAATAAGTGTTAAGTGTATGGTGAGAAATTTAATATTCCTAAAATGCTGAAACCGCAATACAGTCTTTTAAATATCCATTTTCTATCTCATATAAATCATAAAATAGATGAAATAAATGGTTCAAAAATATTTTGAATTCTTTTGGGTTTGAATGAAACAAAAGCGAACAAATGAATCCCTAGAAATCATGTTTGGCGTATCTGGAATATCCCTAAGAATTATTATGGATGGTCACTTCCCATATCAGTTAGTGGGAAACATTATTGGGATCAATAGTTATTAATCAGGAGTTAGTAAGTATTGGAACTTTATTTATTTAGTCAAATGATGCAAGTGATTTACTTTGGTTGCTGTACCGGTGCAATATGCAGTATACTTAGGGAGGCCTCACATAACTAGAATATATTAGCAGCATAGCAGAGGTTAAGAATGTTACTGTAGATACTGACCTTTTACCCCAGGGCATGTCGTCTTGAAAAAATGAACTGACCCAGAGTATTTTCCTGCAATGCACCATGCTAATATCTTTGACTGCTCCCAGGTATCCATTGCCCAGCCCTTGGCCAACCATCATGCACAGTGTAGTACATCTAGTGGGGTATTTATTAAAGGGCACCTATCACAATGAAATTGCTTCCCCCGCTAGATGTGCAGGGTAATACAGCCCACACTCTGGTTGGGGGAAACAATAGTTAATTTTATTTTTTTTTTAAAAAACAGCCCCAGCCAGTGCTAGGCTGTCTGCAGTGGGAGGGCGGCCATATTATTTAGTGCCCATGCGCTGATGAGAGACGCTCATTGTTTGCTCTTTATGTTGTGGCATTCTCTTGTTATACACATGTCTGTGCGGCTCTTTAGGAAAGTACCCTGGGCTGGTTCATTTTTTATAGAAGAGTCATGTGTTGGCCTAGGGTAAAAGGTGAGAAATTATAGACAGTGGGGTCCTACTAGATGTCCTATCAGATTGGCAGCTCCTAGTTACAGTATATTAAATTTCCTTCTCCTATACATACCTAGTATTTGGAAGCCTGCGCTAAGTTGTCCTTTTTCTGTTTAACTGTTGCATAAAACCATTGCAGTATTAACGTGCAACTGCACTTTACCTGTGTTCTTCAAAATAAAGCTTGCTTTTAAAGTAAGGTTGCCACCTCTGCCAGCTTTGGGCAGGAGGCGGGCAGTGGGTAGAAAGTGATGTCACAGGGGACGGGTGGTGACATCACAAGGCAGGGAAGAGGCAGGGCAGTGGTGTCAAGGGGGCAGGGCTATGACATTACAATCGCCGGTTGGCCGATTGTCACGTCAGTCTCGGTCCTCCCCAGTTTTCCTAATTTGGAAAATCAAACAGCCCTTCCGAAAACCGGGTCAAAACTGGACAGGTGGTAACCCTATTTTAAAGACACGCACACCGATATGTATATATGTGTACCTTAAAATAATCAGAGAGCACTGTTACCATGAATTACAATAAAAAAAGTTGTATGCTTTGAAATGATATAAAACACTCAATAAACAGCTGACCATATGCCTCCATCATGTTTTGCTGACTTGGGTCAAAAAGACGACTTGGAAGTTGAACTAAAGAACATTTATGTTCTCACTTACTGGATTTTTCACAAGTTTTCCCTTGGCTGGTTTGAGTTGTTAATCATTTATTTTCTTGTATCTGCCTTTCTTTTACATCTGAATGTCTTGTTAGGTTTTACAGAGAGAGAAAACCCCAAATCAGCTTTGTGTGCCACTTCTTCAACGACCTTGAACAGATTAGTGCAGCCTCACTCACTATTATATATGTGTTAGAGTGATTTTTTTTTTTAAATAAACACTGTCAGAATGATTATTATTTTTATCAAGCTGTAAATATATTTTTAATTCCGTATTTGTTCTTTTTTTTTTTTTGCTATTATAACTTTCTCCTTGGCAAGGGCAGCCGTGGCATCTTAAGTGACTCTGTGTGTGACGTCAGGATGTTATCTTTAATGTGAATTTTAAAGGCATCATATTTTAGCTTAATCACCTTACTGAGCTTCCAACTATATTTATTTCCAGGGGCATGACCAGAATATCAGCTGCCATTATCTGCCACCAGAACTGATATTTAATGTACGGAGAGAATATTAATAACAGCGCGCCATCCAAGGCAACTGAGTACTCTGCCGTAGCCATACATATGAATAAGTACAGCTATAAATAATACATAAAATAAAACTGTGGAAAAATCTTTTTTAGAGAAGTCTGTAGTCCCAGCGAGGGAATACAACTGGACAAGTAAAGGAAGCAAAGCAGAAAGTGGTTGAGGAAATGGCACCTCTGTGATAGTTCTAGCCAGGCAGTGCGAATGTGCTTTATTAGAAAACATAGCGAGGAAAGAAGCTGTTTGACCCAGTATAACAAAATAGGTGAGTATCAAGCATATTATAGGTGTTCAGAGTCATGTTATGAGAAAGAAAAAGAAACTACAGAGATAAAAAAAAATAAGGTATACAACTTAGGGAAGCAATTTGGTTAAAGAAGAACTAAAGTTGAACTAAAGAAGTAGGGCAAAGATCTTGGACATTATGTATTGGGCTTTTGTACCATCCCAAGGCCCCCACAAGCCCCTTAGCAGGGAAGATCTGTGCCCCCAAAGCTGCCCCAGTAGCCCCCAATCTCCTTTACTGCTGAATCACTGCACATACTCTGTGCTGCTGTCAGTTACTGAGCTTAGGGATTGGAGCAAAATATACTGTATATATATATAGAATATAAATGTCATAATATAAGGCTACTTATTTGTTTATTTATTTAGCTTATTAGTACATGGCAGCTCAGCAACCAGTGCAGTTAGCATCAGAAGTTTATATGACAGGCCAGCCTCTTTGTCTGCTTGAAAATTTGCGACGGTCCCTAAGCTTAGCTTCTTAGCAGCTGCCCAGAGCCCACTGAGCATGTGAGTGTCACTGACACTTCTAAGAAAATCCAAGATGGGGAGCTCCTGTGCACAACTTTGAAGTCCTGGATCATTGATGCTATAAAGATCCTGCAATCGCTATCCTGCTGCTGCATGAAAGGCAAAGGGTCTGCAAATTCTGAATATATGAATAGGCCCTGTTTATTCAAAAGAAGGGTGATTGTTGCAACATTGGTTGAGGTAGGCAGGATCTGCTGTAATTCAGCCAATTCAGCTGGGACTTAACAAGGAAAGGAGGGGAGCAAATGTTGGCAAGGAATTAGCAGCTGGGTTACTGTGAAAAGTTCCCTGGCTGTGATCTCTATGCACTGATTCGACTTGTAAGCCAAGGCAGACTGGCATCAATGAACAGGAGAGCAGATGGCATGGCAGAAAATCTATCAAAAATGTTAATAAGAGGGATACTACAGATGGATCAATTTGCTGTATATATATTTGTTCTCTCCCTGTAGATGTATATGATGTGCTCCATACACACGCAAGTGCACAAGACACAGCAAGTGCAGAAGCAGTTTCTGCCCAAGATCCATTCACTGGTTTCTGCTTCTATTGGAAATATGTACAACAGAAACCCATATAAGTTACTATGTGGTTCTAAAAATAAAAAATGAAGAAAAGTAATACTGTACATCCCATGAAGTGCATGTTTTTAAGTAACCAAATCCATTTGTATATAGGCTTTTCTTACATATTTTATAGACGTAAATATATTTTATATATAACAGTAACGACAATGGAAGCTGTAGGTCCTTCATAACTTACCTCCTGTCTTGTGGATCAAATAATGTGGACTTTTTGGACCATGGCTAGTCCCACAGGCACACCGTTGTTACACTGGGCTGCAGGGGGCTACTGTAGGCTTCTACTAGTTGACAGACTTAGGCAGCCAAGTCACAAACACCTACACAGACTGCTGTGTTGAGGCTTTTTGAAATCAGACATGGTAGTTTCATTAGCAGGCAATGACACCTTAAGGTGGCCATACACGGGCCGATTGTAGCTACCAATATCGGTCCCTTGGACCGCACACCCATAGGTGGGGATATCGGGACAAGATCCGCTTGCTTGGCGAACTTGCCAAGCGAGCAGATCTTAACGTGTATGGGCACCTTTAGTTGATCACCTCTATCTTAACCAACTGTTGACTGGTAAAATGCAGCGAACCTGTTCCTTGAGTAGTAAGAAAGGGTCTTGTTCATATACAATGTTACCACCTCAGCGCTGTAACTGAGATGTAGGGGCACCGAACTTGTCATTCCAAGGCAGTACCACAGTGGAGTAGAGCACTTCCCTTTCTAACCTACCAGCCAGTGGCTGCTAGGACCTAAAGGCTGATTGACTAATCATCGAATGCAATTTTTTTCCCAATCACTCTTTTTTTATTTAAAGGACAAGGAAAGGTTAATATAAATTAAACGTAAGTCTAAAGACATTCTTTTTAAGTACTTACTGCATATCTAAATTCCCAGATCCCTGATTGCTTCTCTGAGATATGGTGCTGGCAGCCTACAGCAGAGTGAAGCCTACAGTGACATCACTGAAATCTCTCTCCCCTTCCTGTAGGTGCCAGCGGCAGCCTTCCTATTCTCTGAGCATGTGTGTAACTTGATCCTGTCTCCTGTTCTGAGCTACACATGCCCACCAGCCAATCAGAAGCGGATCTGGCAGAGGGGAGGGGGGGAGGGAATGAAACACATGTGCAGTATGAAGCAAGGAGGGAAAGGAAGGGAGAATACCTTTTTAGAGATGGCTGCCTGTTCTAGAAAATGTGAAGTAAGTGTGACTGAGTAAATATTTGATTAGGTGAGCCAAAAGTGTGGCGTTTTTACTAAACAATAGGAGGACTATTGGGCAGTATGCTTTTTAAATGTTGACTTGCATTCTCCTTTAACCACTAGCAGATAAAAAATAACTTCCTCGAAGCAGGTAAAAAGTGACCGTGTTAATATGTGGGGGGGGGGTAAAATTGATGTAAAAATCACATTATTCCATTCATTTTGAATCCATTTCATTTAAAAAATAATCATTTTAAAATATATTTAATGTAGAAAATATACATTCCATTGATATGTTTAGAATCTCAGCTAATTTCCTTATTTGAATTTATAACATTTTTTCAACTGAAAAACTGCTCAAAAGTGTGACTTTAGGATGTTTTTTTAAAATTTACTTGAATTGACTTAAATTTTAAAAATGTACTTGAATAGCTCCTAGAAATATAAAAATTAAAAAAAATGTTCCCCCTAGAGCTCTAAGGAACTTCATTGGGCCTTACTACAACCGCAGGGTCTGATTCCTCCGTAATTATGCCCCTGTAATGTAAAGCCGATCATGCAGAACAACTACTACAGGTATAGGACCCATTATCCAGAATGCTCGGGACCAAGGCTATGGGGTCTTTCCGTAATTTGGATCTCCATACCTTAAGTCTACTAAAAAATCAATAAAACTTCAATTACACTTAATAGGATTGTTTTGCATCCAATAAGGATTAATTATATCTTAGTTGGGATCAAGTACAGGTACTGTTTTATTATTACAGAGAAAAGGGAATCATTTAACCATTAAATAAACCCAATAGGGCTGTTCTGCCCCCAATAAGGGGTAATTATATCTTAGTTGGGATCAAGTACAGGTACTGTTTTATTATTACAGAGAAAAGGGAATCATTTAACCATTAAATAAACCCAATAGGGCTGTTCTGCCCCCAATAAGGGGTAATTATATCTTAGTTGGGATCAAGTACAGG
Organism: Xenopus tropicalis; assembly: GCF_000004195.4. Taxonomy (NCBI): domain Eukaryota; kingdom Metazoa; phylum Chordata; class Amphibia; order Anura; family Pipidae; genus Xenopus; species Xenopus tropicalis. The sequence continues at coordinate 124,627,611 of NC_030682.2, forward strand.
TACTGTTTTATTATTACAGAGAAAAGGGAATCATTTAACCATTAAATAAACCCAATAGGACTGTTCTGCCCCCAATAAGGGGTAATTATATCTTAGTTGGGATCAAGTACAGGTACTGTTTTTATTATTACAGAGAAAAGGGAATCATTTAACCATTAAATAAACCCAATAGGGCTGTTCTGCCCCCAATAAGGGGTAATTATATCTTAGTTGGGATCAAGTACAGGTACTGTTTTATTATTACAGAGAAAAGGGAATCATTTAACCATTAAATAAACCCAATAGGGCTGTTCTGCCCCAATAAGGGGTAATTATATCTTAGTTGGGATCAAGTACAGGTACTGTTTATTATTACAGAGAAAAGGGAATCATTTAACCATTAAATAAACCCAATAGGACTGTTCTGCCCCCAATAAGGGGTAATTATATCTTAGTTGGGATCAAGTACAGGTACTGTTTTATTATTACAGAGAAAAGGGAATCATTTAACCATTAAATAAACCCAATAGGGCTGTTCTGCCCCCAATAAGGGGTAATTATATCTTAGTTGGGATCAAGTACAAGGTACTGTTTTATTATTACAGAGAAAAGGGAATCATTTAACCTTTAAATAAACCCAATAGGGCTGTTCTGCCCCAATAAGGGGTAATTATATCTTAGTTGGGATCAAGTACAGGTACTGTTTTATTATTACAGAGAAAAGGGAATCATTTAACCATGAAATAAACCCAATAGGGCTGTTCTGCCCCCAATAAGGGGTAATTATATCTTAGTTGGGATCAAGTACAAGGTACTGTTTTATTATTACAGAGAAAAAGGAAATCAGTTTAAAAATTCTGCACCATTTGATTAAAATGGAGACTATGGGAGACTGGCTTTCTGTAATTCGGAGCTTTTTGGATATCGGGTTTCCGGATAAGGGATCCCATATTCAAGTTAATAAATGTATCTGTAAATATTAAAAACATTGATTTGTTTTTGCATTTTTGTATAATTATTATCCAGTTTACTACAGACTTCTTTCATGAGCAATTTAGGCTTAAAGGGGCCATGTTAAGACTCATTAATGGGAAAACTGTAGACAATAGGAAAAATGGTTTTTATCATGATTAAAGCCTTGCAATGTGTCTGATATATTTAGAGGCAAGTGAAACAAGTGATTGCACTCTTACTGCGAAGCCCTGAGCTCTCGCTTTCTGTAGGGAAGACATTTGACTGCCTAAACCAGAAGTGAAATACCCAGTTTGATCTACAATAAATCTGCTCCTTAGTCCTAGTAGATCTAGCAGATAGTAGTTCCGGAAGTTTTGCACATATATTTAAAAAGTCAAATAAAATGATAAACAATAGAAGTGTATTAGGTTTAACTGATACAGATTAATACGTATATGGCTTGTCATTCAAGATAATAATGAGCTGACTGTGCTCAGCCCACCAAGATTGATTTTCTGGGATTTCTCTGAAATTCATTTACTATTGACTAAATGACATCGAACCAGAACACTATAAATGTGCCACACAAAACACCTTAGCGCCTTCTGGAATAAACTAATAATCAGTAAGGCAAATGCAGAGGAACTTCATACTGTCCTTGTTGATTTACAGTCACCTCTTGAGTAGGGTGCCAGCTGTGTAATCCAACCCCTAAGCACCAACTTGCTCTCAAAAGGTTAATTTCATTGTATAGCAGTATTACTGGTTTGTCTGTGTTTTCATAATTTTGTAGTTGAATGAGTATTACAGTTACAGGACTAAGGAGGACCTTTTAATTTTTGGTCCTCAACTGCTAATTCATAGGGGTGGTAGAGGTCTGAGGTAGTGTTGTGGGAAGTTTGTTTTTATTAACAAATATTAACAAGTTCTGGTCTTAAATGTGTTTGCAGCAGCTTAAGAAATGGTGAACATAGTTAAAGGTACTACCTTTTCATTTGTTTCCACTTCTGTATGGGTGACAGCACAGTTGAGCATTTTGGAGCCAACGTCTACTTCTCCCTACTTTTGTGTATCAGAAGGCCAGAGGGTTCAAATTGCCCCTTGTGCCATTAGGTTAAGACTTAGTAATATGATGTAGAAGACTAAAGGAATCCTTGCTAAACTACATCATGGTTAGTAAAAATGTTGATATGTCTGTGACTTTCATAGTCTTTAAAAAGATTTTATAAAAAAGCGGAGCACTGGATAGCTGGTAAAATCAGACTTTTATTTCCATCATTTAAAATTAAATATAGACCAGAGCATATTCATCCCTTGGCTTAACGCGTTTCGTGGATAAAACACCACTTCCTCAGATGAATATGCTCTGGTCTATATTTAATTTTAAATGATGGAAATAAAAGTCTGATTTTACCAGCTATCCAGTGCTCCGCTTTTTTATAAAATCTTTTTGGAAATTTTTGGCCCTATCGGGGGCGGCATCAAGCGTGACAGCACGGAAAAGCTTTCTTGCGGTTGGCTATCCTGGTGAGTGCTCCCCTTACCTTTGTGTTACTTTCATAGTCTTTGTTTGGAAGTCCATTAAATACCAAGCCTGGAAGATGTTTTGAAGCAAAATTTAGATTGGGTGCAGGCCACTATGTTTTCTACACTTCTGCACTTTATTAAATGATTAACACTGTGTTTAGCAGCACTATATTTATGCAGTATTCATGCAGTTTGGTGGCCCCCCTCTAATCCCCTCCCCAACCCCTAGCTTGTCCATCATTTAGAAGAGCAATGTAGGGTGCGAGGTATAGAGTGCTCCTGCTGCAAGTCCAAAGTGAAAGAGGACTAAAGAACGCATTTTAGCAAACCTTAGTGCTCCATACTTGCAGCAGGGGTAGTGGAAAATTGCCCCTATAGTGTTTATATATATCTTTTCTAGGTCCACATCCAAAAACAATTTATGGGGAACTTATAAACACCATACCTAAATAAAAAATATTATGCCACCCAATGGCCAGCTAAAATGGGCAGGGAATGCTCTATGGAAGCAAGTATTTCTGATTCCGACAACAGAATGTTCATTTAGCCAAATAAAGATCCTACATATGAGCCAGGGTTTACTCTAGACATGTTCTGCCAACAGGACTTCTTTTATGTACTGTAGTTTGAGTTACACTTATGACCTAGTTTCTCTAGTTGGTTTGCTGAATAATTCAGATACATGTCTGAAAATACACTTAAAAGATTTATATAGAGAAGATGTGCATGGGCCAGCCAAAAGAAATCTAATTACCTTGAAATTATTGTGCTCATTTTCTGTCCAAAATGGGATAAAATGCTCTGAGAAACATAGACTAAGTACAGTGTAGATATCTTACCACCTGCTGCCAAACCCGGCCTTGGACTTACAAAGCCTACGCCTGTTTTGCTGAATGAAACATATGATGCAAAAGAATTGTGCATTGCCCTTAAAGTGCAGGTAGCAAAGTATTGTGGGATGTTGGCTGGGATACAGACAATTTCAGGTACATTTCCTCTGCATTCTGGCAAACTGAGAAGGCAATAGCAAACTGCTTTCAGTTTTAATTATAATTACAAATAACCTTAAAAGCACTGAACATGGTTAATGAATTGATATTGGAAGATTGCTTAGAATTACATTTTCTTTCATTAGGCAAAGGAAAACACATTTTAAAATTTTGGGTGGACATTTTTCATTTATGGTGCTCCAAAGTACAGAAATACTGCTTTTATGTAAAACCCTTCCATATCATCTCTTGTATTTATAAGTAGAATGTTTCTCTTGATCACTCAGAGATTTGTTAGGCTAAAACAAGGACAGAAAGAAACTGCTTTCAACCGCAATTTTATTTATGAAACACTAAAAAGTGTTAAAGGAGAAGGAAAGACTAATAAAGAGTTAATCTCAAGCTGCAGGCATACCTTCAGTTGTCTCAATAGTGCCCTTAAGTCTCCCTATACTTCACCTGTTCAGATGATCAGAAGCCAAACAGGAAGAAAAAACACTGAGCTGTGTAAAGAAAGTTCCCATAATGCCTCACTCCTGCACAGACACCCAGACCAAGTGAACATGCTCAGTTAGTTAGACTATGAGTCAGCTTCATGCTGATTGGCTCAGATCCACATTCCTAAGGGGGGAGCAGGAGGGGGGAGAGAGCAGGGAGCTGCGTGTCTCTCACTCAGCAAAACAGACACAAGAAATCTTTTGACAGAGAAGTCAGTGCAGCGTTTCTGTGAGTGCTTATGGCTGTATTTACATAGACCTTTCTGATAAAACTTACTTAGTTTTTACCTTTCTTTCTCCTTTAATGAATTGGATAGTTGCTTAAAGTTCTATTTTCTTTCATTATGCCAAAAAAAAGTTATTATTTGGGTTGACATTACCTTAAAATATATTGGCATTATTGAAAAGATAAGACAAAATGTTGTTCCCAACATGTTTATAGGTTAACAAGAACTGGGGTTAATTATAACTTTAACCCCAGGCTTGTTCCTTGGCTCCTCCCAGTTCCTCTTCTGAACCCCCAATCTGCCTGACCCAGCCTTTTCCCAGAAATTGCACTTTCCTTTTTTTTTTTTTGCATAAATCTCTCCTGTTTCCATAAACATGCTGTGAATTCACTTTACAGCATTTCTCTTTTGACTCTAAATTGTTAGAACACATTTTTGAAAGGCAAATATTACATCATTTGAAATGCAATCATGTAAAATATATTTATAAAGCTGCCCGCCCTCCCGTAGCCTCAGCCGGCTTCAGACATGAAGGAGTCCGCAAGACATAGCTCATTTCCCTATGATTAAAAAGACTTTGAGGCCTTTGACAGTTTATGCACAGGAAACGTCTCACTCCATTTATTCTTTATCTGCATCCCTGACCTTTAGCTCAGCTCTGTCTCTCAAAAGAGAAGATGAAACAGAATACCTGTACGTCAGTGTGTCAGCTGAGTGAAATATACAGCGGCTCTCTGACGCTAAGCGCTGTCAGACAGTAACGCAATGACCAAACCTTTGCTGTTTTTTAACTTTCAAATAACATTGATATTGGCAATAAAATTGATTGTATTCATTTATATATATTTATATATATATATATTCATTGATCTTTTGGAAAAGAATGAGAGATAAAGCAGATTTGTTTGATGTTTCTAGTCTTGCCTGTTCACTCCGTACTGCTGTTCATATAAAATAGGTTGTGGCTGTAGGGAGGGCAGCCATTGGCGGATTACAGGTAGAAAAACTGTAGTGGGGGGGGGGCTCACTCATTCATGGGGACCTCAAATGTACATTATTTTGTATTTATCAGTGTAACCCCACTGAGCAAAATTTGCCATTTGTATGGGTTGCCAGTGTAATAATACTTCTACTGATTCTTTCTACTAGATGATTTAATCATGTCTACTTTCTCTAATTCAACTAGACATTACCAGTGGCCCATTAATATTCAGTTACATTTTTCCTTCCCAGGATACATAGGATAACTAAGTAAAGAATGACACATACTTTCTTATCTGTAGTTTCTGAAATCAGGTTTAACTATATATTAAATTGCATATCCACACTCTCTGGTTAAATTAACAATAACGATGCAGGAGGTGGAACTGTATGTAGATACTGTGTGGTCTCTAGCGAGGGGGTCATCTGCACATTTTTCAAAATGTTTTTGGGTGGAAGACCCCTTCAATGAACCAGTAACAAAAAAATTACAATTATTCATTTTAACTCACATTCATGCATTCAAGTGCAGCATTCTAAATAGAAGTTTGGATTCAAGATGCCATGTTTTCTTTACCCATAATTCACTGTCAAAACCTCTGCAATTGTGTCTATTTTGCGGCAAACCAGGTGCCAGTTGTGTCTAGCAATTTTAGGGCAGTGGCACATGGGGAGATTAGTTGCCCGTGATAAATCACTATTTGGGCAACTAATCTCCCTGACATTCCATCCCACCGACAAGAATGTAAATCACCAGTGGGATGGTATATGTATCGCTTCAGTCGCACAAAGTTGCTTCGCAAGGAAACATTGGGTGACTTCAGAAAACGTGTGCCATCCCACCGGCGATTTACATTCTTGCCGGTGGGATGGCATTAATCGCCCGCAATAGTGAAGATTTATCACGGGCAACTAATCTCCCCATGTGCCACTGCCCTTAGAGTGGGGGTTGCTTCACTTGCAGAGTGCTTGTTCAGAATGCTTGCATCCAACTTAATGGGCTCAGCTCTGGTGCCCCTATTGGTGGAACCTGCTATGGGAACCTTTCACCTACCACCAGGTCCAGGGTGGCAGTACAGAAACCCAAATTCTCTTTTTTTATTAAAACATCCATACCTTGTTATAAGTGTATTTAAAAATCTGGGCTGTCATTCATATATTTCCTTTCCCACCTCTATGCCTGAGTAGTCAAGTACTTTCACTTTCCATTCAGCACTTCTAGATGTCACTGCCCTCCTTACATTCCCTCTTCCCAAAGTTTTGGGATGATGCAAAACTTGCCTTGATAACATTGCCTACAAAATGGCACCTGGCTGCTTGCTGTGAATTTTCAAGATTGAAGGAACCAAATTTACATAATGTACATAAGTAAAGTTTACTTTGCTCAACTAACATGATAGAAAAGGATTTGGAATTATTTCTTAAGGTAAAGCCAAGTAAAATATAAACTTAAAGAGATGACACCAAAAATATTATAACATTGTCTTTGCATTGGAATTAATATTTTGCCTTAAATGTCTTTGCCCAATGCTTTTACATTACCTGTCTGATCCCCATGTTCCCTATGAGGGGGCGGCCATATTTGTGCAGCAGGAGGCCGTTAGCATTAGAAGCTGTAACTGTCAGGCTGAGTAGGGACAGTCAGGTTGGCAAAGCAATCTTTTAGGAACTTCAAGGAACAAGTAACAATTCCTTATAAAAGCAGCCATATCAGCTAAAAAGATTGACATAACCTATAGGTAACTCTTAATTTACATTAAAATTTTGAAGAGTATTTTTTTTAGTGTACGTATCACTTTAACAATCTTTCTCCAAGGTTTTCTAAAGTCCATAAGTGCAGGATAATCATAATCTGTAAATGTTTTTAGAGCACTTTCATTCCCTGGTGTTACTGGCATTTGTTTCCATATTTTTGGTGGGTATGCAAGAAAAGATGCACGTATAGTAAAAGTGCTGATTTCTAGAATCTAGTGGCCAATAAACAGATGATATCTAGGTTGTAAAAGTACACAAAGGAGAATATGTAGTTTTCCTTCAAAGTCTTCTTACTCAGTAACCCACCGATCTGTTAACGTCAGTGAAAACCATGTTAGATGTCCAATTATATGTCTGACAGACTGCCCTGTATGCTTAATGCTGGAACAGCTCTAATATTAACTGATATTTTATAGGTATTCTGATTTTAAGTATTTATCCCTGTAAAGAATGTTCTACCTGAATGCTCTGCCCCCAGACATTATTGCCAACAGTTAAAGAATTCATCAGGAAATGCAGATCCGTAGAGTGCCTGTCCATAGTCGCTGCCTATTGATTATTGTAATTCAAGGCCCTGTCTGACTTTGACAAGAATTGTGGTGCAGTTGCTAAAATGTAAATTGTGCATAATTGAGGTGTAAATTACAAGTGCAGAATGTCAATATGAATTGCTGTCTCTCAGTATATATTATCTCTCTTATTTTTTATTTTATTACACAGTTCTCTATTAACTCCTTTTTTCAGTGTCATTGCTGTGCAGTGTGATGAACGGGGATAGTAACCTACAGACAAAAATACAGCATTTATTTGATATTCAGAAACAAAGCAGGCTGGGGGTGTATCGTGTCAAGAACAAGTTTGTACCATAGTATTATACTGCTTTCAAAAAAGGAGGAATCTGACTTTTGTTCCATTTTTTTACCAAAAAAGCCTACACAACATTGCTAGTAACATAATGCTGTTTCACTTCTAGCTGCTTTTCTTAGGCCGTGTTGTAGAACCAGCAGCCCAATGCATTCCCCATTTTGTACTGTAGGCGGGCAGCGAACAGGTACACGGACCTAACAGGGAACTGCTGTTTATCTTTCCCTGTGTGGCTACTCGCATCTCTGGGAAATAAGGATATGATTATTGCTCATTTGTAACACAGACAGGGACCAGGGAAGATTAGTGGGGTGCTCCAGTAAAAGAGTAATTTTTAAAGCTATAAATCCATTTTATATGTCCATATTTAAATCAAGCACCTATATTACTTAGAATTGCCTATACAGATATGGGATCTTTTATCCGGAAACCCGTTATCCAGGAAGTCCATCTCCCACAGACTCCAGTTTAGCCAAATTTTTAAAAAATAATTTCCTTTTTCTCTGTATTAATAAAACAGTACCTGTACTTGATCCCAACTAAGATATAATTACCCCTTATTGGGGGCAGAACAGCTTTTCCTCTGTAATAATAAAACAGTACCTGTACTTGATCCCAACTAAGATATAATTACCCCTTATTGGGGGCAGAACAGCCCTATTGGGTTTATTTCATGGTTAAATGATTCCCTTTTCTCTGTAATAATAAAACAGTACCTGTACTTCATCCCAACTAAGATATAATTACCCCTTATTGGAGACAAAACAATCCTATTGGGTTTATTTAATGTTTAAAATATTTTTTTGCAGACATAAGTTATGGAGATCCAACTACAGAAAGATCATTTATCTGGAAAACCCCAGGTCCCGAGCATTCTGGATAACCAGACCCATTCCTGTACAATGAGGATGTTTTTTTAAAAAATGCTTTAATATTTTCTTTAATCTATGTTTGGTGCTTATTACTTAGGATCTGATTTATCAACATTCGAGTTAGAACTTTTTCCATGATTCAGAATTTTTTGCGCCTTTCCCAAATTCAAATGATAGTTTACAAAACTCAAATGTTTGATATTTATTTAGCGCAAACATTTTAAAAAAACTCAAATGTTAAACTTCAGCATCTAAAAGCTTGTGAGCTCATGTTGAAGTCAATGGGAATTGTCCTAGGCAAAATTTAGGTTTTCAAATATTTCATATTTCCTTGAGTCTGTAGACCCATTTAAAATGATGATTAGAATATGAATTTGTTGCATTTGTTTTTTCCACAGTTTAATTAGATCAAGTTTTTTTATATTTCAATTTTTGAATTAATAAACATTAGAGCTTGATAAAATTTCTAGTTTATTCGAATTGAAAAATAAAATTCTAAAATTCACAAAGTAATAAATATGTGATGTTGAGCTCAACCAAACTTTGCTAAAATTTCACCAAATGCGTTGGTGTCAATAGGAAAGCAAAATAAAATTGCAGCTTAGGCGTTCTTTAGCTCTGCAGTAGCATATATACAGTATACAGGTATAGGAAACCAGTTATCCAGAAAGTTCTGAATTACAGAAAGGCTATCTCCCATAGACTCCATTATAAGCTAATAATTCTAATTTTTGAAAATGATTTCCTTTTTCTCTGTAATAATAAAACAGTACCTGTACTTGATCCCAACTAAGATATAATTAATCCTTATTGGAGGTAAAACAATCCTATTGGGTTTATTCAATAGTTAAATGATTTTTAGACTTAAGTTATGGAGATCCAAATTACGGAAAGATCCCTTATCTGGAAAACCCCAGGTCCCAAGCATTCTGGATAACAGGTCCCATACCTGTATTAAATATTGCCTTACTTTAGTAGAGAAGCTCCTTTCCACTCTGCCAGTGGCGTCTGTTTTTTTTTCTGCGTCCTTTTCTAGAACAAATGAAAATATGCAACACCGACAAAACCACAAATTTCGCCACAGGGTAAAAAGTTGACTCATGTTTGTTACCAACTGTTGCTGGTAAAGTGCAATGGTCTCTGAACATCTGTTGGCAGCGTTTGAGGGGCTGCAGATCAACATGCCTGGCATTGTACAGTAGTACTATGCAGTTAGATCACTAGAACCAAAGCAGTGCCTGACAGAATCCAATTTTGACGGTCTCTTAAGAAAACGTGGCTTGTGCTTTTGGGAAAACATATAATTTGTCAGTAATTCTTTACTTTAAAATCTTCCTTCACTAAAGCATATGATTGTAATTTTGTGTTTAAAACAAAAATGGGAAAAAAAATGTTTTTACCTAATAATCAATTACACAAGACACTTTTTTTTTTACTTTTGTTTTTATAAAACAAACAGATTCCTTAGGCAGAGCAAAAGGGGGTCTATTCTTCTTTTTGGCCCCATCTGATACTAAGAACCTAGTGGTTTTCATTTATTAAAGTTGGTGGAATGAATTAGATTTTGCGGCCTGTTATAAAGCACTGAGTTGCTGTTTAATATATCTCTCTGTGTGCTAAATTGGGAAAATGTTAGCTATTCCTCTGCTTCAGATTGCTGTGCGTGCCTCTCTGCTGTGAAAAACCATTTCACTGGATTTGGAATAAATACTGTTATGTTCTACTGGGTTTCTCTCTTACAGAGATCTCAAATTTTATTGTTTTGTAATAAATTATCATTACCCTTTTTAATGAACTTTTGAAATTCTTGCTATATCCAAGGGTAGAATATTAATACTTATTACATGGTATTTGGACAGATATCGTAATACAAAAGACATTGGTACAAGCTCCTAGTAGTGGAACAGATGAAGCATGTTGTAAATACAACTCCTGGGTGCTGGGCCTATAGGCTTTATTTTTGGATCACAATTAAATAATTAAGTCTACATGAGTTTAGTGTAAATATCCTCCTATCTGGACCAGGCTTTAGGTTTGTTCATAGACTAAAGTTTTTATATGCATTGTTTGTCACAGATTTCAGAAACCCAAAGCATACCTTCTTGGACAGCTCTAAATGCCGAAATGTAGATAGCAGTTTGATTGCACTTATAAATAAACAGGTTTGCAAGTACAAAAAGTTCTCCTCTAAGAATATACACACCACAATAGGACTGCTCTCAACACACCCCTAGTCTAATACAAAACTTTGCCATTCATAAGCTGGCGAGGTCATGTAGAATTTAATAGGAGCTTTCCTTGTCAACTTGTAGAATCTTTAATTCAAGATTTTAGAGTTTTTTTTCCTTTTGTAATTCTTTTACAAACAAGGATTTTAAGGTTTTCAAATCCTTATTTGTATTTGTTCTGTATTTTTATTTACTTGTGCTTGTTATAATTGGATTTTTTAATAAATAAGTGAGCATTGATGCTTTTTTTGTAATTGCGTGGTAGAACAAAGGTTGCACAATTGGGTGCTGAGCTCTAATCTCACATTTTGATAAATCTGCCCCTAAATCTAGAGTTAAAGCATTTTCTAATTTGATTCATTTATTCACTGCCACCACAACAAAAACTTTATTTTTCTTTTAAAAGACATTCTGTCCCAAATAAGTCACCTTTTGTTGTCAAGATGTGATTCGAGTAAAAACAAGAAACATTATTTTATAGAAACCTTGTCAACTGATGTAGCCCAGATTGACTCATGAATAGATGAATAAATAAGATAAGTAATAGAGTAAATATAAATAATAAATGAATAGATTGTTACTGATATAAGTTAGATTGCATTGGTTGAACTTAAATGTTCAGTTAAATGTTCATTTCATTATTCTTCATTGAATGAATTGAATTTTCTATGAACATAAGAGTCATATGTTTTGCTTTGGTTCCATTTACTTAGTTTATTTCATTTAAATATAATATGGTTGTTATTGAATAGGCAACATAGATGTATTTTTTTTTTTTACTCAGTGTTAAGTAACGATCAGCGAATCTGTTTTTTCATGGCAAATTTTGTTGCCCGTTTCGTGAAAAAATGCGCAAATTAGCTGTGAATCCACGCCTGCCAAAAAATTTTGCCCATCACTAGTCTTAAGCCGTATCATGCTTTTAATTTATGTTCATCCACTGGCATGAAATTGTCTTGTATGCTTTATTGACTCATTAACAACAACAACAAAAAATATTTAGAATTGTATTTGGGGTCACTATTAAAATGACAGTTAGTGGTCTTGTCTTTCTCTAGAATGTGGTTGCCACTTATTCTGAAAAAAAATTTACAATACAGAACCATTTTTATCTGGGATCATCATTTTTACAGTTGGGATAGTAAAATACTGTCTTATTGGCAAAACCATCTAGAATTCAGCTTTGAATTCCTCTTAACTAAAATACAATTGGGCACACAAGATAGCCTGTGCCTCGCAGGGATGTGCTTTAAAGCTTACCTGGTCAGTTTCTGATGACTTATGTGGAAGAGCGAAACACACAGCATTTTATCTAGTACAGGTATAGGACCCGTTATCCAGAATGCTCGGGACCAAGGGTATTTCAGATAAGGGGTCTTTCCATAATTTGGATCTCCATACATTAAGTCTGCTAAAAAATCAATAAAACATTTATTAACCCCAATAGAATTGTTTTGCATCCAATAAGGATTAATTATACCTTAGTTGGGATCAATTACAAGGTACTGTTTTATTATTTCAGATAAAAAAGGAAATCAGTTTTAAAATTCTGAATTATTTGATTAAAATGGAGTCTATGGAAGACGGGCTTTCTGTTATTCTGAGCTTTCTGGATAACAGGTTTCCGGATAAGGGGTCCGATACCTGTACTGTATAATAGATATAACTGGCAGGATTCATATAATGCTGGAGACTATTGGAATGAATATCACGTTACCTTAGCCTCAGAGTAAGGGGCGTAAAAGCATTTTTGGGAAGCATTCCCAAGCAGCAAGGTTAAAAAGAAAGATAATTCAGGCACACTTCAGCAGTTACAAACTATTGTAATATATGGCAAAACAATTACGACCTAATTAACAGATCATTAAGGCTTTCCAAGTAAACAGTGCTAGACTGTGAGACAATGCGTCACTGTTTTCACTGCAGGGAAGCAATTATAGCTACATTAGTGGATAAGAAAGAGTAATTAAGAAAATACTGCCTTTTACAATATGCACGAGCACAGCATGGTTTACGGTTTTTAATCAATGTACAGAAACTACTGTATGCTTAAGTATTTATAGGCCTATATGCACTTGGCTGTTAGGGGAGAGTGAGCATCCAGTCTGACTATGGCCCATGTTATGATACATAAAAATAGATAGCAATAGATAGCAAAAATAGACGTTTAATAATTTTAGAATATCGGGGCCACCCCACTAAGGAGTATAACACCTTTAAAATAACGTAAAACTCTGTTACAAAATAGAAACAACATTTATATTGCTTTCAGTTGTCTGTCATAGGTTGTCTTAGTTTTTAATATCCTACAGTAAAGGGGAGAAAAATAATTCTCAGTTTTCCGCACTGAATTAAAATGCATAAAAATAGCATAGAACTTTGTAATTTCATTCTCATGATTTGTCCCTAAAATTTCTTGAGAATTGCAGAAGATTCCCACAGACTAACGCAACTCAAGAATTCTCTACGTTGACCTTGGATAAACTGAAACCTTAATAGAGGCATCACAATGAGTATCTCGGAAAATAACAATTGGCTTATTATGGTATGCTGCACTTATCTGTGTTATTTAGAAAAAACCCAATACATTAAATTAGGGGCACAGGCCGCTGTGTTTTCCATAAAAGAGGCTTAAACAAACCTTATGTTATTACCGTTACTGTATTATATAAACCTATATTGTATATAATATTTCTAATATAATGAATGCCTGAGACTTGTTTTTTTTCTAGATAATCTTTCTTTTTTTAGCATAAGAAGCACTTATCTTAAAACTTAATACACCCCCCTAATTACAGTATTACTGGGGATAACCCTTTCAAGGCTGTATTTATATATAGGCACCCGAGGGCCAATGCCTACGGCAGCAGCTTTAGGGGGAAGGCCCTTGGGTGCCTATACAATGAATTAAAAAAATGTAAAGTAAAAAGGATCTTTTCAGCCACTGGCAGAGACGGGGAGGCCCAATTTTATGTTTTTTGTGTTTTAGAAACCATGAATAAACTAAATTTCTCTTAAACTACAAATGCCAAGTGATTTATTGAAACAGCCTCTTAAAAAAGCCCAGAAAAAAAGGGAATCTTTTGTTTTGTCACATAAATGAAAGCGTCAAACAAATCCCCGAAAACGTCTAAAACCACAAATTAAAGAAAGATTAGCGATTTGAAAAAGGGCAGATGCCATTGACTTCCCCATGACCTCCACAGTTTTAGATGACGTATTTTTATTTTCGGATTTGTCGCAGCTTGGCACATAAACCAAAAAAAATTATTTTTGTTCAAAAAAATATGAATCATGAAAAAAAAATACGAATACTAGTAAATGCCTGACTTATTGTGTTAATCTGAAGGCAGAGCTATGGGGTTACCTGGCCTGGTAGAGCATTGTGGGCAGAAGTGATGTCACACACAACCTGATGTGAGATCACATGCACGTGCAGTTGGCAAGCTGCTGCGCTTATCCTGGTACCCAGGGGGGCATTGCACCTAAATACAGCACTGCATCCATCTTGAGTTTATTATTGTACTGTCAAGACTGAACATGTGTTAATATGTATTCACTGTTTTAGTGACATTAGTCCTGGTATTGTCTAACCCCACCCCTGCATTGCTACACTACTACAGGTATGGGATTTAGACAAATTAAAAGCCAACAGAATTGTTTGCCTCCAATAAGGTTTAATTATATCTTATATATAGGATGTCCACCTGTCCAGCCCGGTATTCAGAAGGGCTGTCTGGGCCAAAACCTCCTAATAAAGAAAACCGTGCAGGAGCTGATCGCCATGTCATAGCCCCGTCCCGTGATGTCACAGCCTCGCCTCTCCTCTGCCCCATGATGTCGCCACCCACCCCCTGTGACATCACCCCTCCTTCTGCCCAGAGAATAAAGTCAGCAGAGGTGGCAACCCTACTTATACACACAGAGAAAAAGAAAACATGTTTGCAAATTTCAGCTATTAGATAAAAAATTGAGACTATGGAAGATAGCCTTCATGTAAAAAAAAAACTCACCAATTGAAATATTTTTCTGAGGATCTTCAAGAAACTAATTTCACAGTTTACTGCTAGAAATCAGGCTGTACTTACTACCTTACGCCAAACTCCTTATCTCCAAACTCTTTACTTCAATTTCCCACATCATCTTAGATTGTAAACCAGAAAGATTATACATACATTACCCCACCTTTATAAATTTCCAGCGGACAAATCTCATATGGGACTCCCAAAACACTTTGCACACTGGAGTACCAGTTCTCCCACTTTCCCCAGGGAAACTCCTACCTCCTTGTATTGGGTGCTATTGTTCCCCTCCTCTCTAGAGCACACAGTAAGGATATCAATTTACTACATTTCTACAGATGTAGCTGCCACAATGCCTCCCAAGCAATACTGTAAACCTTAACATTTTCAAGAAGAAAAGCTTTGGGTAATGCTTAAAGCTCTCCTTGAGAAGGTTTTGAAAGCTCACCAATTGAAATGTTAGCAGCGTTCTTGCAAATGAATATCATTTTGGAAAAAGCTCTGAGCTTTTCAGCACTTTGCTTAACTGTATCATAACCTCACCGATAGACAAACAATATTAATCTTTTCTAAATATGACCTTCTGTAAGTATCTTAGCTAAAGCTTTTTACATTTCAATGACTTAACTTGGAAGAATTAACAAAATGTAAATCTGCATGAAATCCTTACCCTCTGCGGAAAAACAATTTAAGCATTCAGTAAATTAAAATAATACACAGCAAACAGAATGTTCTATCTTATGGCAAGGTTTCAAACATCAGGATTACAGAAATTAATTTGGTTCCATAGGATTCATCAGGGGCGGACCGCAGCAGGAGGTTAGGTTTAGCCTTTTTTTCAGCTGCTAATGCTGCAGATAATTTTATATCACTGCACGAAAATTGGGAAAATAAATTACCTATACTTTCATTGTTCCTTCGTTTTTTTTTAATAAAACAGATTTTCAGTGTATTTATAGTGCTAACTTATCATAACACTATAGGACTCAAAAGCCATAAAAACACAATAAAAAATGTTCTTGTTTATGGTGTCTAGTGGTGTCATCACATACATTTGGGCACTTATATCACACGCCTTAGTTAAATACATGTATTATGTGAAATATTATAAGAAATCAATTTATATTTATAGGAAAATAGTTCAAATTTCAACCCAAATGATTCATGCATGTATTTTTTTTTTTAATTTGACAATTTTTATTGTTTTATCATCACAAACAACCAACAACATGATATATACGTAGCCTCTGACAAGGTTATCTATGTATGAACCATAACTTATGCTCTTTGCAGAGCACGCTTGGGAGAAAGGAGGAGAGGGGGAGAGAAGAAGAGCAAAGCAAGAGTGTAGAAGAAAGAAAAAAAAAAAAAAAAAGGAACACATAAATATATATTAACCCATATAATTTCAGTACAAACTTTCAAAGACCTTTTACTTAATCTTATATTCCCTCATAATTTATCTTTATAGTTTTTCCATAAGGACCATTTTTTACTGTACATATTCATAGCATTCTTGTTTCTAGCATCAAAGAATTCGAACTTTTCAGTTAAGTCTAGGAAGTTGACCATATCCGAGATATCAGGAATGGTGTCTGATTTCCATCTCTGTGCAATTAAAAGTCTTGCCACTTCTAAAAAATGCACCACTAGTAATTTTTGAGAAAATTTTACAAAGTCCAGCTCCAGGTTCAAAAGTGCGGTGGAGGGTGTTTTAGGAATTGGTATATCTACTACTTTGTTTAGTAAGTCGAATACCTGTGTCCAGAATGGGACCAATTTGTAACAGTCCCACCATATGTGGATATGAGATCCTTCTTGTCCACATCCTCTCCAGCATTTATTGGTTGAAGTTTGTGGGTAGATTTTATTTAGTCTCTCTGGATCATGCATGTATTTTATGCAAAAAAAAGTGTGAATAGATTTGAGATATTAAATGTTTTGTTAGTAGAAGCCTTTAACCTACACATTATGTTTCTCCTGCACATTACTCAGTAACTAAATCATTCTGCTCAGTAGTTGGGCATTTAAACCCATGATGGAATCACTAACTGACATAGTAGTATGTTTCCTAACAGTGCCAGGGGTAGTACAGGCTCACTGCAAAATGTGCAGTTTAACGAGTGGCAAAATTGTTTCTGCAAATTTGTGCTACAATTTCACAGTAAAATAAATGCAAAAAAAGCCCATTGGCAATGCATTTGGGGGTAAGAAACAATAGAGAAAAAATGCCCACTGACTAATGTATTTGGCATGAGAAAAACCCCCTTGGCTCCAATGCATTTGGTGAATTTTTCTGCAGTTTTGCTTATCACTACCCATAATTCATAAGTGGTATATACATTGAGCAAGAGAGCCTAGAGGGCACAGATTATATTGTTCTATTTAAAACATAAGCACATAAAAGTTAGCACAACCTACTGGCAGGATTATGTTAGAGTGTTTCACAGATTAAAAAATATATATATATATATATACAGTGGCTATAAAAAGTCTACACACCCCTGATAAAATGTCAGGTTCCTGTGCTGTACAAAAATGAGACAAAGATAAATTGTTTCAGAACTTTTTCCACCTTTAATGTGACCTATAAACTGTACCACTCAATTGAAAAACAAACTGAAAGGTGGAGGGAAAAAAACAAAAAAACTAAAATAATGCGGTTGCATAAATGTGCACACCCTTAAACTAATACTTTGTTGAAGCACCTTTTGATTTTATTACAGCACTCAGTCTTTTTGGGTATGAGTCTATCAGCATGGCACATTTTGACTTTGCAAGATTTGCCCACTCTTATTGGCAGAAACGCTCCAAATCAGTCAGATTGCGAGGGCATCTCCTGGGCACAGCCCTCTTCAGATCACCCCACAGATTTTTAATCAGATTTAGGTCTGGGCTCTGGCTGGGCCATTCCAAAACTTTAATCTTCTTCCGGTGAAGCCATTCCTTTGTTGATTTTGATGTATCCTTTGGGCAGTTGTCATGCTGAAAGATGAAGTTCCTCCTCATGTTCAGCTTTCTAGCAGAAGCCTGAAGGTTTTGTGCCAATATTGACTGGTATTTGGAACTGTTCATAATTCCCTCTATCTTAAATAAGGCCCCTGTTCCAGCTGAAGAAAAACAGCCCCAAAGCATGATGCTGCCACCACCATGCTTCACTGTGGGTATGGTGTTCTTTTGGTGATGTGCAGTATTGTTTTTGCGCCAAACATATTTTTTGGAATTATGGTCAAAAAGTTCAACCTTGGTTTCATCAGACCATAACACCTTTTCCCACATGCTTTTGGGAGACTTCAGATGTGTTTTTGCAAAATGTAGCCTGGCTTGGATGTTTTTCTTCATAAGAAAAGGCTTTCGTCTTGCCACTCTACCCCATAGCCCAGACATATGAAGAATACGAGAGATTGTTATCACATGTACCACACAGCCAGTACTTGCCAGATATTCCTGCAGCTCCTTTAAAGGAAAAGTAGCACTAAAAATTTTTAACTAAAAAATCTATTCTAAGATCACTTACCTGATACCTCAGCCCGGTGCTCCTGGTCACTAAAAACTGCACGGGCCTTGTCCTTGTCCCCAACTTCTTCAGAGTATTCCATCTTCTTTTTGTTTCGGGTCTGGCAGGGACATGCACAAAAGAGTGAAAGTTGAACTTAGAAACAAAAAACTGTATTGGGCTTGAGAATGCTGCATCACCCCTCCATAGCTCAGTGCAGTGACATAGCAGGAGGGGGTCAAGCAATAAGGCAACATAAGAACCTTGCCTCACGCAACAGAGAGCGGCTAGTTACCAGGGGCTGCATAAAGCTGTCTCTGGTAACTTTAAGTGCTGAATTTCCAGTTTTTGAAAAACGAGAATGCAATAATGCTCTCTGCACTAGCGACGCGCCCCCCTCAGGACCCACTCCCCTCAGGACCCACTCCAACTTGGGAAGTAAGGGCGGATGGGGTATGTTTCTATAAAGGCCCCTCCCTATTCTTATTCCAGTCTGTCATTTAAACCATTGTATGGATTATCCAACTTGAGAGCTGCAGAATAAAAAAACAAAATAATTAAAAAACCACAAACTGCAACTTCTTTACATCATAGTAACAGTTAATTTTAAGGTGAACAACTCCTTAAATATCAGCCTCTAAAAGGTCAGTGACACCAGAAAATTAAAATACCTTTCAATTGAGTCCATGAGAAAGAGCTATAGCTCAACCTTCTCTTATATAAATTTATGGGAATCACAATATTCTTCTGCATGGGGCTCTCAGACATCTTCGTAGGTGGGATATTGATGTGTAACCAAGATGTAACCAAGGATATCATTTTTACGCAATGTATGTTCCGTACTATAATTGCACATTACTAGATACTAGATTTCTGTTTTGAACTCTATCACAGTAGCCATATTGAAACTTTCAGTCAGTAAAACAAATTTGTAAAAGCAAAAATAAAAAAAATAAATGAAAAAGTGTTTGTGTGGTGTCTAAAGGGAAACATTAGTGACTTAAGCTTAGTTTGTGTGTTCTGAACCTAACCAAGAGTTTTCCAGAGCGTATCTACAGATATTCTATATTTTCTTACATGCCTGTCGACATGAAAACAAGCATCTCAAGCATAGGAAGAAGACCAGCAAGCATCTCTCTGGTCATGCAGATCACAATCAGATTTTCTGTCCTCTGTGACATCCTGAAGGTTGCGCTTTCCCCTGAAACTGTAAAAACAATAGAGCCGTGAAATAGTTGTCATTGTCATTAAAGAGTGTCTGCATAATCCATCTAGTTAATTCAGTTAATCAGTAGGAGTCATTTTGATGCATTTATCAGTAGCAAATAGAACATCCACCAATAATGAATTTGGTGAAAGAAATAATATTAACATGATGGATATTCTGCGTGTAATCTCACAAAAGGACACTTCTTAAGGGCAAATATAAAGGAATCACAAATAAGCAACTGTGTCGATAAATATGTGAAACTAATGGGAAGCCAAAGCAATTGAGAACCTGAAATGTAAATAATATTTCTAATGGGCTGATTTCTGCGTTGTGCTTATTGGTTAGTAATGGAAGGCCAAACGTTTAACAGTTTCTTGTCCATGCTGGGACAATTCATTTCAGCAATGTGCATGGACAACTGTAAAAATAGTTGCCCTTTATGTGACAGGTAACACGATTCTCTACGTTAATAGATGCCACACCCAATGGTGTAACCACAAGGGGCCCCCAAGTGCAGAGGGCTAATCAAGGCCCTAATTAATGAGCAATTTCAATAGATCTTAGAAAAAAATGGTCAACCCAAAGTTTTTGGGCCCTAAATTTAATTTGTTGTGGGACCCAGTAACATCTAGTTACACAACTGGCCACACTGTGTGTTTGCTGGCAATAGTGGCGTGGATAAACAAATGGCACAGAAATTTGCTAATAAATAGTCTGATGAGTAATAATGGAATGCCAGGTTTCTACCAGCTAAAGGCTGTTGTACATGGGCAGATCAAAGCAGCTAAATGATCAGATGAGCCCAATACCTCCCTGTTCAGTGTGGGCATATCAGGGATCTCTAGGTATATGGTCAGCTCTAGTGTGATACTAAATGAATATTGGTTCTCATTTATATACTGGGTGGTTAATTATATGTGTAACACATTCATTCAATGTTATATGGCTAAACTGCTAAGATAACTGTTGCTAATAATACTATATTTTTTTCATTAAAAACAGTAATTTAACTGTTTTTAAATCATTTTGAGTGGAATAAGTGTGTTATATTGTACTTTATGTATAACATTGACTGTGAAAGGGTTACTTCCATTTTTATAATTTTTTTCTTTTTATCTTTGGATACATTTGGTGATGAAAACATATGATAAAGTTAACTCATGCAGGATAATCCAGTCTGTTTTCTCATGGGAAATAAAACCAGTGATAACTTTTTCATGGGTGATAAAATCCAGCCCCCATAAAAGTTGCCTGCCCTACTTTCTGAAGGTTAGAAAAACAAGAGAAAATGGAACGTTACCACAAATCATACACAACTAAGTAAAATATTTGACTGAAATGAATAAGTTTTACCTAAATTATAAACCTTTTTGAATTACAATGAGAGAACTTGTGAATAGTTAAATGTTTGTTTATTTCAACTGTAAAGGTATTACAGGTATGGGACCCATTATCCAGAATGCTCAGGACCTGGGGTTTTCCGGATAAGGGATCTTTCCAAAAAGAAAAAAAAAAATTATTAAACAGTAATTAAACCCAAAAGGATTGTTTTGGCTCCTAAAAGGATGAATTATATCTTAGTTGGGATCAAGTACAGGTACTGTTTTATTATTACAGAGAAAAGGGAATCATTTAACCATTAAATAAACCCAATAGGGCTGTTCTGCCCCCAATAAGGGGTAATTATATCTTAGTTGGGATCAAGTACAGGTACTGTTTTATTATTACAGAGAAAAAGGGAATAATTTTTAAAAATGTGAATTATTTGATTAAAATGAAGTCTATGGGAGATGGCCTTTCCGTAATTCTGAACTTTCTGGATAATGGATTTCCGGATAAGGGGTCTAATACCTGTATAGACCTGCAGAAATTGGGAATAGATAAAACATCACTTTCTCTCTCCTAAGGGGTAATAATAATATAATTAGGTTGCTAGGAAATGGTTTTTATTTTTAGGGGCATTATGGTAGGGGAGCAGCAGGAATTCAGTAGGTAGTGAAAATTTGAAAATATCTATTTTAATTAATATATATAATCTTAAACAGCAACAATCACTTTCATAGCCTATTTTGTGTATGGGTAGGGTAGGTACTTCAGAACTCTGAGCTTAAATCAAAAAATATATGTATGGTATATTTCATGTGGGCTGTGCTGTTCATCATAAACATTTCCCTGTATTTATTTGGGAAGGGATAATAGGTTTATGATATTATGCAGCTGAAACGCAATTGAATAATATTGCCAAATAACACTGCCAAACTATAAAGCTGGCCTTTGGCTTTAGTGTAATTTCAACATTGACACCCTATTACCAAAAGCAGCAGCTACAGTGGACCATAAGGCAATGGGGTAATATCTTCAGTGCTGCCCAGGGCACAAAGATTGGCCATGCCAACCTACTTTACACCCCTTCCCCCCCGCTGGTTGCCACTGAGGGCCAGCTCATGAAAGTCACCATGGACTTATAATAGCAATGGGATATGGTCATATGGTCTCAGAACTCCTTACCTTATTTATAACAAAATCCAAATTGAAAAAACATGATTGAATAAAACTGTGGTTATAAAAAACTTAAATACCTTTTGTAATTTACTCATCATTTTTAATTGACAAGCTAAAAAAAATTCAAAAAACTTGAATTAAATAAACAGTTGAAATTTTGCCTAGGACAGCTCCCAATGACTTCTACATGGCCTCACAAGCTTTCAGATGCCGAAGTTTTGCATTTGAGACTTTCATGTTTTTTCACTTATACAATAAATATTGAAACTTAAACCATAATTCAAATCCATGATTTTTGTGCAAAAAATCTGAATCCTTGCCTCCCATTGCAGGCACCTAAGATCTGCCTCCTTTTCATCATTCATCTCCCCATTGTATTATATACTGTACCCACCATTAACATTACTGACATGCCCCAAGATTGTCCAGGCCACTGTTACTTATTTTAAAAGGTGCCAACCCTAGGGGTATATTATTTACTATACTATCTACTATACAGTGTAAAATATCATTCCCTTGTTGATGCTTTTATGTTTTAATTCTCATTAACAGAAATGTATTTATAATTATATATTACAGCTCTTAGTTTTAGTGAATGTCCCTATATTATAAATAAAGTGCCATTGCAATGTGCTAAATGTTTAAAGGGGGAATAATAAAATAATACTATTCTGTAGGCACAAAATTAGATTATTTTATTAGGGAACAAGTGACCCATAATATTATTTTCACAAATAGGATAAGCAGCTAATTAATAGCAAGTGAATGCAAGTCTGGGCAATCACAGCAGAGTCCTGACCTGTAGCACTAATCAAGCTTGTCAGAGCTTGCCTTTGAAACCTTGGCTTGTGCATTATAATTTTGTAAAAGCTCTTCCTAATAACCATTTCATTTATCTGCCATAAAGCTTTGGTCCTTTAATCCTGAAAAACTAATATTCCACAAAATACGACATTAGAGAGAATATAATATTACTTTGAGAGACATAAAACAAGGTAGAACAGAGATGCTGGCCGTGTAGATGTGTCGGAATTTTCAGCCTTTGTTCGGGGGGATGAGAGGTTTTTTTTTTTGTATGTGTGGGAGTCACATGTTGCCCTCAATAATTTGAACTCTAAACTGGTATATTAGCTACAAAGCGTTGAGCTACAGAGAGTTTCAGCAATTTATTTCTAGAAGAGTTGTGCCGAGAAATACGATTGTACATTTTCTGTGTGGCTTCAACAACATAGGCAAGAACATGAGAAAATTTAAAGTGATTGTACATGAAAAAAGCTCTAATATATCTTGGCTAGTGATATAACATTTTTCAACCACTGGATGAATCATAGTCCACCTGGCAAAAAACAATCCATTATTCTCTGTTGATCTTTAAAATATCCTTTATGAACAACCTGTACAGCTTATATGGTATCCCTTTGCCTCTACGGGTACTGGATAGGGTTGAGGGGAAGAAAATTAAAAAAAAAAAAGGAGGAGAAGGGGAGATAAGTAGCTAGAAGTGAAGAAAGTAGATACATCAACAGTAACAATAACTTTGGTAATAATAATAATGACATGTCGGCACCGTGTCCATCCCTGTAAATAAATGTTAAATTTACTGGGCATACTCTATTATGAGCAAAGATCATTTGTTTTATCCATGGGTTCCATATTTGGTCATATTTATCCATCTTGTCTTCTAGCATAAATGCAATTTTCTCATTCACTGCTAAAGCATACAGTACCTTGTGGCCGAGCAGATTTGGGAGATTAGTTTATGTTGTTGTTTAGATAGCAGTGCTGTCCATGGGTTGGGATTTATTTGTTCACCCTTTCTCTTTAAAAAGCATTGGATGCATAGAAAAAATCCTAGGAAGTGAACCCAAGTTTGGTCCTGAAATGTGTTTTCTTCATGGAATACCCTATAGTCTAAGGGGCACATTTATCAAAGTACGACAGGTACGAAATTCGTATTTGGTCATACTGTGCAAATTTTCTGCGACTTTTTTGTACTTTGCACAACTTTTTCGTACATTTGCGCGACTTTTTCGTACTTTCGTGTATAGATTGGTAGGTGTGGATTAGGTGTGCTGGGTTTACTTGGATGGGTTGAACTTGATGGACACTGGTCTTTTTTCAACCCTGTGTAACTATGTAACTATGTACTTTGTGACAAAATTTGTGAGACAAAATCGTATTGTCGCACCGAGTACAAAAGTTTTGGGCCAGGTTGGAGCTGCAAAGTGCCATTGAGCCCTATGGGAGACTTTCCTTGGGCCGGGTTGGAGCTGCAAAGTGCCATTGAGCCCTATGGGAGACTTTCCTTGGGCCGGGTTGGAGCTGCAGAGTGCCATTGAGCCCTATGGGAGGCTTTCCTTGGGCCAGGTTGGAGCTGCAGAGTGCCATTGAGCCCTATGGGAGACTTTCCTTGGGCCGGGTTGGAGCTGCAGAGTGCCATTGAGCCCTATGGGAGACTTTCCTTGGGCCGGGTTGGAGCTGCAGAGTGCCATTGAGCCCTATGGGAGACTTTCCTTGGGCCAGGTTGGAGCTGCAGAGTGCTATTGAGCCCTATGGGAGACTTTCCTTGGGCCAGGTTGGAGCTGCAAAGTGCCATTGAGCCCTATGGGAGGCTTCCAAAATCATGCACAGAAGGATCAAAGTTGGAAAGGTTTTCCCGCCGTTTACGATCGTTTGTTAAGAAAATTTTGAGACTTTCGGATCGCCAATACGATATTATCGTGACTATTTCGATTTTTTCGTAACCATTTTCGTGATATTTGCAATCATCAGAAATTATCGTATCTAATCTGAATTTTTCCCATTTCGGGATTCAAACTCGTACTTTGATCAATGTGCCCCTAAGGCTCACCCACCAGGATTTAAAGCACAGTTGCTGATTTGTTTTGAAATTGTTGAATAGTTTTTCATGTTAATCTACTTCCCTGGCTGATATAGGCTGATGAGAACCAAGCCTCCCATTAGCAAAAAATTGGTAATGCCAAGAGAGATGCCATAGACAGTCACTATTTATTGGGCTGGTGGGGGCAGTTTGGGCCTCTGTGCACTTGAAATGCCATGCTAGTTTGAATCCCAGTCTGGACCTGCATATGTGAGTTAAGAGAGAAAAGTGCTAATAACGTGCAAAGCAACAGTAGTATAACTAGAGATGTGTGAAGGGAGCAGGCTTCCACACTTTGGCGCTTTGCACTTTACCCATCTCAGGAATAGAATGGAATTGTTGTAGAATGGAGCTCAGTGTTGCAGCTTGCATTACTAAGTGCACTTCAGCCCCTGGACATTGTATATAGTCCTTATATCTGTTTCAAAGCAGAGGTCCTTAACATACTCTATGGGGCACATTTACTAACCCACGAACGGGTCGAAATGAGTCCGATTGCGTTTTTTTCGTAAAGATCGGTATTTTGCGATTTTTTCGTATTTTTTGCGATTTTTTCGGCGTCTTTACGAATTTTTCGTTACCAATACGATTTTTGCGTAAAAACGCGAGTTTTTCGTAGCCATTACGAAAGTTGCGTAAAATCTTGCGATTTTTCGTAGCGTTAAAACTTGCGCAAAAAGTTGCGCTTTTTTCGTAGCGTTAAAACTTACGCGAAACTTCGCACCTTTTAAGTTTTAACGCTACGAAAAAGGCGCAACTTTTCGCATAAGTTTTAACGCTACGGAAAAATCGCAAGATTTTACGCAACTTTCGTAAAGGCTACGAAAAACTCGCGTTTTTACGCAAAAATCGTATTGGTAACGAAAAATTCGTAAAGAAGCCGAAAAAATCGCAAAACATACGAAAAAGTCGCAAAATGTTCGTTTTCAAGTCGGAACTTTTCCAATTCGGGTCGGATTCGTGGGTTAGTAAATCAGCCCCTATGAGTTGGGGCTGAAATACTGACTGTGTTGCTTAGGGTGAGTTACCTTGATCCACTTTAATACAGTGAAATTTCCTCCTGACATAGAGAATAAAAACATCATTCTAAACCAAGTCTTGGATAACAAAGCTGACTTACAAATTCCACTAGAAAACATGTTAGGAAACACCTTTTTAAAAGATCAAGTAAAAAAAAAAATAGATGTAGCAGCCATATACTGTTAAAGTAAAGGTTTCCCCCAGTAATGCCCAATGCTTCATCCTTTCTGTGTTAGCCATTAGGTGCCCTAAAGTTGCACAGTGAGCTGGACAATTTAGCCTCAGCCAGACAAATGCAATAAATTAAATCTGGGAACAAATATCATAATGGGGAGTTAATATCTTAGTCAAATGGCTGTCATCCCAGTGCCTGCAAAAAATGATATGGAAGTTATGGCAACTGATTGTATAAGTGCATGGATAATGATCATGATGATGACTATTATTAATGTAATTATAAAGTGCCAGCATGTTCCTCAGAGCTGTATATAAGGAGGGTAAATGTATCAAGTATATAGATTACATACAAGTACTGACCCATACACATACTTTCCCATACACGTACTGACCCATACACGTACTGACCCATACACGTACTGACCCATACACGTACTGACCCATACACGTACTGACTCATACACGTACTGACCCATACACGTACTGACCCATACACCTACTGACCCATACACGTACTGACCAATACACGTACTGACCCATACACGTACTGACCCATACACGTACTGACCCATACACGTACTGACCCATACACGTACTGACCCATACACCTACTGACTCATACACCTACTGACCCATACACGTACTGACCCATACACGTACTGACCCATACACTTACTGACCCATACACTTTCTGACCCATACACGTACTGACCCATACACTTTCTGACCCATACACGTACTGACCCATACACCTACTGACCCATACACCTACTGACCCATACACGTACTGACCCATACACCTACTGACCCATACACGTACTGACCCATACAAGTACTGACCCATACACGTACTGACCCATACACGTACTGACCCATACACGTACTGACCCATACACCTACTGACCCATACACGTACTGACCCATACAAGTACTGACCCATACAAGTACTGACCCATACACGTACTGACCCATACACGTACTGACCCATACACGTACTGACCCATACAAGAGGTGAAGAGGGCCCTGCTGATCACATGGTTACATTCTGCTATACCTTACTGGCTCCACATTTTCTGATATTCATGCTTGATTATACATTTCTTTTCTATATTAGATCTTATAAGAGATACGAATTTTATACAAATATGCATTTTAAAGTGCTGTGATTTTTATGCTTTTTTAACTGCATTTATCAAACTAGTTGCTTGTCTCTATGAGACATCTTGAATATTCCTGTCTTTTTAGCGGTTTTAATATATACATAGCTTAAAATTACTGGTTCTACAAAATTATAATCATTTGTTTTACAGGCCTGTATTTCAATAAAGAACAATTTCAACAGTCATTGGAAATACATTTGGATGAGCGATTGAGGGGGCGAGTTAACTTGCATTAGGAAAGGTAAGCTGATTACAAGCTCATAATGTGTTATGAGATATCTTATACAATATATCAGTATCAAAGAACATTCCATGTAGTGGCTGAAATACAAAAAGAAATAGTTGTTTGAGTTTGCAACTGTATTTGGTAAGAGAGAAAAGACATTATTTAAGTGGCCCTCTGCACTCAACCATTTTCTATCTAGCGATCTGGCTGTCTATCTATTGATCTGTCTCTCTGTCTACCTATCATTTATCTAGGATGTTAATATTAATTAATTAAGCTACTAAAAATGCCCACCTTTTTTTAACAAAACAGGGAATGTTTGTCCATATACTGCTATATATTTAATCTGACCAATTGGATCAAAGTTGAAACCTGGACAGGCCATTGCTGTATAATTCATCCAAAAGAGGGGGAGGCCCTGGGCTAATACCTTGAGCTAAGGTTGAGGGTGAGCTGGGGGAAGGCTTATTTAGTACAGGCCATATGTATTGCAATCTGGTAATTTAATTAGATTCAAGTTGATGTGGCCTGGTTGGTGAGACAAATATTCTTTAAAGGGGACCTGTCACCCTAAGAAATAATTCCGAATTATTTTCTATTGTGTTTCTCAAGCAAAATGAACTTCACTTACACTATATAAATAATATAAATCTTGTTTCCTTCAGTCCTGGAATTACACAATCACTGCAAGTAGGCCGGTGCCATGTTGTGGGCACTGTTATGAAGGCAAACTTTGTAGCACCCCAGAATCTTGTGTATGTGCCAGAATGGGGGACCTGATGCCCAGGCCCATGCACTGGCTACACAATTAGATGGTTAGGAGGGAGGGGGGAAGTGAGAGCTGAATTGAAAGTTAAAGTAGAAATGATTGACAGCTGGGATTTTAAATGCCTTTATAATGGGTTTGGATGTGTTAATATAGAAATGAATTTGGGTTTCTTGTTTAATACAAGCTGTTATACAGCTTTTTATGTCTGAGTGTAAGGTCCACTTTAATGAGCATAGCCATAGATCCTTTCAAGTGCACAATGGAGCACTATCCTCAAGTGTAGAATTTGAAATAATTGGAGAATACCACAAACTTCGCTACTCTCTCCATTGTTTAGTACAATGAAGGGTGGTTGGCCCCTTGGGCAAATTTGTTATTGGTTAATTTTAAGGGCAATGGTTGATTTTGGGAGTTTTCCAACTGTGTTATTCAGAAGCCCAAACATGTGGGGCCAAGACACTCAAAATCACCTTTTAATGAGAATTTTTCAATAGTCTCAGCTTATGTGCCATTTCCCTTAAAGTGGTAGTTGACCTAAATGTAACTGTTATGGTCTTGTGTCACATTATACATGGTGAATTATGTTTGTGGCTGAGGGCTAGGTAATGATCTTATTTTCATATGTTCCAAAGAGATAATCAAGTGAGATATCTTGAATGTCAGGTCAGACTCCTCTGATTAACATACTGTATGTGTAATGTTTTTAGTTACACGCTCATCATTACAAGAGAACATATTAACCTATTTGCATATTTATTATCATTTTACAAATTCTGATCAATTCTAAATTGCCTTGTATGATAACAGGTGGTACTTGCATCACATCATTTACCAGAAGGGCCCTTATGTTATCTTTTAATGTTCTTACAGAAACCTAGACTTTGAAGGTCACTGGTCCCGTCTGGACTGACAGTTTATTAATGTTACAGTCACAGTTTCCCAGAAGGCACAGCACAATAGCCAAGTCATCTAAAACTTTCCCTTTAAAACCAACACATTGTAAGGAAATCATCCCTTGCCAGAAATTAAGTTTCTTTTTAGTTTTCTTATAGCATGAACATGCCACGAGAATAAACAATAAAATAACTAACAGTAATAACAAATTCAAAATGATTATAATGTTCAGTAACAATATAATAGAATATAAAATTAATCACTGTGCAAATTTGTGTGCAAAGATCATGAAAAAGTAGGTCAAGAGGAGGAAAGAGATGAGTATTGTTGAGGGGAAAGAATAGTTTGTCAGATCTAAATCGGTGGGGAAAAAAATCAGTTTCTGGTGAATTTCGTGGCTGAAATAATGATGAAGAATTAAAAAATGCTATGAATTTTGTTGCTACTAAAGTGTGGGAGATGCTCTGTTACCATTAGAATGGTGTTAAGAGGGGGATTGTTGTTGTTGGGCTTTGGGGAAATTTCACAAAAAGTTTACTAAATATAAATCATTGAACAGTTAGTATTTATTTGTCACCTGTCTAGAATCAAGATTCTTACTGGTGGATATGGGTAACTAGACCTGGGCAAAGTTAATTTTATTACATTACTTCATTTGATTGGATACTGGATGTTTTGACCACCGCTGCTTGGTAGTCAAAACAAGGCTCACACAGATCCACTTGTATGTTTGTGCATGAAACTCTTCGTCATGGAGATTAGTCGATGTGACTAGGTTTTAAAAAAATCACAGGGACTAATCATCCCTTTGTCTTTGTCCAATAGAGGGTAACATTTAATTAGCTGACTTAGCTGTTTTATATGTGATTGTTCCTGTTATTCCCAGGGTTATATCAGGTAAAACCACCTGCACTCCATCTGTTGTTAATTTACATTACTCACAATATTCGCAACATCAAGACATTGGTTGGAGAACCTATAATGCCAAAGAAATGTGGTATTTTCAAAATCAGCTTTAGGTAGGCAGCTAAAACCATTCTCAACGCATAAACATTTTGATATTTTAGGATCCATCCATCAAAATAGACACCGTGATTGGATTTACAATGGAATTACTTGACAAATGGAAACTTCCATTCTGCAAAAGAAAAAAGAAAATGTGCATTACAGGGTAATTGAAAAACAAAATCCCCTCCATGTGGAACAATAGAATAGGTGTCTGGCAGGGAGGAAAAGCTTATTTGTTTTACCTCGGAGAGCAAGCTCAAGTGTCCCTATTGTTTGTTTAGCCATGATTTCTCTGCAGCCGCTCCTCCACCTGTATCCATTCAAAGCGCTGTATTTCATTCTGTCAAAAGCAATTTCCATGAAATATATATTCCCACTTAATTCCTTTCATATGATGATTCTCTTTGATATCAGTATCCATTCCACAGCCTCATCTTATCTCCAGTGGCTCGTCCTCTTTTTATTATTTCGGTGCAGTTTGTTTTTCATCACTAAATGTGTATAATCAGCATAATATAACTAAATAAACAGCGACTGCCAAATGGCTCTTTTCTGTTTGATGGCATTAGCTTGTTTCCTTCCCTTTCATAAATTTGTTTTCATAGATGTGACGGAAATTGTGTTCCAGAAAGGATAGCTCGCCATTTTCCCTTGTGTTTTGCCAAAGTCTTCCCTTCTGATTGCTTCTTCCTAATTCCTGGCCTTATGTTCTTTCAAACACACTCTGTTGCCTTATCCATCGCTCTATCACATAAAATTATGTTGCAGTGTAGAATAACCAGATTCATGAGAGTAAAATGTCTGTGCAGTATGAAAATTGCTTTATATAAGGAAACTATGTTGTACTATTGTCTTGTATATCTTTAAGGGGCACAATGTATTTTAAAATACTCTTTTAAAATCACCAGAAATCCTGTCCCTCTCTACACGCAAGATTTGTACCGGAGTCAGTTATTTTGTTGTTGCTTGAAGACGGATGCTGAGAGAGGCATAAAAAAGATATCCTTATTATTTTTTTTATTTATTTGATTTCACTATGATGAAGTTTATGTTATATTTTCATTTTCACAAAGAATGGTTTGTACAGTTTTACCACTCTGGACATTTTTGCATAACCAAATTAATTGTTCCCTAAGTCTTTGCTCTGAGAAGGGTTTAAGTGTATACTTTTCATACTGAATTTTAGGTAAAATTTTACCTTAAAGCAGGGATCCCCAACCTTTTTTACCTATGAGCCACATTCAAATGAAAAAGAGTTGAGGAGCAACACAAGCATAAAAAAGTTCCTGGGGGTGCCAAATAATTTGACTTGGGGCTAGAAATGTTCATAGTTTCCCAAGTACCCCCAGCCATGTGGCTTGTGCTCTGATAAACTTAAGTCTCTATTTACTGCTGAGCTGCAAGTTGGAATGATGTTATTCCCCTCATTTCTCCCAGCAGCCGATCAGCAGAACAATGGGAAGGGAGCAATATCAGAATAGCACTCAATAGTAAGAAATAGGTTAGCTGAAAGCAGTTCTAATGTGTAGCGCTGGCTCCTTCTGAAAGCTCAGGCTCAGGCACAATGCACTGAGATGGCGCCTACACACCAATATTACAGCTAAAAAATACATTTGTTGGTTTAATAATACAATGTTAAATTGTAGAACCAATTATTTGCAATGTACATGGTGTCATTTAGTAATAGACTACCATAAAATAATTACAGAATCCCTTTCAATGTATTACTGCATATATGTACAGATTTTTAGCAATACTTATGCACTTGACTGGGGGACATAGGACACCCTGTACTGTACTCGTGGGCCTAATAGAATGATACTGCACAAGTGACTATGCATGTGATTGGCTACTATGAGACAATTACCTAGTAGTGAAAGGGAGCTGTGGCTCTTCTTTACTTCCTTTAAGGCCACCAACAAAAATTTTCCTTCAGTACAAGATCCACTAGAATTGCTGTATTATATGTTTAAATAGCCTTTGACATGCTATTCATGCCGTAATGGTCAGGCAGTATGGCTGAAATCCTCCAAGCTGCCTGACTAAACCTGGGCATGTTTGGCTTGCTTTAAATTGGTACAGTATATTCTTTTTATTATCAATGAACTGTTGATGAATCATAGAATCAGTTGGACTACTGCACTTAAAAACCCTTTGGAAATCTTAAGTGCAAATCTACCTTTGTATTATTTGTATGTGCAGAAGGGAAAGCTTACAGTTCTCCCATCCCAAAACATTGTGAAGGTGTGATTTGGTGTCACATTACACCCCATTGCACACCTAATAAGGTAGAAGATTTTAAATGGCGTTTCATTTTCCCTTTCTAGTTGCTAAAACTAATGCTGTTTGCCTCTGAAGAAAAAACTGCTCCATTAAAATAAATGTAAAAGTTTTTAGTGGCTTTGTTTAAATGTTACTGTGGGTAAGCATCACAGCAAATTATTATTGCCTACCTGTTGCAGCAACTGTATTATCCCAATGGATGTTTGGACATGAGGCACTGCTGCTAGGCTTGCTAAAGACATGTTGATTAGTAAAGTATTGCAGACACCTTGAGCAATGGAGGGAATAAAATACAATATCCAGGATGCCTTTCTGAATAATCCAGCTTTCAGCGCTATAAACAAACCCGGATCAGTAATTGAATTAGCCTGCTATAAAAAGTGAGAGCTTTTACAAGAGCATATTCAACCGAGATGAGAAATATTTGTAGGTGTGAGTGGAAATCTTAGAGCAGGCTGCACAGTGCAACATTCCAGGCCAATTCTGCCTCATACAGAATATTATTAATACAGGGAATTGCTATGCAAAACAAAATTTTAAGACATCCGTGTATATTCAAGAACCAAACAATAGGTTGGAATCCTAGATAACATATAAAAGTTCTAAAAGTGATGTATTGTAAGGTTCGGAAGCCAAGGTTCCCCTGTAAGGTTAGAAAAGTGTCCCGTCTTTCTTAAGGGGCACATTCATCAAATCATGAGTTTGAATCCCGAAATTGTATACGATAATTTCTGATAACGAAAATGCTTACGAAAAAATCGGAATAGTCGCGATAATATCGTATTGGTGCTCCGAAAGTCACAACATTTTCGTACCAAACTATCGTAAAAAACGGGAAAACCTTTCTGACTTTGATCCTTCTATGCATGATTTTGGAAGCCTCCCATAGGACTCAATGGCACTCTGCAGCTCCAACCTGGCCCAAGGAAAGTCTCCCATAGGGCTCAATGGCACTCTGCAGCTCCAACCCGGCCCAAGGAAAGTCTCCCATAGGGCTCAATGGCACTCTGTAGCTCCAACCTGGCCCAAGGAAAGTCTCCCATAGGGCTCAATGGCACTCTGCAGCTCCAACCCGGCCCAAGGAAAGTCTCCCATAGTGCTCAATGGCACTCTGCAGCTCCAACCTGGCCCAAGGAAAGTCTCCCATAGGGCTCAATGGCACTCTGCAGCTCCAACCTGGCCCAAGGAAAGTCTCCCATAGGGCTCAATGGCACTCTGCAACTCCAACCTGGCCCAAGGAAAGTCTCCCATAGGGCTCAATAGCACTCTGCAGCTCCAACCCGGCCCAAGGAAAGTCTCCCATAGGACTCAATGGCAATCTGCAGCTCCAACCTGGCCCAAGGAAAGCCTCCCATAGGGCTCAATGGCACTCTGCAGCTCCAACCTGGCCCAAGGAAAGTCTCCCATAGGGCTCAATGGCACTCTGCAGCTCCAACCTGGCCTGGCCCAAGGAAAGCCTCCCATAGGGCTCAATGGCACTCTGCAGCTCCAACCTGGCCCAAGGAAAGTCTCCCATAGGGCTCAATGGCACTCTGCAGCTCCAACCCGGCCCAAGGAAAGTCTCCCATAGGACTCAATGGCACCCTGCAGCTCCAACCCGGCCCAAGGAAAGTCTCCCATAGGGCTCAATGGCACACTGCAGCTCCAACCCGGCCCAAGGAAAGCCTCCCATAGGACTCAATGGCACTCTGCAGCTCCAACCTAACTTTTGTACTCGGCGCGACAATACGATTTTGTCGCACAAATTTTGTACGAAAAAGTCGCGCAAAGGTACGAAAAAGTCACGCAGGGGACGAAATTTTCTCAGAAAATACGTTCAGTACGCATTTGGAGCATTCGTACATTACTAAATGTCTTCCTTAGTCTTTCCCTTTGAGCATTAAACACAAACATTACCCTGCAGTATTCTCAGATAGCTTTATAGTGTGTGCCACATTTAATTACATTTCATTTTGTACTCCCTTATAATAGAATTCACTTAAGTATGTATATAACCTGTGTTTGTTTAACCCTTTGTCTACCAGTGACTGCTAATGTGCTACATTGTTGGCTAGAAAAGTGACATCTTTCCAATGATGTAGCACATGTGTTTCCAAGCCTACAGTTACGCTACAGGGAAAAAAAGCATTGCCTAGCAACACAGTTTTTCTGAAACAGACTTAAGCTAGGCAAAACACCAGTGGGTAAAGGGTTAAACTACATATGCATAACTTTGCATTTATCTACATTGAATTTTATCTGCCACACAGTTTATTTTCCAAGTCTGGCTCCAAAAATGACATATTTTGCTTTACAAAACTATGTGAATCATTTTTCAAAACATAATTGTGATTGTAATCCTGCACTAATATCTACTGCTGCTGAGTAATCTGGAAATGAAGGGGGGATTGCTCAGCAAGTCCAATCGCTTAAGACTTACCGCTACTAGATAATGTATATTATGATTTGGATGAATGAAATCCTTCATAGACAATCCTGTAGGTGTTCTTCTAATATCACAACCACCAAAGTTAGGGATCTGTACCAGGGACCCAATGGCTTATTTTGAAAGGGCTGTTTTGATGCTAATTTGTAAAGAAACAATAGAAACACCAGCCACTGGTATTTATATAGCACTGGCACATTTCTGCAGCACTTTACAGTAACATAAACTAGGGTCAGTTTAATTAGGAGCCAGTTAACCTGCCTGTGTGTTTTTGGAGGATACCAGGGAATACCCACACATGGGCAGGACATACAAACTCATTGCAGATACAGGGTATTACCAAAGCCGGAATCAAACTCAGGACCCCAGTGCTGCAAGACAAAAGTACTACCCACTGAGCCATGGTACTGCCTCATATTCATAGATAAACTTTCAGATTTTTTCTTATATTCATACAAATTGATACAGTTTTTTGGGCTACTTATGTGCTCAGTTCATCCCCCATGTTTTGTTATCTAAGCTTCCTTCCTTTCTTACATCAGCCTTTTATTTTCCTTTAAATAACTAGCTTAATCGATTCTGGCCACAACCCTGTCATTTTATGCTAAAATACTGATGAGCTATTGCTAAAAGAAATCTGGAATTTAAGTTTAACAGAGAAACTTGTGTTCTTGCTGAATATATTGAACTTTAGTGAGAGAACAAGCAAAGCCCTTTATATCAGCTTTAGCATCTAACTTGGTTTTGCCAATTAAAATACATTTCAGCCATAAAACCTTAATGGTATTGGACACTTATTCTGAATCATTAAGCTTCAGTCTTAAAAGTTCTAAATGTAATTAATCAGCTTTGTTAAAGGAATGCTAAAGTTTGCTAGAATAGCAATGAACCAATCAAATAGCACTAAATCAAAGCTAAATATGTTGCGCAACTATAAGTAGTGAATTACTTGCCTTCCCTTGTTACACTGACTAATTTAGGAAAAACACAGCTGCCATTTACTTAGTTTCTATTTAATAAAGTATTTTGCTGTGGTACTGTGGTTATTTGTATACAATCTTTATTTTTTTCAGTGAGAAACAAAGCATAAAGCAGCAGCATAAGGTACATGTCAGAGTAGTATATGTAGCATAATATAAAAGAAGAAGAAAATTAGAAAAATATGCATTCTATGTTAAAAAAGAGAAAAAAAATAACTATAATTTAAGTTAAAAAGTATCCCGTTTAACAAACAACTTGGTCAGATAAACTTGTGTTGAGTCATAAGTCAATTCTCAGTAGAGTTTGTTCAAGGGGGTATAAAGAGTTAAAGAAATACAGTGGGTATTATAGTACAGGTATCGGACCCCTTATCCGGAAACCCATTATCCAGAAAGTTCCGAATTACAGAAAGGCCATCTCCTATAGACTCCATTGCAATCAAATAATTGAAATTTTCAAAAATATTTCCTTTTTCTCTGTAATAATAAAACAGTACCTGTATTTGATCCCAACTAAGATATAATTACCCCTTATTGGGGGCAGAACAGCCCTATTGGGTTTATTTAATGGTTAAATGATTCCCTTTTCTCTGTAATAATAAAACAGTACCTGTACTTGATCCCAACTAAGATATAATTACCCCTTATTGGGGGCAGAACAGTCCTATTGGGTTTATTTAATGGTTAAATGATTCCCTTTTCTCTGTAATAATAAAACAGTACCTGTATTTGATCCCAACTAAGATATAATTACCCCTTATTGGGGGCAGAACAGCCCTATTGGGTTTATTTAATGGTTAAATGATTCCCTTTTCTCTGTAATAATAAAACAGTACCTGTACTTGATCCCAACTAAGATATAATTACCCCTTATTGGGGGCAGAACAGTCCTATTGGGTTTATTTAATGGTTAAATGATTCCCTTTTCTCTGTAATAATAAAACAGTACCTGTATTTGATCCCAACTAAGATATAATTACCCCTTATTGGGGGGAGAACAGCCCTATTGGGTTTATTTAATGGTTAAATGATTTCCTTTTCTCTGTAATAATAAAACAGTACCTTGTATTTGATCCCAACTAAGATATAATGAATCCTTATTGGAGCCTAAACAATCCTATAGGGTTTAATTACTGTTTAAATATTTTTTTTAGTAGACTTAAGGAAGGAGATCCGAATTACAGAAAGACCCCTTATCTGGAAACCATGGGTTCCAATCATTCTGGATAATGGGTCCCATACTTGTATAGTGAAAGAAATGTTGTAGGCTGAGATTATCTCACAGATTGTTGCAAGGTTTGTTTATAGCAATACATTTGTAGCAATACACCTCAAAGATGTAGAATCATAAAATATAGCAATGCGTCCAATACAAAATAATATCTAACCTAAGATAAAGAACATACAGTAGATCTATAGGATCTATATTGTTATTTGATGGCTGGGTGGGCTCTATACTGCCATATCTAAGCTGTCCAATGTTATAGATCCATCTGTTAATGTTATAATGTAGAAATAGCTTGTTGTTTATCAAGATATGTGGGGCAAGATTGTGCATTCATACCCGGGCTTAATTTAGTAGGGATGTTATACCATCTGGTAAGAATTTAATAATTATTTCCTAGGGTTCTGCAGCTCCTAGGGCCTGACTTGGGTTTAAGAATTAAGGATTGCCTACACTTATAGCAGATTGTTTCTACTTCTGACCAGTATCATGTGTGTAAACAGTGGGAAGCATTCAATGGTATTTAATCACTAGTATTTTCTGAGGCATTAGAGCAAATAAGCAGAAATGTTTCGAGGCGCGCTCCAGGCTACATACAACTCATTGGGCCTCATTTGCTAATAAGCTGCTGATCCAAGTACAGTGATATTTCTCTCTGATACCATTCTTAGACTTACATTTGTGTTTGGCTGCATAAAGGCTACTGTAACAACAACAAAAATGTATTTTAGTGCAGAATACACTGGTTTGTGGCTAAAGTATGTGTGCAATAATAATTCCTCAGCCCACAATGAATATTTATCTACTACACAAGTGAGAGGTCAAGGAGAGAACCTCTGCTGAGGCTGAAATACCATGAACAGAGGCAGCATAAACTAAAGCTTACATTAGTAATAGTAAAACAATATATTAAGGTGTATATCTCCTTTAACAGACATTCCCCCATAATAAAATGCGCTAAGTTTGGCCAGCTGCAGTAACCTATATACTATATATACAGTAAGATGCAACAGGTGACTAGAAAATGCTACCTGCTGATTGGTTGCTATGGGTTGCTGCTCCTTGGCAAACTTAGTATCTATTATTACATAACCCTCTAATAGGGTAATATAATATACGGGGCAAACTTTGTTCAGGTCTGATCATTTAGTCAACTGATTGATTGTCTTAGTCAATGGGATAGTTATTTTGTAAACACCAATGGCAACAAAAAATAGTGTAGTGATGTTAGTATTATTTCTATAAATATACAGGTATGGGATCTGTTATCCAGAAAACTGATATCCAGAAAGCTCCAAATTATGGAAAGCCTGTCTCCCATAGACTCCATTTTAATCAAATAATTCAGATTTTTAAAATTGATTCCCTTTTTCTCTGTAAAAATAAAACAGTGATTTGTATTTGATCCCAACTAAGATATCATGAATCCTTACTGGATGTAATATAATCCTATTGGGTTTCATTAATGTTTTATTGATTTCTTAGTAGACATAAGGTATGAAGATCCAAATTATGGAAAGACCCCTTATCCGGAATACCCTTGGTCCCGAGCATTTGTATAAGACAAAATTTTGCTGAATTGCATTGGAGTCAATGTGAGGGCAAAATAATGTAACACTTGTTTGGCTGTAATAAGGGGTAAATACCAGGCTAGTTTGACTTAGAGCATGTGTTACATGCAACCCCCTTTCCCAGGATGGGCCTCCGCTATATGGGAGCTGTGTCTGGGGCTATATGGTGTAGTACAACTACAACTCACACTGGTGTTGTGCAGTAGATTAAAGGAATAGGACGCCAGGAGCTCTTGCAGATTAACTAGATAATACTTTATTGTCCAAGACAATGTTGTATCAAATACCCAGCAAATACTCACACAGAGTTGAGGTAGATCAGCATACAGAAGTACAATCGATACACAAATGAGCAACAGGTGGAATATGATACTTCCCTAGTACTCCCTTCTCATCAAGAGGTTGGGTAGGCAAAGCACCAACAGAAGGATAGGTATAGGCAGCTCACCGGCATAGTCCCTTCTCTTCAAGAGCTAGGGCAAGGCATATTTGCTAACCTAGTTCCCTAGCACTTCTGTGTCCCTACAATAAGGCAATGAAGGCCTGGTAGGAAGACCACTCCTTTCCTAGTATTCTCAATGGGGCTAAAGACTGCCCTTACTAAATAAGTCTGACTGATCTCACACCTCCTAGAGCAGTGATCCCCAACCAGTGGTTCGTGAGCAACATGTTGCTCCCCAACCCCTTGGATGTTGCTCCCAGTGGCCTCAAAGCAGGTGCTTATTTTTTAGTTTCTGGCTTGGGGGC
This sequence comes from Xenopus tropicalis, assembly GCF_000004195.4. Lineage (NCBI taxonomy): Eukaryota > Metazoa > Chordata > Amphibia > Anura > Pipidae > Xenopus > Xenopus tropicalis. The sequence goes on from NC_030682.2 coordinate 124,667,080, forward strand.
AAGTTTTGGTTGCATAAAACCCAGTGTAAAGCCAAACAGAGCCTTCTGCAGGATTCCAGTCCACATAGGCGCTACCAAATAGCCAATTATAGCTCTTATTTGCACCCCCAGGAACTTTTTCCATGTTTGTGTTGCTCCCCAACACTTTTTCCATTTGAATGTGGCTCACGGGTATAAAAGGTTGGGGATCTCTGTCCTAGAGGGTGCTATAACAAATACTGCTATGCTGTCTTTTCCTCATTCACGGGGCCCTGTCCCCGACTTATCAGATGAAATGCTACTGGGGCCTTAGTGCTCCAGGCTCACTGGTCTGATGCCTGAAAGCAGTGGCAGCCAAAGAGGAAGCCACTCCCTCCTGCTAGACACTTTATCAGTCTGCAGGGGGAGTGGTCAACCTGTATAGACCTATGGGGAATAGTGTAAGAACTGTAACCTGAGTACAGGGGCTATTACCCAATAACAATAAAGGTGTGAAGAGGTAGGGGATAACACCATAGGGAGCTTAACCCTATGGGTCCCTACAATAACATTGCAGTTAAGGAGTTCCCTGCTCTGCTATAGCATATACATTTCCGGACCTTGTCAGAGAAGTTCCTTTCCACTATTCCACTATGCTGCAACTGTTCTTTATTGAAAAAAGGCTGCCATGTTGCTGAACACATTTGCTTGTCCCTACTGTAGATATCTGCTGGGAGTATCCACATTTAGTTAACCCCCAGTGATGTGGGATAGCTGCAGACATTTATTTTTGGGCAGCCAGCTCTCCATCTGTATACAAAATACAAAAAAAATTAACATCCAGTCATAATGAGATTTTCAGCAATATACTTTATTTGGTCCATCTCACAGCATTAATCAGTAGAAGGTGTAATATATACAGTAAATTCCTGAAGTGTATTTATAATCTTAATTTTTACATTTTATATTAGACACCCATTAAACCCATTAAATATAATCAAATGCGGCAAAGCCTGCACACCCGGTATGTCTGAGACAGAACACACTGTTTAGTGATTTCGGCATTCTTAGCAAAAGATGTATTTAGTCATCAATAATCACTTAAGCATCAGACCACTGAATTTCAAGGCCCTTGCTTCTGATATTGCAACTCTAATTCTGCATGTTCCAGTTAACCTCAAATAAAATTAAAAGTAATTTTCTTTGTTCAGCTGTACAGTTGGGGCATTGCCATATATTGATATTTCAGCTACACTATAAGGAAGGATTTATTGCAGTTGAGTTATTGTGTATTGGAATTGTGATTGCATGAAAGCCATTCTTCTGCCTTGGCTGGAGACTCTTCCACCATTTGTTATCCTGTTAACGCTTTGTGTATGATTGCATTAGTGCATTGTGTATGGTAGTGTTAGTGCATTTGCATTAATAATAGGATTGTGCTCCCCAATGCAGCAACTGAAAGGAACCAAAGAGATACTTTGTCAGTCTCACACGCTCTTGTCTCCGCTTCACAATGATAAATGACTTGTTTCTACAGTTTGTCACTTGAAATCTAAAGCAACGTTACTAGCAATTGACCTTGGCCTAAACCTTGGTGGACTTAAAAATCTTGTGACAGGATTTTTGCTCCATTTAGTCAGTGATTTGTTTCCCTAGAGGGACTGATGGACTGAGTTGAAAAGCTGGGCATTAGTACCTTTACCTTCCTTTTGTGGCTATAATGTTGTTTTCCAGCAGTGATTATTACGTAGGTAATGTGCTTCATTTTACTGTTGTCTTCCTCGTTGGTGAAGTAGAATCCATGACGTGGTCCGTGCTCTGTATTTCATGGCAGTTTCCAGACCTGATTTATCAAGCCAGATAACTGAGTCAGCAAACAATGAGGCTGATTCATTACATAATACCTTCAGGTCAGCAATTATGGGGTTTTTTATGGCTTCATCAAACCATACTTTGGGCTCTGTATTTAATCTCATATACCCCGGTGATTCAGCAAATGAGGTATCTTTCTTTAGCCATTATCTGTTCACTGGTTTTACTTTCAGTTTTTAATTACGCTTTACCCATTAATAAATTAAAAGCCATTTTGCAAAAGCAGGTTTTTTAAAAACACACAATTTACAATTGCCTTATATCCCCAAGTCTATAAATTACACCACTAAAATTAAATTAAACTTGAAAGCTGATTGAGTGCAAAGTAATTTATGGTTTGCTTTAGGTGTTGATGGAAATCTCATTTCAATATGATTTAAATGGAACGGGGGAAAAAACGATCAAAACACAAGCTGTGATTGGAATTTTCTAAAGAAGCGCAGTTATGTTATGTACAGTAGGGTGAACAGTAGACAACATAAAGCAATTTATAGGTTTTAGCCCTTTTTTTCAAAAACAGACTTATACAAGAATGATAAGGAACCCTTTTATAGTTAAAAAAAACTATATTTTCATAAAAAAAATTTTTTGCTACTTTTTAAGAACATGTTTGTCACAAATTAATGTTAACATAATAACATAGCAACTAGTTAAAAATCAGCCGTGATTAATCTGTAGTTGGTTGATGTAGGTTGGTTGATGGGTTTTAAGGGGGCCTGTTTTGCATGGTGTAATTGCATAAGCCCACATTCATCAAACTACAAGTTTGAATCCTAAAATGGGAAAAATTCGGATTAGATACTATAATTTCTGATGATCACAAATATCACGGAAAGATCAGAATAGTCACCATAATATCATATTGGTGATAAAATTTTCGTAACGAACAATCCTAAATGGCGGGAAAACCATTCCAACTTTGATCCTTCTATGCATGATTTTGGAAGCCTCCGATAGGACTCAATGGCACTCTGCAGCTACAACCCGGCCCAAGGAAAGTCTCCCATAGGGCTCAATGGCACTCTGCAGCTCCAACCCGGCCCAAGGAAAGTCTCCCATAGGGCTCAATGGCACTCTGCAGCTCCAACCCGGCCCAAGGAAAGTCTCCCATAGGGCTCAATGGCACTCTGCAGCTCCAACCTGGCCCAAGGAAAGTCTCCCATAGGGCTCAATGGCACTCTGCAGCTCCAACCTGGCCCAAGGAAAGTCTCCCATAGGGCTCAATGGCACTCTGCAGCTCCAACCCGGCCCAAGGAAAGTCTCCCATAGGGCTCAATGGCACTCTGCAGCTCCAACCCGGCCCAAGGAAAGTCTCCCATAGGGCAGCTCCAACCTGGCCCAAGGAAAGTCTCCCATAGGGCTCAATGGCACTCTGCAGCTCCAACCTGGCCCAAGGAAAGTCTCCCATAGGGCTCAATGGCACTCTGCAGCTCCAATCTGGCCCAAGGAAAGTCTCCCATAGGGCTCAATGGCACTCTGCAGCTCCAACCTGGCCCAAGGAAAGTCTCCCATAGGGCTCAATGGCACTCTGCAGCTCCAACCCGGCCCAAGGAAAGTCTCCCATAGGGCTCAATGGCACTCTGCAGCTCCAATCTGGCCCAAGGAAAGTCTCCCATAAGGCTCAATGGCACTCTGCAGCTCCAACCTGGCCCAAGAAAAGCCTCCCATAGGGCTCAATGGCACTCTGCAGCTCCAACCTGGCCCAAGGAAAGTCTCCCATAGGGCTCAATGGCACTCTGCAGCTCCAACCTGGCCCAAAGAAAGTCTCCCATAGAGCTCAATGGCACTCTGCAGCTCCAACCTGGCCCAAGGAAAGTCTCCCATAGGGCTCAATGGCACTCTGCAGCTCCAACCCGGCCCAAGGAAAGTCTCCCATAGGGCTCAATGGCACTCTGCAGCTCCAACCCGGCCCAAGGAAAGTCTCCCATAGGGCAGCTCCAACCTGGCCCAAGGAAAGTCTCCCATAGGGCTCAATGGCACTCTGCAGCTCCAACCTGGCCCAAGGAAAGTCTCCCATAGGGCTCAATGGCACTCTGCAGCTCCAACCTGGCCCAAGGAAAGTCTCCCATAGGGCTCAATGGCACTCTGCAGCTCCAACCTGGCCCAAGGAAAGTCTCCCATAGGGCTCAATGGCACTCTGCAGCTCCAACCCGGCCCAAGGAAAGTCTCCCATAGGGCTCAATGGCACTCTGCAGCTCCAACCTGGCCCAAGGAAAGTCTCCCATAGGGCTCAATGGCACTCTGCAGCTCCAACCTGGCCCAAGGAAAGTCTTCCATAGGGCTCAATGGCACTCTGCAGCTCCAACCCGGCCCAAGGAAAGTCTCCCATAGGGCTCAATGGCACTCTGCAGCTCCAACCTGGCCCGAGGAAAAGTCACGATACCGAAGCTTGAATGAATCCGAAACTTTTGTACTCGGCGCAACAATACGATTTTGTCGCACAAATTTCCGACATTTAAAAATGAGGCAACTGAGAGCAACATCAAAGGAGGTGGTCAACAACATGTTGCTCACAAACTTCTAGTCTATGGCACTTTACAGCAGCCTCTCTGGCATTTGCCAGAATCCACAGATCGTCAGTCTGGGCCTGCCGGGAGGAACCATATGCAAGCACTGGGAGAACATGTAAATGCGTCCAGTGGGAAATTCAATGCAGTTTTAACTGAATCTAAATTTTAACTTTTTATCCTATTAGATGTCATCAGTGACATCACTAAGAAAGGGATTCTTTAAATTAACTCCTGCACAGGAACCTTCCCTAGGTTTTTGCCATCTCTCTTGACATTTGGCAATAAAGAACTTGAGTTAATAAAAGCACATTCATACTTGCAGAGGTGCACACAAAAATAACATATGGCACAAGAAGATGCAGATAAGGTAAAAGATAAAATGGCAGCATTTAAGGTGTTAAGGTCGGGTGAAGGTTGAGTTTTTCCTGACCCACACATCACTTTTGGGCAGTAATCCATAGCAACTAGTTGGTGATTAAAGTGTAATTGATTTTTGTGGCTTAATGCACTAGTTCAAATTTTACCACAATTTTTAAATAAGCCCAAATGTTTAGGCACAGTGAGATTCCCCCATGCCTAATATACATGCCAGGAAGGTTCTCACTCATTGCTGAGAACATTCAGATGTGCAGGTAGCATGTTTGGTTTCATCTAAACTGAAGCACTTTAGTCAGTCATAAAATGTTCTTACCGAAGTATATAGGAAGGACGCACACAGATGATTTCAAATGGTGTAATAAATACCTCCAAGACTTTTATTGCGGAGTGTACATAAAAAAGCCAAATGTTTCAAGGGCTCCAAGCCCTCTTCATCAGTGGAAAAGCACCTGTGTGCGTCTGTGTGCATCCTTCCTATTTTCTTTGGTGATTACTTGCACATTGAGCCAGTGCCTTCGGACGAGTGCACCAACGGATAATGTATAAGTGTTTCATAAAGTAATTGTGAATATATTGACTTTTACTTATTTAGAACATTTTCTTAGGCACCATTTATTAGATGGCAGGTTCTCTGTTGAATATACACATTCACAAAACTTATCTAAATAGTCATGGAGGTAATGTAATAAAGTGTGCAATTGGCTACAGGCCTATTCACCTATAACAGCTATATCAGAAGGCAGATAAAAAAGAAGAGCTGATTGGATGCTGTGGGTCACTCACTGCTCCTGGGCAAACTTTGCTCCTTTTATTCCATTTCCCCATAGAGATAATGTCACACAGGGTGATTTCTTGAATGGGAGGGGAAAAGATTGCTAGAAAATCTGCCATCATGCAAGGTTAATGCAAATCACTGTGCCAGGACCTCACATTTTCAAGTACTTGACTGTACCTGGCACATACTGTACTAGCAATTCTCCTATAATTTTGTTCCATTTCGAACTCCTTTAGACATAAACACAGTGTGCAAAGTGCGATTTTAGATGCAGTTTGCCATATTTCTTACCCTGAATGCATTTTTCCCCACAATTGGACACTCTGTGTGCCAAATGAACACTGGGCATTACCATTCCTGTCTCTTTTACTTTACTTTATGACATTTGTGCATTATTTACTGGGCACAAGTCTGCTGCACTTATTGTCACAGCCCACAGAGGGAACCCTGGAACTGGCACTTGCTTGGAGGTGGAGGTAGCGCTAGGCTTTACAATGACAATAGACACACTTGTCCATGATTCATCAGAGGAGGTGGGAGGGACACAGTGGCGCCAAGCGCAGCTATAGGGAACTGCAAGGTGCATCTTTGGATTTCAATACCCTTAATGAATGGCATCAATGTGTAAAATGACTGTGTTCATTTTTGTTGTAGCGCAATGTTTCTGCAGTCATAAATGAGCCTTTAAGTGTTCCTGCTGCAGGCCCCTACTATAGACCAGACCACTTGTTTTAGTGGTCTGTAAACACCATGCCATTTTGAGGGGAAATAAAGTGAAGTTTTTGGTTCATATTTTGTCTTGGGAACCGCATAACTGCCTGCTTTTTAACTGCAATTAGTTGCCCGTCTGTTTTTTCTTCTGCCTGTGCAGGGCATCTACAAACCATTTGCATTTCAATCAGCTTACATTTATCATTTTTCCTCATAGGTGCTGCATTTACAGAGTAAACAAACCAATTTGGCAGACTTTTTCATCCTAATTAAATCTTCCATTTGCTATATTAATCTTGTTGCCAGCCTTTATGTTCCTTTCAGATGCATAATGTCTTTTTTTCATGAATGGGTGCCCAAAACTGTATTCTATAATTAAGCTGATGCCTTACAAAGTATTCTTGAAAAAGGCAGTTATTATACTTTGTTTTTCAGTGCACTTCCTATTGATTTGAATGGCTTGTTTGTCAGAAATCAACAATTACATCAATTAGTAGCATTTAAAGCAAAACTTGCTTTTTTGGGATATATAGAGGCTTTACAAGATATACTTTTTAGCTGCATTCATTTAGTATGTATGTTTTTGGGGAGTATGGTATATAATACGCTAGGAAACCAGTTGGGCCCAGTAGAACCTGATATTCCTTTTACACTCATTGTTATCAGTTTGGGGACAGCTGTTGGATCCTCTGGAAACCTGGCAGGTCAATTTACATTGGTGACTGGGATTCTGTTTTACATGGCTATACATGGGACGGTAAAAGCTGCCAACTGATAGCTTATCAGCCCATGTATGGGTCTCTCAGATAGGCCTACCCGATAGATATCTGGCTAAAAATCAGGAAGGTTGTAAATTCGGCAGGTTTAAAAATACCATTGGGACGAGGAGTGCCTTAGCTTCCCGGTGTGGTCCTCGTCCTGAAGGCCTGAATCCTAAGAGCCAAACAATTGGATCAGTGGGCATACTGGAGCAGGATCCACTCATTTTCAGGGCCGGATTTGTTTGTCGGGCGCCCCGAGGCCGCCCCCTCTCTGTCGCGCCCCCCTGCGCATGCACGAATGGCGAACCTCCCCGCGCATGCGCGAACTCGCGATCGCGCATGCGCGGGCCTTTTCAATCACATACGGAGCAGTGGGGGAGAGGTCCCCATTGCTCTGCATGCGAGAAAAACTTTAATATTTTGGTGCAGCGGGGCGGCATGCCGCCCCCAAATTTTTGCCGCCCTAGGCCTTTCCACAAATCCGGGCCTGCTCATTTTGTGGGGTCACCAAACGAGCAGATCTTTCAATGTAAGGGCAGTTATATACAAATGAGGAGCAATGTGTATTTTCTTATAATATCCAAGATCAGATCAAAACAGATCAATTTATGTTCAGCTTACTGAATACAGCAAAACAATGCTTCAATTACCACCCTGGTCCTGATTTAATTGATAGTGCAACCTTAGTATTTACTATATTATTCTTAATCATTTTCTGTACAGATCTTCATAATTGCAGCAATTAGCTACACCTGCATAGTCTAGACAAGCAATAGCACAACTGCCTGTTTGAGAAAATCTGTGCATTGAGGATTACTGAGCTTTCTGCTGCAGCTTATTCTTATTCAAAATCATTTACTCCTTGCATCCAGTTGGTTGTCTTTCATGTATATAAATATAGAAATGAAATGAGGCCAATAGACTGGCCTAACAAACAGGTATTCATAGAGTGCAGAATTTAACTTAAAAAGACAAGTTCCATCATAGGGCAGCTAAAATGAAATTGGGCAGCTTGGATAGCATTCCTATAAGATTGCAACTTCTGCATCTCCTAGATTCTATATAGAGAATAACAGTGCCCCCTGTTGTACAATATAAGGATATTATTAGCCACAAAAGATGACCTGATATTTGTAAATGTCATACTGTGGGTGCATTGATATTTAAATAACAGACATTACAATGTGTAAGCACCAATAATGAGTGATGAAAACATCATTTTAAATTATATATAAATATACATATATATAACAACATACGTAGATTCAGCACTCCTAATATATATTTATATATATATATATATAATTTAATTTCATATAAGGGTGATTTATAAAGGGATAGTCACAATACAACAGAAAACAGTCGTGAGATAGTTAATTTTTAGGCATTCCAAAAATAACTGGCATTTCTAATGGCATACAGTAGCTGTAGTGTTTGTCTAGTGATATAAATGATAGAAATAGGCTAAATGAATGCAATGAATGACTGAAAATCAAAACTATATTGTATGGTTTCAAACATAAAAGAATATTTGTTAATTATTTGTAATTGTTATACAAATATAAATATTTATATTTACAAAAATGACTTAAACTCACAAATGAAAAATACTCAGGCTGTTCTACTTTCCAAAAGACTTAGGCATCAGAAATGTTACAGAAATGCGGGGAATAAAACCATAATGTTTATGCACAAACCTGTCAGTTTGTTTAGGGTTCACGCAGCTAAATAATTATGTGCTTAAAAGTCCCCATAAGACATCTGAAAAGTTTGACAAGAAAAATCAGTGTTCAGTCCAGTGAAGAATTAAACAATGGAGAGTAATAATATGGGCTGATGCACTCAATATAACACTAATGCCCTCTGTGAAGTAGAAGAAATAATTCAGTTCCTTTAGGCAGTGGGGAAGCTAAATACAGTGTGACATGAAATAGTTCAAGTGCTCATTAAATCTGATTGCTAATTACCCCTCTAAATGATTCAGCTTGCCTGCTACTAGGTAATTAGTTTAGTAATTTATTACTGCAGAACAAACTAGTAGCTGCAATGCACACTTATTAGATTCCATCTATATATAGAATATATGTATCAATAGATAAATATGTAGACAGAGAGATATTTTATCATATGTCTAATATCGAAGAACATGCTATTAAATATACATTAAAGGGAAATTGGTTTATTTGTCCTGAGTTCTGCCTCATTGAAAACCCTCTCTGGTTGAGCTATTCTCTCCCTGTCCTGCTATTACCATAACATAACAGGGACCAAACACTTCATCAAAAGAATATCCCATATAAAGGATCCACCCCAAAGTGTTGACAAGAATCTGACAATTTAATTTCTTTCAGCATTGCCGTTGGGACAAACTTGGGCCCACACATTGTTTTTGATGCTACGTAGTCTGAGGATGTGTTAGTAATGGGATATGCCTATAGTGATTTCATAGGATGACATTCAAGTGTAAGAGGTTTATCTGATGGCAGCGCTTTGTGTACTGATATTTTTTGCTTGGGATATATGTGTACCCAGGGCCACCATCAGGAACTGTGGAGCCATGTATAAGTTATTTATATGGGCCCCCCCATGAACACAAGTGCACAGTACCAAATGCCCCCTTGTGTGTGCAATATAAACAGCTGATGTTACTCTATAATACATAATTCATATAAAAAGTTCCATGAATTATTGAGCTAATTAATGTTTAGTATATGGGGCGTCAGCGGAGTTTGCCCTAAGTTTAAACCTTACACTCCTTCCTGACCTTGCCCTGCGCTCATTGCTTGACATGGAAAATACGTACGTTTTTGCACAAGTTATGTAAACTGTGTAAGTTTAAGGGCCCAATAATCTTGCTGTGGGGCCCCATAACTAGTCAGTAGTAGTTGCGTAAGTTTCTTTGAAAGTCATTTTTGCATAACGTAAATTGTGGAAGTGTAGGGGCCCAATGTTGTTTGTGTGGGGCCCAATAACCACTCATTCCCCTGCTAAAAGTTCATATACTGTATAAGACACTCACATCATTCAATAAATAGCTCCCGATATAACAGCTTATGTAAACTATAATAAGCAGTTCATATAAATATTTGAAATAAACGTGCTAATATATCGGTTCATTTGGGGGCAGTAGAATTTACCTTTTTTTTTTAATTCATTGGTGGTCATTGGAGTTTGCCCCACCTGCCCCCGTCTTTTGCTTGATATGCAGGTTACGTAAGTTTCTAGTTTTGCGGAAGTTACGTAAATTGTGTAACTTTTGGCATAACTTTATATGTCACTTATGCAATTTGCGTAACTTTTGTGATGCTGCAGGGCCCCCACACCATTACCCCAGCTACCCCACTATGGCAGCTCTGTGTGTACCATTCTTATTAAAATGCCAAAGGCTCCATGATTTATGGCATCCTCTATTTAGGAGATCTGTTATAAAAACAACACTTTCCTATAAATGCAATTTGATAAAATAAAAAAAAAGTCAAAATCTAATCAGTTAAAAGTTCTATACCATTTCTCAGGGCCAGAAGAGGCACCTGCCTAGGGTGCAACTATGGGGGGTACCGAGCAGGTACCTCTTCTGTCTATATTTAGTATGCACTTTCTTGCCCCTGCCACCGCTTGTCATTGCGTGCTTTCCTGTGATGTCACTGCGCGTGTGTGCCTTTGTTTGCATGAGCGCAAGGGGGGGGGGGTGAGGGGCGAGGTTGCCCCGGGCACCCAGCCATCTTGACCCACCTCTGCAATTTCTCTGTTACTCTACGCTTCCCAGCAATTCAGTTATTTAGAGTTGACATTATACATACATTATAAGTATTGATGATGCTGCCTTTGAAGGGCATGTAGCACATTATTGTCACTGTGTGTGCAGTTATCCCCCCATATATGCTCTCAGCACAGTGATATTGCATGCTATTTTTGACACTGTTTGTAGCCCATTTACAGTATTATATGGTGCTTTCTTTTTCTGTGTGGGAGGATTAGTTCTTTGCACACAGTCTAAGAACATTTTGTTTCCAGAGCTGCCGGCCTAATGCTATCCCCATGTAGAAAGCCAGGTATAATTTCTATCTGATAATCCAGAAAGGTTAATTTTACTCTTATGATCATAGGCATTACAGTAACTGTTGTAATTTACAAGATTATATCAGAAAGCTTTTAAACTGGAATTTTTTTTTCATATCCATAATGTAACAGTGGGTGTTCTTAGAAAGTGGCACCCCTCCTGCGCTGGTCAGAAACTGGACTTTTGGTACATTTTCATAAAATAGGCTCTGCTACGGGTGTGAATTTTTTCGGCATTTATTATGCATCAAAACCACACAAGAAATGCAAATGTAAAACTTCCATAACCCCTTCGTGCTAACCCTTTCAGAGAAACAATTTGTTTAGCATGACAAACTACCCAGAAGCCCACACTCACTTTGGATTTTGTGCATTTTTTCTGGCTGCTAAACATAAAATTCAGATTTAACTCCCATTTGTCTTTAATTCCAGTCCAGTTAGGCAGGTGCTAACTTTGTAGATTACCTACAAACCCTACTATTTTTTAGGGTGGAAAGACATTAGTTTAATGCCCCTCTGTATCAAGGATTTCCTCTACTTTGTCTCTTTAGGGCTCTGGCACACAGGTAGACTAGGTGCCCGTGACAAATCTCCCTTGTCGTGGACGACTAATCTCCCCGAAATGCCATCCCACCGGCTAGATTGTAAATCGCCGGTGGGATGGCATACGCAGTGCCACAATTCGGGGAAATCGAGCCACCGCGTATGCCATCCCACCAGCGATTTACATTCTCGCTGGTGGGATGGCATCTCGGGGAGATGCGACTAGTCTACCTGTGTGCCAGAGCCCTTAAGGGTTTATGTGGCTTGCATATTTTGCAATCCCGAATGGATAAATATAAATTTTTTCAAGATTAAAGCTCGTCTGCTAGTTAGGTGCCCTGGTTAGCAGCTTGTTAAGATTCCACTGCAAGGGTGACACATCCTGGTTAGTTTTGTCCTGCCTAGTTTTATCCATTCAGAAAACAGGTATATTGCTTAAATTGCCCATCCCCAAGGGTGCGGCACCACTTACTTTTCTGTCCATAGATTCTATACATAAAATTATCTGGAGTCTCACCAAACCATAGTATAAAAAGCAAACATTTATGTACTGTTACATTACACATTACAGCAATGTTTCAAAAAAGTAGCTCACTTTTACGGAAAGTTTAATTAAACGCCAATTTAAATGCCAAATCTTGTAAATGGTACTGACAAATTGTTTGAGCTGAGCTATGCGTATGTTGTGTATACTGAGGAAAAGAACTGATAAAACACCTTCACTTTTTATTCCCCTTTAACCAAAGTATCTCCATTTTTAAATTAAGCTACACTCTCAACCGTAAACTTTTTACCACTGATATATTAAAAAGTATTTTGGGATTAGTTTTGGCAAATGAAGCAATCAGTTCCTAAATTTCTACATTTGCCTCATTGATTGTAATATTTATAGGTCCCATTTCAGTTTTTTAGCTGAAAACCTCATATTCTAATTTACCTGTTGAAGTCATGAATATATATATATTCATTACTTCAACAGGTAAATTATATATAGTATATAATAGTATATATAGTATAGTATATTGTGGTATCTGTCTTTTTCAACCAACATTAAATAAGAAAATATTATGGTCACTCCTCAAAAATAAAATGTGAATAGGCAGAGGTTTATGGTTATGATGCATGCTGATTTTCATTTGTTTCTACAGGACTGTGGTGTGGACTACCCAGAATTCTGCAGGTTTTATTTTAGGCATTTGTCACAAAGTTTACCAACATCAAATATCAATAGTGGCAGGGAACATATATGTATGCAGAACAAGGATTTATACATAAATACATGGCGTATAAAACGTAAATTATAGTTTGCAAAGTAGCTGTATTGCAAAGTGAAAACTGACTGAAACATTATTGCATGCACTGTATAAAGAAAGAGTAATTTGATGGGAAAACTGGATTTTTGGATTTAGGTGTTTATGCTTTGTGTTTTCTGTAAGTTGTTTCTTCTCTTGTATGGAGAAATATTTATCTTCTATAATGCATTATGTCTGGATACCAAACAGCCTGCAGTATATTGTGTGTGAGCATCGTACAGAAAAGTGACTGAAATAGATGGATGTATGAGTAATTCAAGTGTATTATCAGGCTCAGCACTTGGATAAGAGCCTTTTGTGGTAAAAAGGACATTAAATTATCTTGTGAGAGATGCCATACAACCTTTCATTTTTGACAAAGAATGGTATTTGACTTTGTTGTACTCTTCAAATAAAAGTGATTTCTGATACACACTGGAGGAACACTTTACAAACCACATGCTATATAGGTTTTTATGAGCTTTAGACCCACTGTTATCAACACAGGGCACATAAATGCTACCTTGGCTTTATTATTATATAGTGAACATGTATTGTAAAATATAAGTATATTATTAGTCAGGTGGAGTTCCATGACCATATAAAGACACGATTCTGAAGGCCAAGTGCTTCTATTCAGGTCATGGAACACTAAGGTGACTTCTAATAGTCTCATAACATATGAGGGAGTACATTAAGTTCATTTACTGTACATTTACTGAAACTATATGGTGCTTGAGTTTTATGTATAATATAATCAATTATTGGGTTACTGAATAAACACTGGAAGAGTGGTTCTACTTAATACTGATGATGGGATGTAAAAACATAATTTTTGGGCAGTATTTGATGCAACCTCTTTTTCCAGATGACAGGAATGTTCCCCAGTATCTGTCACATATATGCAAAGAGAATTCCTGCTCTTCTGAAATAAGTACAGCCCATAGAAGTGAGTTAGTGATGTGCAGGTTAAGAAAATCTCGACCATAACCTGCCTGCTCCCAACCCGAACTCTACCGGACCCGGCTTCTGCCCTGTATTTATAGACCTGCGCCCGCCCTGCAATGACGTTGCAAAAGGGGCGGGGCATGGCAGGCATGCTACTATAATATCAGAACCCGGAAGAGGGGCGGCATGCCGCCCTAGGCCCAGGCCTTTGTAGCCTCGCCACAAATCCGGGCCTGCAGCCGGCACAATTTTAGGGGCGGCATGCCGCCCCGCCGCAACAAAATTTTCACATTTAATGGCCATACGGAGCAATGGGGACTTCTCCCCACTGCCCCGTATAGGAGTTTAAATGGCCGCACATGCGCACTTCCGTCGGCATGGCAGGCAGGTTTGTTCGCGCATGCGCGCCGGGGAGAGGGGAGGGCGCGAATGGGGGACGGCCTCGGGGGGGGTGGATTTGAAATCCAGAAAAGGTTATAAGGTACACCCTAATGATGCTGTATTTGTGCACACAGCACTTTACCCAGTTTGTAAATGAAGACCATTGAATAAATTGTAGCCAGATTTTCTATTTCAGTTATACTTAGTTCATGCGAGTACCTGCGCTGGCATAAAAAAACTCCAATATGGCTAGAAATGCCAAATGTTATATAATGATCAGCCTTTTTTTTTGGTGACTTTACTATTCCATCGATACTGTATAATGTGAGTTGGTTGCACAGAGCGTGTGCAGGGAATCAGCAGAAAAGAAGATGGGGGGTTACTGGGGCATCTTTGAGGGCACAGGGTGTGGGTGCCTTGGGCTGGGACAGAAGCACAAACCAGAAAATGCAGCGTTTCTACCCACTTCTTGGTAAGCTTTAGTCCTCCTTTAAATGCAGTAATGTATTTCTAAAATAGGCTTAATACCTGAATGCTTTGCTTGCTGTTTGCTTACGTTGCAACATCATTATTATATTTGTAGTTTAATCGTTCCGATAGCTTGTTAGATTTATTATTTCTATTAAGCCACCATTAACAGCGAATTAACATACTTTACAGGACATCACTAAAAAGATTAGTTGAAATCAGGATTGGCAAACTTAGTTTAATTTGCTAACTGCTGAGATAAAAGGGTGTTATCTGTTTTTGTGTAATGAGATTTTATCCGTTGCTTTCAGTAGCTATAGTTTTGCCACCCCATATTTATTAGGCACGCTTTGTCAGTCTCATCAAATATAATTAATACTGCAGCTAAGTCAGATAATACTAGTGAGGCTTTTATGCCCATTTCATAAGGACCTTCTATTTCCCAGTTTAAATGTGCCTGTGATCATTTGATCAATCCAACGAAAATTAGCATTTAAATGAGTATTTATCAGTCAAACATGTCATTAATATGCAAATGATATTTTTTTCATATTTGATATGGCCGGGCTACCTGGCTATCATTTAGTGTCAATCACTGTTATTAGATGATTAAAATGTAAAGATAATATTACATCTCCTGTTCAAATCCCCAGCGAATACATGTTAAACGCACGGCAATTCAGATTTCAAAATTATTTTTCTTTCCGCAGGCATAATAGAAACATATTGTTACGTATCATATTGCAATGATTTTATTTATATATTAAAACAGTAAAATGATGCTAAAATGAAAAGCAGCATCGTTCACTCACATTTGTGTGTATAGATTTAGCATTCAGCTTGGTAATTGGCCAAATTGTAACAATCTTTTTAGGTTGCAAATTTAGGTTTTCTAGCATTTTTGCAGTTACTGAGAATTGTGTTCTTATTTGAGTGTTCTTGGTTTGTATATAGAATCAAAATTGGAATTGTGTCCTTCCACATTTACAGTTTGCCTCAAAAGGGTAAATTAAAAAAATATTAATTTAATCATTTAACAGCTAATTATCAAGCTGAATTCTAAATCTATACACACAAATGTGAGTGAACGATGTTGCTTTTCATTTTAGCATCATTTTCTTTAATACTGTTTTAATATACAAATAAAATCATTGCAGTATGATATATAACTATATTTTTCTATTATACCTGCAGAAAGAAATATAATTTTGAAATCTGAATTGCCGTGCGTTTAACAACCATTTTTTCAAAAAGGAATCCCTTTCACAGCCTAAAAACTATGGGCCTATTAGTCGGACATTAGCGGTAGGAAAACTGTTGGAAGGGGCAATAAGGGATAAGGTAATTAAAGTTGTGCCAGCATGGTTTTATACATAAAAGTTCTTGCCAGGTTAATTTAGTTGCCATCTATTAGGAGGCGAGCAGGAACCTACTTTAGGTGGCCACACACATGGCGATCTGACAATGTTCATCGTCAGATCCGCCACACACCATCAGGGCTGAAACAGCAGATAATAGGATTTCTACCTTCTTCTGCCGATTCAGCCCTGACGGCAGATTTTGGTCAGGCGCCTTGTATGGCGCCCGATCAAAATCTTTTAACCGGTCCAACCGGCGAGTCGACCGATATCAACAGCTTCCTGCAATATCGGTCGACTCGCGACATGCCATACACGCACCGAATATCGCATGAAACGAGGTTTCGTACGATATTATCGGTGTGTGTATGGCCAACTTTAGACTTTGCTGAAGCCTAGGGCCATTTACTGTCAGTTTTTTTTTACGGTACAGATCTTTTGCACTAAAAGTCACTGGAAAAAAAAGTTTTTTAAAAACTTTTCAGAGATTTACTGTAGGGATCTTAAGTTCAACAATTAGTTAGTATAGGTATTCTGTCATTCATACTGAGATTCATACTAGATAGGTCTGTATATCTTTGTGTATAAAAGTGATGGACTTTTGTCTAAGATCTTCTATGCATAAAACCATGCTGGCACAAATTCACAGTACAGGTATGGGACCTGTTATCCAGAATGCTCGGGACCTCGGGTTTTCCAAATAAGGGATTTTGTAAATATTGAATAAACCCAATAGGCTTGTTTTGCCTTCAGTAAGGATTAATTATATCTTAGTTGGGATCAAATACAGGTACTGTTTTATTATTACAGAGAAAAAGGAAATCAATTAAAAAATTTTGAATTATTTGATTATAATGGAGTCTATGGGAGATAGCCTTTCCGTAATTTGGAACTTTCTGGATAATGGGTTTCCGGATAAGGGATCCCATACCTATATTGTGATTTGCAAAGTACTTAATTACCTTATCCCTTATTGCCAAAAGTTTTCCTACCACTAATGTCCAACTAACAGTCCTATAGTTTTTAGGCTGTGAATGGGATTCCTTTTTGAAAAAAGGCACAACATTAGTAATCTGACGGCACTATGCAACAATTTGTATTCATTTATTAATTATCAGACAATTCTTAAAATTCTGCAGCAATTTTTGAACTATATCTGGGCATATTGTGCCAAGCTATATCATTATCATAGAGTTTAAGCATAGGTCAGTGACTGACATTTCAGTACAAATAAAACATTCATGTAATGCTTAATGTGAAAATGTGGCCTATTTGTCTTTCTGTCATTCTGAACTGTGATCAAGCAGCCAAAATAATCTGCATATTATGCAAAATACGCTTCACGCTTTAAGTTTGTGTTGTTTTTATTAGGCAAAAAAAGATTAAAGTAATGGTCCGGTGTCAGGCGTGATGAAAGAAAATTGGATCTTGTCACTTAAGATTCTTTCTGCTGTCTTATAGCAGGTGATTAATTTATTTTAAGCAATTAAAGGTTCGGAAAGAACAAGAAGTGTATCTGTGAGATGTCTGGCATTGTGAGTGACTGGAGCCGAATGAAGAATGACTCTGTATGCAGCCTGACTAATTGGATTATGGCCCACTCCACCCGTGGAACCACAGGGCTCAGCAAAGCGGCAGTGGCTTGGGAAAATGCCAGTTTGCTAGTGAAATGAGCTGTTGGCCACTGTGAATTTCAGCGAGGGGAAAGGTTAGCTTGGCAAGTCATTCAGGGATATAATGTTAACGGCGCATGTGCCTTTGTCATTTCAATACTGTCATGCTTGTGGTTCTGTAAAAGGTCATGTTATTTCATGTGTGGATTTTCTCTCCAAATACTCATTGCTCTGCACTAAAGTAAAAAGGCTAACGTGACACCCAGCACTATCTGACAGGCAGGGGAAAGAGAGCGCGCGAGATCGGGGACAGCATTTCCTAGTGAGAAAGTCTTAGCATTTAATGAAATACATCCAAAGCCTTAACCCAGAGGCAAGTAACCTTTAGGGCTTCAGCTGTTGTGGCATCCCCGATGCTACAGGGGGTCGATTATGGGGTATTTTGAAGATTTTATTACAAGCAAGTGACATTTAGCTATGAATGTCCACCACACAAACGGTCCTCCCCAGATTCTCATTTTTAATGTTTGCTGCACTTAGGGGTAGATTTCTTAAAATTCTAAATTGTGGGTTTGGTTATTTTTATGTTTTTGAGTTTTCCAAGCTTAAATTTTTGAGATTTAGTCAAATAAACCTAGAACATTTAAATGAAATAATGTTCGGAACTTTAATGGTGGGTGGTGTATTCAAGCTATTTTGTTTTCAAGTGTTTTAAACAGTTGAATTTATTAAAAAATAGGAACAATTCGGTTAATCAAGTTTTTCAGATTCAAGTTTTCTTGTAAATATGCTAGTAATGATTTTAATAATAATTTATAATTATGAATTTAATGTAGTGTAGTTAATCGCCTGCTTTCTTCTGTGTATTAAGTTAGTGAGAAATGAGGCCTTTATTGGCTTTGCACCACCTCTTCTAAACAGTTTGCTTCATTTAAAAATTGTAATTGCAGGTATCTGCCTCCCACAGGTAAAATGATGAATACAAATTATTAAAAAATGATATTAAATTGTTCTTGTGATTGCAGAGTTGACTATTGATCTCAGCTTGAATTTGCACCCACTGCACTTGTGTCCAATTCCACTGCTCGGTGGTAAAATGACTTTTGTGTGTGATTCTGCCATGCCTATTAACACAGCCCGCAGTGGGAACCCTGGAGTTATTGGTAGCAGCTCAGCTATGGCTCTATATCTCAGTATTTCTTCTCTCACCCAAATTGTACAGTTGTGCAACTAAGCACTAGTGATGTGTAGGTCAGGAAAAACTCAACCTGCACCCAACCCTAACCCGCAGAACGTTGTCATGGTAGGACCCAAACCCATCCCATACCTGCATGTTTCTGCTCTGTACAGCACTTCTACCAGGGCCTTAGGTTCCAAAACAGGGAAACTTTAGAAGAGTGTACTTCCCCAGTCAGAGCTGCACTCAGCCTAAACCAGTTTTCAACCCTAACCCACCTGAGGGTAAACCCACAGGTCCACAATACTACTTAGAACCATAGGTTCTCTAGCACTTACGGGCACAGTTACAAAAACTTGATTAACTCATTTCCACAAATGTCTGACATTTACTAAAAAGTCTGAACTAAAAAAGTATGTGTGGGAAAAAAAGTCGGGAAACTGCAACTATCTGTGCATGTATGGCCCCCTTAAGGAAGCGGCTAATGTTAATGATTTCCCTGGTGCTGAGAATATAGCAGAATATATTTGGGAGTTGCCTGTAATTAAACCTCCTGAAGGGACAGAGCAAAGGTCATAACATACATGGTATAAAGAAAAGGTGTAGTCAGGAATTTTGGGTTGTGGCATGTTGTGGGCTTGGCCAAAAATCACTTCAGTGCATCCATTTAAATTGCGTGATACAGTGGGCATACCACAGACCTCCTGGCTCTCGAGGGCTGATTATTGTGTTGGGCTGAAACCCCACAGACTGTTCTTCCACTTTGGCTTATTCTTCCGCTTCTTCTTCTTCTTAGAGCCCCCCATTTTCTAAACGCTACTGCTCCTACAGTTTTAGGGGTACAACACCCAAACTCCCCACACTTCTTCACCCAATAGCGGAGCAGGTTGCTTGTGCTTTTCTAAGCGATTGTGCCCCCCGTCTTTTTGTGGTCTGTATGTGAGTGGATAGATAGGTCAGTGTGGGTCTGTATGTGAGTGGATAGATAGGTCAGTATGGGTCTGTATGTGAGTGGATAGATAAGTCAGTATGGGTCTGTATGTGAGTGGATAGATAGGTCAGTGTGGGTCAGTATGTGAGTGGATAGATAGGTCAGTGTGGGTCAGTATGTGAGTGTATAGATAGGTCAGTGTGGGTCTGTATGTGAGTGGATAGATAGGTTAGTGTGGGTCTGTATGTGAGTGGATAGATAGGTCAGTGTGGGTCTGTATGTGAGTGGATAGATAGGTCAGTGTGGGTCTGTATGTGAGTGGATAGATAGGTCAGTGTGGGTCTGTATGTGAGTGGATAGATAGGTCAGTGTGGGTCTGTATGTGAGTGGATAGATAGGTCAGTGTGGGTCTGTATGTGAGTGGATAGATAGGTCAGTATGGGTCTGTATGTGAGTGGATAGATAGGTCAGTATGGGTCTGTATGTGAGTGTATAGATAGGTCAGTGTGGGTCTGTATGTGAGTGGATAGATAGGTCAGTGTGGGTCTGTATGTGAGTGTATAGATAGGTCAGTGTGGGTCTGTATGTGAGTGTATAGATAGGTCAGTATGGGTCTGTATGTGAGTGTATAGATAGGTCAGTGTGGGTCTGTATGTGAGTGTATAGATAGGTCAGTGTGGGTCTGTATGTGAGTGTATAGATAGGTCAGTGTGGGTCTGTATGTGAGTGTATAGATAGGTCAGTGTGGGTCTGTATGTGAGTGTATAGATAGGTCAGTATGGGTCTGTATGTGAGTGTATAGATAGGTCAGTATGAGTCTGTATGTGAGTGTATAGATAGGTCAGTGTGGGTCTGTATGTGAGTGTATAGATTGGTAGGTGTGGGTTGTGTGAGCTGGGTTTACTTGGAAAGGTTGAACATGATGGACTCTGGTCTTTTTTCAACCCTATGTAACTACGGGTCAAGAGATTTCATTTCTTTTGGGCTAACGGATACCCTAATTTAATTGAAAGTACATGAACCTTAATGTCTAATTCATAGACAGGAAATTTCCAGCTTTATCAGGATATATAGCAGGCTCATGTACATAATGTAGGCTTAATTGTAAATACAGTTATGTTTCGTTGAAACATTGACTTTGAAAACCACTTCTGATTTTCCCATTGCATTAATTAATGATAGCCAATGTATACTTGTCTTAACTTACTGTGATTTCCCAACTGGCTTAGACTGCAGTTTCAGTCTTGCCAAAACATTCATTATTGTCAGGCTTGCCTCGGCCTTTCTTATCCCCCTATAAAGTGCTTTTGGGGTGTTGCACAAAGCAAGCATGGGAGTATGGCCTAAACTCTAAAATGTCATTGAAGCCATGGAGAGCAAAGTAAGGGTTGGAAAATTGTATAAACTATAAATATTGGTATTATCTTAATATATATACATTATCTGCAACATTGAAGGTAAAATTGTAAAACTGTGTATTGGATTAGTGGAGTAGCCTAGAGGTACATATGTATAATACTGTAAAAGGCAGGCAAATGAGGACTGTGCAAATGTCACCTCCAGCCTGCAGATGGGCAGCCTTAGACAATCTGGAAACAGTAAGGCTGATACCATGTGACTTTGCAAGGAGAGATGGGAAAGAGGGAGTCAAGGCAATAAGGCAAGGAGAGAGCATGCACAGATCTGGCAGCAGGGAGAGAGAGAGACCCCCTGGGATGCATGGTTGGAAAAAGTGCAGGAAAGGTTGCACCAACTGCAGGTTCCCCTTAGTGTGCCAGTAAGTGTCAGTCAGGGAAGGATTTTACTCTCCTTGCACCTTAGCAGTGTCGGACTGGGACCCCAGGGGCCCACCAGAAAACTTTATACCATAGGCCCCCTCTCCAAACTATTTTTCCTCCTTTCCTCATCCAACCTCTTTATTCTCCTAGTCTCTTTTCTTTACATGCTAGCATCTATTCTTCCATCTATTTCTCCTCTTCATTTCCATTTAGAAATAGGTAATGACCATATAGCAGGCCATTTGGTAAAGGGCAGGAGGACCCACTGACACCTGGGCCCACCGGGAGATTTCCTGGTATCCCTGTAGGTCTGTTTCTAGATGTCAAACCCAACAGCCAGAAACATTGTCCTCAAAGTACAGTGGAGACAAAGGGTCAGGGTCAGGGGCAGCAAATACTTTCTAACTAGAGAGACTTGTATCAAATAGCAATGTAGCAGCCATTACAAAGAGAAGAACTAGACTGCATTGCTTTTTGAATCTGCTTCTAAGTTCTGGCTTCAGAAAAGGAAATATGGATCCTAATATCTCTCTTTCTCTCCCCAGTTTGATGGCCGTGCTTTATGAATAACAACTGGCAAAGTCCACAGACGTGTTAAACTGGTTACACACTAACCCACTGGCCAGTTAAACATGCTTAATATGTGTTTCAAAAAGCATCAGTTAATAGAGCTTCTCCTGCAGAATCCTGCATTGATATCTGTGTGTTTTCCCATGCCAGATTCCCTTAAAACTACCGTTCTACCTACTACAGTATTGCACTAGAGTCCCTGACTTTCTTATTAAATCCTCTACAATAAATCAACTAAGAACTTGCTATGCCACAAAGATTAGTAATGTTTGCAAAGTAATGTTTCAGGGCAAATGCACCACGCAGCATGGATTAGAAGCTGAAGATGATTTTGATTTAGAGCATTAATAGATAGAACACTGGGGGCTATGTAAAAAAAAGTGACTAAGTTTGCCCAGGAGCAATCACCCATAGCAACCAATCAGCATTTAGAATTTGCTGGTCACCTATTTAAAAGCAAACATCTTAGTGGTTGCTATGGGTTACTGCTACTGGGCAAACAGTGATTTTTTTTACATATGTGGCATCCTTCCATTTATTTTATATTGTACACAGATGTCCAGGGTATGATAAGTATGTAACATACATTGACCAGCCAATGACTAGATGGGCCGATGACTTCAAGAAGAAAAGTCATTTACCAGATCTGTAGGGGGTAGAAAAGTTGTCAAAAAAAGTGCAAATGAATGAATGAAATATTTGCATGTCGCAGGAAACACATCTGCTGGTTGTGGACAAATCAAAAAAAAAATGAGGCAAACAGAACAAACTCCTCTTATTTCGTTTAATCGTAACTACAGCCCATCAGTTTGCCCAGATGCAGCCCCTTTCCTCCTGCTCATGTGAACATTGAAATCTGGAAAAGGCTGAAACCCCTCTAACATCAGTCTGACCCCCCAGGGATATTTGATCAAATAACTTTCACGTTATAATAGCCTTTGATGAGACCCATCATGTCTGGCACTATCAGGTCTTAGGGGGCATCTTGCAAAGGGCAAGACTCATTGGGACAGGAATCGTCATGTTTCTCCCCCCCCCCCCCCAATGTATAATATAAGGTTGAAGGGAGTTGTTGCTGGCAGGAGGAGGGCCGTACCATAGTATCCAACAGCTAGTGCTTTAATGGAGACTGTTACACAGTAGAAGCTGCATGGAAATAAAAGTGCTGGGAATGAGACAACTGCTGATATTGGGGCACAGTATAACCTTCCAGTTTGGGGCAGCGCCATTAAACACACACTTGGGCTGCTGCTACTGCACAGTTCTGTTTGTCACTTACAGTTATGGCTGTTTCTTGTGGGAGAGGGAAAGGACTTGCCCAGCCCTCATTAAAATAGTAAAACGCATTGTAAACCAATTGTATATTTGACATTATACAGTTAAAGGAAGGGGGAATATGATACTAGGAGAAAAGGCTGCATTTTGGGATACTGTCAGCCCCAGTGTTGCTCCATAGAACAAGTAGCCCTATCAGAAAGCTGCACTGATGACATCATGAGCAGGGAAAAGACAAGATTACTATATGGGCAGTCAGTTAACTGGGCAGCACGGTGGCGCAGTGAGTAGCACTGCTGCCTTACAGAAGCACTGGTCGCGAGTTCAATCCTGGCCAGGGCAGGTCTGTAAGGAGTTTAAGTGTATGTTCTCCCCGTGTCTGCGTGGGTTTCCTCCGGGTTCTCCGGTTTCCTCCCACACTCCAAAAACATACAGATAGGATCCCCCTTCCCTTAGTGTGTGAATGAGTGAGTGATAAGCCAGTATGAATAATCTCCATGGTCGTGGAGGACTATACTGGCTTGAGTGAATGGGAGCCAGTATGAATAATCTCCATGGTCGTGGAGGACTATACTGGCTCGAGCGAATGTTTTTTCCCTTTTTATCATATGGGTTGTTTTGCAATATGAAATTTCAACATGCAACAAAATTTACCTAATTTATCTATATTTTTGGAGTTCATATAATACTTTTTTTTAAAAATTTACATTCATATATTTTCATAAAGGACATGTCAACCTCAAAAATATTTTTTTGCCTCATAAAAGAAAACATAATTCAAAGCAACTTTCCAATATCAATTTGTTAAACATTATTAGAGCTTTAATAGTTATTGTGTTGGCTGAAACCCCACAGACTGTTCTTCCACTTTGGCTTATTCTTCCGCTTATTCTTCTTAGCGCCCCCCATTTTCTAAATGCTACTCCTCCTACAGTTTTAGGGGTACAACACCCAAACTCCCCACACTTCTTCGCCCTATAGCGGAGCAGGTTGCTTGTGCTTTTCTAAGCGATCCCGCCCCCCATCTTTTTGTGGCGCTGCTCCGAACCCCCCAATTTTCCCATTGACTTTGACAGGGAAGATTTTCAAACTGCTGCCACTCTTACAGCTTTGAAGCTACACCCCCCAAACTTGAATAACATAACCATGGGGTCACCCTGAATGAAACAGCGACATTTGTTGGATGACCCAAAGTGGTAGGGGCCAACAAAAGCCAATCAAGTTTCACCCATTGACTTTAATGGGGAAATTGAAACTGCTGCCAATCTTACAGCTTTGAGGCCACACTCCCCAAACTTGAATCACATAGTCATGGGGTCAGCCTGAATGAAAATATGATGATTGCTGGATGCCCAAAAGTGGGCAGAGCTGTGAACAGCCAATCAGATTTTATCTATTGATTTGAAGGAAATCCAACCTGCTGCCATTCTCACAGTAATAACACCGGGGTCCCCAAACTTTTCACAGTTGGTCACTAGGGGACTGCAGTTTTTGTTTTGAAAAGTGGGCGGAGCCACCAACAGCCAATCAAATTTCACCTATTGATTTTTATTGGTTTGATGCCAGGGTTCCCAAACTTTGCACAGTCAGTCACTGGGTGACTACGCATTCAAGTTTAAAAAAAAAAATGCAAAGTGGGAGGGGCCAACAACAGCCAATCAAATTTTACCAATTGACTTTTTTGGGGAAATTGAAACTGCTGCCAACCTTACAGCTTTGAGACCACACCCCCCAAACTTGAATCTCATAGTCATGGGGTCAGCCTGAATGAAAATATGATGATTGTTGGATGCCCCAAAGTGGGCGGAGCTGTGAACAGCCAATCAGATTTTACCTATTGACATGGCGGAAATCCAACCTGCTGCCAGTCTCACAGTAATAACACCGGGGTCCCCAAACTTTGCAGACTTAGGCACCAGGTAACTGCGGTTAAAGGTTAGGAAAAGTGGGTGGAGCCACCAACAGCCAATCAGATTTTACCTATTGACTTTCAATGGGGAAATTCAACCTGCTGACATTCTCACAGTAATAACACCAGGGCCACTAGGGGACTGCATTTTTAGGTTTTAAAAAGTAGGTGGAGCCACCAACAGCCAATCAGACTTCACCTATTGAATATTTTTTGTTTAAATTTAAAGTGCTGCTTTTCTCACACTATTTATGTCTGGGTTCCCAAACTTTTGCACAGTCAGTGACTGGCTGACTACATATTCAGGGTTAGAACAAGTGGGCGGAGCCACCAACAGCCAATCCATTTCCACCCATTAAATTTCATTGGTTTATATTTAAACTGATGCCATTATTTAAATATTAATTCCAGGCTTGTTAAACTTTCCAGAGTTAGTCACTGGGTATTTGCCATTCAAAGTTAGAAAAAAGTGGGCGGAGCCACCAACAGCCAATCACATTTCACCTATTTAATTTCAATGGTGAAGTGTAAAATGCTGTCAGTCTCACAATTTTTATGCCCAAAATTTGCAAAGTTGGTCACTGGGGGACTGCAGTTCAAAAATAGGAAAAGTGGGTTGGGCCACTAACAGCCAATCAGATTTCATCCATTGAATTTTATTGGTTTAAATTTAAAATGCTGCCATTCTCACACTATTTATGCCAGAGTGCCCACTGTTTGTAACTGGGTGACTTCGACTCAAGGTTAAAAAAAGGGGGCGGGGTCACAACCACCAATCACAATTCACCTATTGACTTTTATTGGTTTAAATTTTAACTGCTGCCGTTCTTTAACTATTAATCCTAGGGTCACGAAACTTTGCAGAGTTAGTCACTGGGTAACGGCAGTTCCAGGTTAGAAAAAGGGGGTGGAGCCACCAACCACCAATCAGATGTCACTCGGTGACTTTCAGTGGGGAAATTTAAGTTGCTGCCATTCAGAACTATTAAAACCAGGGTCCCTAAACGTTGCACAGTGGTTTTTACTATATAACTGTGGCCCATGGTTAGAGAAAGTGGGCAGAGCCCATTCAGTGACTTCATTTTTTTCAACCCAACATGAAGTTTGTTCTCAAATTTACTTTTCTAGTTGACATTTACTCTTTAATTATAAAAGGAGATCTGCTTGTATATATAATATTTTACAATGCATCCTATGTGTTTTCTGTATTCTATAACACACCCAAACTTTAATTTCCAGTTATATCTTCAAAATCTGATTCAGTACACATCAATTGTGTATAACTGCTTTATTCAATGAACAAATAACCGCATTGTTCTTAAGACAATAAGCAGTAAAATGGCTTTGCTGTGATTTATAAGCCCCGAGTTCCATTCATTTAAATAAAGCATAGCATAAGCTAAACTTCAGTGTTCTTTATTGTGACAATAGTTTGAAAGTTTAATCACTCTCTGACTGATTATCTCTGCATTCCACTGTCTCATAGCCCCGATTCATGCATCTCCTTAACATTTAATTAACTAAAATGCACTGTACTACATTCCCTTGTGTTAGGTTTGTCAAAAAGGATTCTGTAAGAAATGTTGTAAGACTGTACACTTGTAGTAACAATTGAATTTATATCCTGAAATCACTGAGCTCAACATTGTGAGGGCACAACAGAGCTGTATCTGGGCATGTTAGCAAGATTTCATGCCCAACCCCTAACCCATTTCTGGCTTCTAGTAAGGATATTATAGGCTACAAGTAATGTAAATAGGCTTAGAGTTGGATAGGGATTTGGTATGTTGACTGACAGAATGGGCCTGCTTCATTATGGGCTAGGAGACAATGCCATAGACATACACAGTTTTACTTCAGTATGAAGCAGAACCATAACAGCCACGAGCATGGAGCTACAATTGCCCTCACATCCTTTGGGGAATATGCTGGGACCAAGTTTAATGGAGCATAAAAGAGTTACAATACTTATAGGCCATTACATAGTTTAATTATAAAGAAAAAAAATATT
Source organism: Xenopus tropicalis (assembly GCF_000004195.4). Classification (NCBI taxonomy): domain Eukaryota; kingdom Metazoa; phylum Chordata; class Amphibia; order Anura; family Pipidae; genus Xenopus; species Xenopus tropicalis. The sequence continues at coordinate 124,694,358 of NC_030682.2, forward strand.
TGGGGGTTTAAACGTTTCTTTTAGGTAATCAATTCAGGGTGTATATCTTGTAAGTAGTAGCAAGGTGTAGTCTGATAGGATATGGGTAATGGGATACATTAGTAGAGTCAAACAGGCACTGTTGGTAGGTTGAGGGCAGCTTTGTAATAGAATGCATTAGGGAGCAGAGGCAACATGCCTTGGTATATCTGTATATTTGTATTGTTTCCCTATGGTAAAGTGCAACAGGAACCCATGCCCTGTACAAATAAGCTTAGTCATTAATAAAACTGCTGATAGGGAAAAAGTTCATGCATAATCTTGTTCTAACATCATTAAAGATGAATCAGATGTGTTAAATTACCTTTACTTCAAATGATTTCTTTGCTTAATTATGCTTTTTCTCTCTGAACAAGATCTTAGCAAATAACAGCTGACTTCTCCTAATCATATACGCCACTTTACCATCAGTATAAGATTCTAGGGGCTCTTACACACGGATGCTTCAGAGTAAGAGTAAGTGGAGGAAATGTAATTAAAAAAATGTATTATTCTTTAGTAGACAGTTAGGACTTTGCACATAGTACATGTTTAGGCCTGTTTTGATGCAAAAATGACTCTTTCATGAAGAAGCTTTATTAAATACAATACACACTGGTGCAAACTCACATGGGGTTATTTAATAAAAAGCCAAATTCAAGATGATGATGAAAGCTTATCTTCTAATTCAGTTCTATATTTTCTCATAGAGCTAGATGCAATTCAGTGAAAATGAGAAAAACGTATCTCACTCATGAAAACTCTGTTGAATACTATGGGAAAAACTGAAACTGAATTAGGAGAAACGTTTCCCTCATTGAATTGAACCTGGCCCATTCTTTGTGATAAACAATAAAGTATTGTTTTCTCTTATAGCAACCAATTAGCAGGTAGCCTTTACTGGTCACCTATTTAAGAGGAAACATCCTATTGGTTTCTATACCAAACTGTGCTCCTTTTATGACATATGGGTTACAGTCTTTTCTATTTTTCTTATGTCGCTAAATACCTTCCAGGCTCACCAAAGTTATATTAAATTCATACACTGGAAACTTTTTTCATCCATTCACATTAACAACTTTTATTACATTTCCCTTAACGATGCCCATCCGTCACCAGACCACTCCGCTGCTTATTCACTCACACCCCCAATTTTATTGCCATAAAGTTGTCATAAAGATCCAATGGTATTGTAAGGACAAAAGGAGGACTGTAGGTTTAAAAATGTAAATGGAGGCCTTTTCTATGGTAGGTGGGTGGGTTGGACATATGGTAAAAATACTGTATGTGCTATTTATCCTAAATTTTAAAAATATCTAGGCCAGTATACAAGTTGTCACTTTAAATCTCACCCTAATTGAACTCCCAGATGGAATTTGTAGAAGAGCACTCACCAAGATCTCAACCTAACTTGCCCAGGGGTGTCCTGAAAATATTATTCTGCTTTTATGTAGTGTTTGTCAAATGTTGTAAGCAAAGCCAAGAAAAATTAGGAGCAATTAAATTGATCTTTTTTGGAAGAATTAAAAAAATAATACAGACTTAATAAAACTTTTTTTTTAATGCTCTGTGCAAGAAAGAGAAAATCTGGCACATATGATCAAATAATCCTTAAAAGATATGCGTGTGGATTATGTGTATTTTTGTCACTTTTAAAGGTTCTAAGCCGGAGAGATAAGTATTTTGGCATTAATTTCCAAGAAATATTCCTTATCAGCCTGTAATTTCCAGAGGCTGCTTTTCTCCAGATCCGTATCTAAAGTACTCTTATGAAAGAAGCCATCTATCTCAGACACCGACACTTCAGAATATCATCTGTCCGATTCTCTATGCAGGAATTCCGTTTAAAAACGTGCTTTGGCAGTGCCGCGTTAAACAGCCTGAGACCTTGATATACGTATTTACACTGCTTCCATTAGTGCATGGCAGATTTCCACCCCAGATTCTAAACCTAATTAAGCACTTGCATTTATCAGCAGAAAAAAAATGGGCTTTGAAATGTGAAAACAGAATAATTCAATGTATTTTTCTAGCAACGACCAATTCATGTTTAACTTTTGGGATGTTTCAAGTTCAGAAAAACTACAACAAAAACTGGGGTAATGTTTTGTTCTATTTAATGTTTCCTTTCATATTGGGCTTGTTAGCATCACATTATCATGTATGTAAATGGGCTCTTCACTTAAAAAGGGCACATTGCCTGCATTCTGGACGCAGATCTATTGATTGTGGAAATAAAGTAGAAATAAGCAAATTGTGTCTCGCTGTTTATGTTTGGCGAGTAATGTGTCTGTCGTTTCTTTCCAAGCTCAGGGACCAAAGCTTGGCAATACAGCACGGCAATTTATTTCTCTTTAATGGCTCAAGTAACAAATTCATCAGTATCTGGCACCGGCTGTATTTCGTTAAGGAAGTAATAACCAGTGGCATTTTAAAAATATGTCTTCCATAAGGGTCCAATTAGCATAAATGTACTTTTTTGGAACTACTAGATCAGTCAAGACATACAGAGTCCTGTGATGTAGCTTAGCAATGCTATAATGGTTATTTTGGTGCTATTATTATAATCAGTATTTATGATAATGTTGAATTCAGCATTGTTTGTCTGCCATATTATTATGAATGTCTTGCTGTTATCTGAAGCTACACAGGGCTTACACCTCCCACACTTCTGTCAGAGATACAAACACACAGCCATAACACATTCATTGCCTAGTGCACAGTTCTAAATCACCTCTCTGGTTTTGCTCCATATTCAGTCAATGTCTAGTCAGTGGGGTGTAACCGTTTAAGCATTTTGTCTCTACATACTGTGAACTGATGTGCCCTTTTCTTAGTGCAGAAAGAGATATTGCTTTTCTCAAAGGTGGAGATATAAACAAACATTTATGTATAGGACAAGAAAGTATAAAATATACATCTTTAAGAAATAATTTAATCTTAATTTTACATTACTGTGACCCAGTAATACCCCAAATAAAGTCAGGAACTGGAGAGCAAACACTACGGCGCCAGGTCATTTACTAAGGGCAGGGTGCTAAAAATGTCTGCCATGTTTTTCACACTTAGCATCCTGTCCTGTCTGAATTGCAGGTCATCATTCTCTCCATTTTGGAGTGCAGAGAGCTCACCCCATGAATAGGGATGCCCCTTAATGCTCTAGCACTTGTGTCCTAGGTTGTAGTACATTGTTTAGACTGAGTCTTTTTTCATGCAAGATAACCACATATGGCATAATCCATTATCAAGGTCTGGTTTTCATGACAAGGGAGATGATTCATTTGCCCTTGACCTCCAGCTTTAGAGGAGGTACTATGAGCAGAAAATGCGCTTGGTAAAAGTGTAAATGACATGTTTTCACACTGTAATAACTATAACTTTGCTATGTCTGTATAAGTAGCAATCCCTAATAATTTGTTTTGCGTTAACACTGCACTCTGGAGCACCGCATGTCATACTATTAATTTTATGGGAATAAAAAGGGAATAATAATAATCTGTTTGAACAGGAAATATGGGTTACATAAAGGGCCATTTGAGCCTTTTCCCTAACCTTACACCCCCATTAAGTCCTATCAATAACAGAAAACTGTCCAACTTTCATTTGTTCTGTGCGATTTTTAAATAAAGCTAATAAACCAAACACACAGTGATGTTATGCATATCACTGAATATTCTTCTCTCAAGCAACTGCGGCTTCTTTAGAAGACAAATAGAATCAAAAGGATGTGAGGTAGATTTAATTATCATAAATTTAGACACATGTTAAGCTTTTGTGTCTGCAGTACAGCAGTCATTTAGAATTGTCAGGAGCGGGTTGCCTGGAGGCAATTTAAGTTCCATAAATGTTTGGCATTTAGAAATAAAATGGCTTAACTATAGGAGCTGCATGACTGAGAACACGTACATTTGTGGTGCAATTGGTAAGTAATGGCTGATAGTTTGTAGAACTACTGTATATGATTGAAATAGAATCTGTGGCAGATGACTCTCCCATAATTTGAAGTGTTCTGGATATCGGATTTACGGATAATGGATATAATTACAATATATCTGTATTACTATGACTAACCCATAATATCATAATGGTATCAGAGAAACCAAGAATCTGCCCAATTTGACCTATTAAACAAACGCTAATAAGTCTCAGCAGTGGAAGGTACCAGTATGTGGTTTTTTTTGTATTTTATATATATATATACAGTGGCTTGCAAAAGTATTCAGCCCCCTTGAACTTTTCCACATTTTGTCACATTACAGCCACAAACATGAATCAATTTTATTGGAATTCCACGTGAAAGACCAATACAAAGTGGTGTACACGTGAGAAGTGGAACGAAAATCATACATGATTCCAAACATGTTTTACAAATAAATAACTGCAAAGTGGGGTGTGCGTAATTATTCAGCCCCCTGAGTCAATACTTTGTAGAACCACCTTTTGCTGCAATTACAGCTGCCAGTCTTTTAGGGTATGTCTCTACCAGCTTTGCACATCTACAGACTGAAATCCTTGCCCATTCTTCTTTGCAAAACGGCTCCAGCTCAGTCAGATTAGATGGACAGCGTTTGTGAACAGCAGTTTTCAGATCTTGCCACAGATTCTCGATTGGATTTAGATCTGGACTGTGACTGGGCCATTCTAACACATGGATATGTTTTGTTTTAAACCATTCCATTGTTGCCCTGGCTTTATGTTTAGGGTCGTTGTCCTGCTGGAAGGTGAACCTCCGCCCCAGTCTCAAGTCTCCAAAAGGTTTTCTTCCAAGATTGCCCTGTATTTGGCTCCATCCATCTTCCCATCAACTCTGACCAGCTTCCCTGTCCCTGCTGAAGAGAAGCCCCCCCAGAGCATGATGCTGCCACCACCATATTTGACAGTGGGGATGGTGTGTTCAGAGTGATGTGCAGTGTTAGTTTTCCGCCACTCATAGCGTTTTGCATTTTGGCCAAAAAGTTCCATTTTGGTCTCATCTGACCAGAGCTCCTTCTTCCACATGTTTGCTGTGTCCCCCACATGGCTTGTGGCAAACTGCAAACGGGACTTCTTATGGTATTCTGTTAACAATGGCTTTCTTCTTGCCACTCTTCCATAAAGGCCAACTTTGTGCAGTGCACGACTAATAGTTGTCCTATGGACAGATTCCCCCACCTGAGCTGTAGATCTCTGCAGCTCGTCCAGAGTCACCATGGGCCTCTTGGCTGCATTTCTGATCAGCGCTCTCCTTGTTCGGCCTGTGAGTTTAGGGGGACGGCCTTGTCTTGGTAGGGTTACAGTTGTGCCATACTCCTTCCATTTCTGAATGATCGCTTGAACAGTGCTCCGTGGGATGTTCAAGGCTTTGGAAATCTTTTTGTAGCCTAAGCCTGCTTTAAATTTCTCAATAACTTTATCCCTGACCTGTCTGGTGTGTTCTTTGGACTTCATGGTGTTGTTGCTCCCAATATTCTCTTAGACAACCTCTGAGGCCGTCACAGAGCAGCTGTATTTGTACTGACATTAGATTACACACAGGTGCACTCTATTTAGTCATTAGCACTCATCAGGCAATGTCTATGGGCAACTGACTGCACTCAGACCAAAGGGGGCTGAATAATTACGCACACCCCACTTTGCAGTTATTTATTTGTAAAAAATGTTTGGAATCATGTATGATTTTCCTTCCACTTCTCACGTGTACACCACTTTGTATTGGTCTTTCACGTGGAATTCCAATAAAATTGATTCATGTTTGTGGCTGTAATGTGACAAAATGTGGAAAAGTTCAAAGGGGCCAAATACTTTTGCAAGCCACTGTATATATATATATGCACACACAGCAAACTGTCATCCAGATCATTTTATAGACTTGGCACAATGCCTAAAAATATATGGAGCAGTCTTTTTAGTAACTGAATTTTTAGCCACACTTATCATTAATGCATTAATATATTAGAAACCATGATTTTTGCTCAAGTTTTGAGCTGTTTTCTTTGCTGCCTATCCTCATAACTTTCCTATGCAGGCACTATGCCTTAATTATATTTAGCTTGAATCGTTTTGTTGCTGTGAAACTACTGACAATCGTGTTTAAAATCCATTAGCTTCACATCACTTTAAATTGATCAGTTTTATATCTTTTTAAGTTAAATTTAATTTATACAACAGGTTTACTAATATACTGGCATTAACATAATTACATACTTTCATTTTATGTGAGGTTTAGTTAAAATTGAGTGATGGGATGACTGATACTCAGTTTATCTTATTGTGTATGTATATGTAAGTGTGAAATATGTCAATTCTGTTGTTGCAAACTGAAAGCAGATACTCATGGCTCCTCAATTAATTAAAAATCTTTAATGTAAGGGGTAATCTTAAAGAATGCAGTGTAACAGAAATGCTTTGGAGGGGCCCAGTGCACATAGGTACCTAGCTGCTGCCCCCTCCTCGCCCGCTTTCACATGCTTCTCTGTCAGGGTTCTGTCCTGGGCCCCTTACTATTCTCTCTATATTTCCTCACTTGGCAAGCTTTCAGTACCACCTCTATGCTCAGATCTATATTTCCTCTCCTAATCTCAACCCAGAGCTTCTAACTCGTGTCTCTTCCTGCCTGTCTGCTATCCTTACTTGGATGCGGTCCCCGAACCGACTGCCCCATAAGCTCAAATGTAATCCGATCGTTTGGCCCCAGTAGGTGGGGATATCGGTGAAGATCCATTCGCTGGGCGACATCGCCAAGCGAGCGGATCTTATAGTGTATGGGCACCTTAAGACAGAATTGCTTCTCTTTCTCCTATCCAACGCCCACATTGTTCCCGAGGTATCTATCACAGTTAACAATTCTACCATCACCCCATCTTCCCAGGCCCGGTGCCTTGGGGTTATCCTCAATTCTGCCCTGTCCTTCACCCCTCATATCCAGTCACTTATTAAATCATGTCATTTTTACCTAAGAAATACTTCCAAAATACGATCATTTATCACCCAAGATGCTGCCAAAATTCTTATTCACTGTCTTATCACATCTCGCCTGGACTACTGTAACTCCCTGCTAATTGGCCTTCCTTTTCAGAGACTGTCCCCTCTCCAGTCCGTAATGAATACTGCACACTCGCATTCAAGACTTTGCAAGGGCTGCCCCCCTTCTCTGGAATTTGCTCCCACAAACTGTCAGACTTTCTCCCAATCTTTCTGCCTTCAAAAGATCTCTAAAATCACATTTATTTAGAGAAGCTTACCCTCGTTTAGTTTAACATAACCTCAGTGTGCTGCTAAAAGCAATACCCTGTGCCACACCTCTCACATTGCTTAATCCTGATCTTGCCCATTCCCACACCTTGTGTCTCAACCCCTTTCTCCTTGTAGATTGTAAGCTTTTTTGGGCAGGGCTCTCTTCACCTCTTGTATCGGTTATTGATTGCTTTATATGTTACTCTGTGTGTCCGGTGTATGAAACTCACTTATTGTACAGTGCTGTGGAATATGTTGGCGCTTTATAAATAAATGTTAATAATAATAATAATGCTTGTGTGTGCCTGCTGCTGATAGTTTGCAAAATTTCTAGAGCCACTTTAAAAGAAGCAGACCCCATAATCTGGGCCCCCCTGTCCCCCAGACACCCCCCCGTCCCTATGACAGTGGGGTCTTTTTCCTCCATAGTTATGCCACTGCAGTGTGCCGATCAGCCATTTTTTCACTTTGCACACTCTGTTCCTCTCTTGGCATCTCTGTACTCTGCCGAATCTCTATGAATGCAGCAATAACAGGGTCCTGTCTTGCTATAGGGCATCCTCTAAGGACAGGGCTGGCCTGCACCCCCTGACACTGCTCTGCATAGAGCACCCAATTTTGAATCACTGCCCAGGGCACAAGTGCTTGGTGCTCTTGCACCCCTAAATACTTGCGCTCAAAGGATAGGTAAATGACCCCTTTAGTCTTGCACAGAATAGTTTCATTTGCACCAAGAGGAAGGACCCTGAGTGACACTGAAAAATTGTGACTGGTGAAACTATAGCTGATAGGGACTGCTTTACTTTTTGATTCTTTGCCATAAACAGTGCTTGTTTTGGGAAGGCTAGGCCTCAACAAATGTACATTATTCTCTGCCTGTAAAGTGATCTTTACACAGAATCATTATTCACTGAAGATTAAACTGCACACTTAACTGTGATATTGGTACATTGGTTCAAAATTGAAGACAATCCAATTCGGGTATTCAGATATCAGTGTATGGCATAAGCAGTCAGCCTCATCAAAAGTCCACTCAGAGTGATAATATATCAGTGCTTCTTTATTATGGCAGTAAAACCACCCACTGACAACAAGGCTTTACTATCAGGCAAACAATGTTCATTTCATGGTAAATACGTGGTACTGGCCTTGCCAAGCTCAGACATGTACAGCATAAAATAGCTTTGTTTTAGTGGAATACTGTTGCCTCAAGCACTGCTAACTGAATGTAGTTGTACAGATATGGGATACATTATCCGGAAACCCGTTATCCAGAAAGTTCCAAATTATGGGAAGGCCATTTGCCATAGACTGCATTTGAAATCAAATCATTTATATTTTTTAAAAAATAGCTTTTTTTCTCTTAACTAACAATAAAACAGTACCTTGTAAAGTATAAGTAATCCTTATTTGAGGCAAAACAACCCTATTGGGTTTATGTAATGTTTAAATGATTTTTACTATGGAGATCCAAATTACGATAATACCCCTTTACTGGAAAGCCATAGGTCCCAAGCATTCTGGATAATAGGTCCCATACCTGTAGCTGATTGCAAGCTTTACACTTGCCATAATATTATACTATTATATGTAAGTCAAAGGGAGACTAAATGGGGTGGCATCTACAATAATATCCTACTGGTGTATAATTACTTAATGTGTTCTGATCATGTTCTGTTTGATGAGAAAAGTGTATATGATAATATAATACTTGGGGAAATAAGAAAATTTACTATGGGGAACCTTTACTTAAAGAACTGAATATGTCCCTTTGTACTATAAGTTTTACAAGAAAAATACCAAAGAAAAACAACTGTGACTTTATATATTTGAACATTTCTTCCATTACCATAAAATAATTTATTTATTGTCCATTTGTCTCGCAGTATATATCTCTTTAAGCAGCTGAAGCTACCCAGAAGCCATATTCAGAGGCTTATTTCAATTGGTGCAATGTTGCTTATTCAACCACCTCTGAAGTGACAACTGGTTAAAATGAAGGGCTTGAAGCTTCAGGCAAGTCGGATTTGTAAATCTCCATTAAAGGCATGCTATGGCAGCTGCAGTAAATTAGGGACACTAGAGTTAAGTTAAGCACCAAAACAATTTGGACAGATACAAATGCAAATATATGTTAATGTCAGCAAATGTTAAACCTATTTCCAGCTGCACCTAGATAATGAGATCGAAAATGTTTCATATGCTCACATGCTTCAGATAGGTTAATGTACTTTGGTATTACTTATGTACTTAAAATACACGAGCTATGGAAATCCTGTAAATTATATCCTTATAAACAGTGCTACTGATGTCATTCATGTTACATGGCTCGCTGAAACTTGTGTAATATAATAAATAATGTACCCCTTGCTATGAAATATGAAGACATTAGAAGTCACCAAGGAGTTCCATGACCTATATAAAAGCACTTGGTCTTCAGCTTTATATTACCCTATATTTTACAATAATATCCTCATATTTTACAATAGTGAGTACATTATTCACTATATATAGATATATATCAATGTATATATAATGTTTATTTTAGTTAGCCAATGTCTTAATGTTAATCTTTTTATTTTTTTCTTATTTTTTAGCATGTGTTGCTTATAGCTCAATTTTAAGAGCCTTAAGGTGGCCATGCACAGGCCAACATGGTTTCTCCAGACCAAGCTGGCAACTTATTGGCCCTGCCTTACAGATATCTACCCAAAAATCATTCAGGTATTAATTGGGCAGGTTTGAAAATACATTCAGAGGAGGAGCTTATCCTTATCCAACAGGTCTCCTTAGGCCCCAATGGATGATCTTATTGTAAAATACAGTACCTTCACTGGACACCCATAATTTAGACCATTTACTGTACTGGTGGTGCAGGCCTTCTGTATGAGCGGCAGGGTCCTCACAGCAATGTCGAATTGAAACAGAGCCACTCACATTCACTTTTTTTTTTTTTTTTAAAGTTTTTATTTTTGCATTTTTCAACTTAACATAAAAATACAAAAAGTAATGACAATAATCAGAGGGGAAACAGGGTGAAAGAATAAGGAAGAGGAAAGAGAGGCAGAGTGTAGAGCTGGGGAGATAGGAACCAGTTTATCTTCATTGTTGTGGTATACTGTCTATGGAGTTTTCTGGGGTTTCATGGAAGATCAACCAAGGGCCCCATATTGAATGAAATTTTTTTGGACAACCACGTGCGAGGTAGGTCAGCTTCTGGTTGGTAAGGGTATTATTTACTAGAGTTCTCCAGAACGGTAGGGTTGGGGGGACCAAGGATTTCCATTGTAAGAGAATGGCTTTTTTGGCATAGTATAGAAGCTGGAGGTAGCAGAATCTGGAGTGGTTTGGGATTTCTCTCCAATAGTTCTGTACAGCTGGACAGCTCCAGAACACATGCATATATGAGCCAGTGTCTCGGTCACATTTTATACAGGTATCTGGGGTATCTGGGAACATCTTGGAAAGCCTGTATGGCGTAAGGTATACCCGGTTAAGGAACTTCATTTGTATATACCTGTCCGCTATATATATTGTCAAGTCTGGAATTTGCTTTAAGGCATCGACCCACATTTCTTCAGTTAAGCACATTCACTTTTATACAGTTGGGGAGCTCACCCCATTTATTGTTACCACCTTGTATCAACATTTGGTTGGGGCACACTTTCCCTTTTTCAAGTGAACAACACTCCTTTAAAGCAAAAAGTGTCCACCTCCTGTTGCCCAAAATCAGTTCACAGTGAGTCCATAGAGGGGCTTGGCAATGTAGTGCGCCTATCCAATATGCTACACATTTTAACAATGACAATTTTACATTTTTACCTGCATTTATTTTCACAACTTCGAGTATCTGCCATCTTAAGCTGAGTTAGACCATGTTTCATTTCAAAGAAATGTTTAGCCAGTAATGTCTCTTTTTCACTTTTTCTTAGTTTATTCGGTACCCTCTTCTTTTTAATTTCTTATGACACTTTTATGTTAATTGAATCTAAGGCTGAAAGCCCTAACCGTTTGGCCTACATAGCCAAGACTGCAGGGGCATTTCAGCATAGACTACTCCTTCTGTATTATAGGATTCAGAGTCTGTTAAGGTCCCCATACACGGGCCGATCCGCTCGCTTGGCGTTGTCCCCACCTACGGCTAGGCAATATCAGGAGAATCCAGGATAATTTGATTGTTTGGCCCTGGGGCCAAACGATCAAATTATAATGGCGGGTATAGGAAAAGTCGGTCCGGGGACCACATCAACGAGCCGATGTGGCCCCCATCCGACTAGATTTTTTAACCTGCCCGATCGAGATGTTGCCGATTTTTGGCTTATGTTCTGTGATTATTTTTTGATAGTATAGAATGGGGGCCATAAGCAGCCACACATGATAAACTTTGCTTTTGTCCCACAATTTATCTTTCTTTTAAAAGATCCTCCCTACTAAGTTGTAACACTTCATTTTTCATAGACTGTAATTGTGCCCTTTTATAGCCCCTCTCGCATGATCTGATTGTTGAGCATAGGGCCAATTGTCAGATCAGCCTGAGAAGCATGTAGATGGCCAAATCTGGCCCAGATCCACTTGTTTGGTAGACTTGTCAAATGAGCGGATTCAAACTTTACTCTGTACAGAACCTTTCCTTCCTTCTCTCTACTGTACTGCATTAATTTGCATGTGTTTTACCCACAAGATTAGTGGCATTCCACTTATACAGTAGTTTTCCACACATGCATATTGTTGTCTGTGCAAGTCAGGTTATATTTGAATTATGGCTGTATTATTCATATATTTCCTGCTTTCAGCCCTCTAACTTTTTTGAGATATGCAGCCATTAGGCTTAGTATGGATGAGTAACTTTTGCATTTATTAGGGGTGCCTTGGATACCAACTGGAGGCTCTCATGTAAAGCAGCTTTGCTTAGCTCTAGCGGTGACCCAGTTGCATCTAGTTTTAGGTTAATGAGAAGTATTGCCAGCATAAAAGTACATTAATGTGTACATATTAGCATATATGTTGGACAGATATATGGATAACAGGCTTCATTTATTTCCTTGAAAACAATTTCTATAAATCTTTGCATTAAAGTAAGATTACTGATCACTTTTCTGAGTATTTGGATTTGGATCTGTTTGGATTTGCATTTCACAAGTAGAATAACTGTTACACTATTGGCCAAGGCACTGTTATATTGCCCTCTGGTATGTCCACACGATCGTTAGCAAACTTTAGATTATCAGCAATATTTTTGCTACCCTGCCATACACACCATTGCTGTTCAGTATTCTCCTGATGGTGGACCCATGAACATCAACATTCACCAATGTGAGACAGGCCTTCAGTTGCTTAGAAGTTACCCTGGGTTCCTTCGTAACCTATTAGAGGACATGCAGTTGGAGTTACCTTTTGATGGTCGACCACTTTTGGGTAGTGTAACAACGGTCTCAAATTTCCTCCATTTGTACACAGTCTTTAGAGAGAGTCTTGTAACTTTTTCTAGCTTTATGGGCATCAAGAACTCTTTTCCTGATGTCCTCTGACACTTCCTTTGTTCGAGCCATGATACATATCGACAAAAGTGTTGTATGTGTGATCAGGCTTTGCTGGATCCCTGCTCTTTAAATAAAACAGAGTCTCTCACTCACACCTGATTGTCATCCCACAGACTGAAAACACCAGACTCTGATTTCACCTTCAAATTATATGATAATCCTAAGGATTCACTTCCACTTCCACATGGCTCCTGATAGGATTTTCCTGTGGCTCCTTGCTTATGGCAGCCCTACATTTCAGTGCAGGTTAAAATCCAGTATTAGTGGCGATGGTCACTGCTAATCCTAGAGCTAACTTCCCACTGCCAAATTGTGACTTAATGATACATTTCTGAGATGTTAAAGGAGAAGGAAAGCTCCCAAGCATTTTATTGACAATAGATTATTCACAAAAGAACAAGCTAGAACACTATTTTATTCTGTAGAAAGCTTTTCCATACCTGAGTTAACAGCATGTATTTGTTTTAGGTACCAGCAGACATATTAGCTTGGTCTCATTAACCTGGCTGCTGGTAGCTCAGATAACAGCAGAGAGGGGAGGGGGAGGACCGAGAAGGAAGGGGAAGAGAGGAGCAAGCTGAGCAGACTCATGCTGTGTCCTGAAGGATTTTTCTGAGAGAAGGAAGTTTGATACTGAAGAACATGTGTGCACAATAGAAGAAAATAAATCCTGTGTTTCTTTTGATGGACTCAGAACAGCGTTTCTGTGAGTGTTTATGGCTGTATTTACATAGACCTTTCTGATAAAACGTACTTAGTTTTAACCTATACTTAACCTTTAAGAAGAAAACGTTTGTTGGTGATGCAGTTAATGAGATGAGTTTCAAGTAGAGTGCAAGCTACGAAAATGCTGAAACTAGCTGTTTATGGTAAAGATTAAAATACTGTTGAAGCACATTAGCCCTAAAATGCAATGCTGAACACTACCCCCAGAATAAAAACAACATATATTGAATATCCTCTCAAATTGGAATATATAGGTAAATATTGTCTTTTTACATAGTTTAGCTTGAGTCACCATTGTGTGGTCTGTGTGCTCTTTTAGAGATCACATGACAGGAAATAATGAAGCACTAACTATACCAGGAAGTAGTGTGGAAGCAATGTATTGGCTAATATAAACTAGCATGTATTTTCCCTTGGTTTGTTTGTGAACCATACAAGCCATAGCGCTTAAAATGTAGGATTACCCAATGGTGCATTTTGTTAGACAAGTATATTTTAATGAAAACAGTTAATGTAGATGAATCAGTGTTTTACATATGGGCTATTTTATGCAATATATTTTTACATCTCTTTGGTCAGGGATATAGTTTTCCTTTAATTGAACAGATTCCATGTTAATGCCCAGTTTGTATAAAAACCATTTCTTTACTGTCTCAAGAAAAAGAAAACTATAGAGTAATATGCACTGGAATGACTTAAATGATTGTGTGTGTATTTATTTATGCATCTTTACCAAGAAATAGTCTGCAGTTTACAGGAACTGACATGTCACATGATCCACAAATCTGGGACACAGAAGAATACATAAGAAATAGCTCTCTAATTTTGTTAAGAAGCCATATTATTCTGGTTGAACTAGCAATTTTTGCTGTCTTTGTTCTCCTGGATTTTAAGAGACAGAAAAAAATGTTAGTTTGTGATAGCAATGCATTGATTGCAGTAAAGAACAGCGTATAACCTTTTCTGCTCTCTCAACAACAGTCAATGGTATCTAACAAGATAGAAAAGATAATGCATTCTAGCTGCCATTTGCTGGACAAAAGGATAAAAGACATTTATTGTTATAGTTTGTTCCCTACTTGGCCCTGATTGTCAATTCAACTGATTATAAAAATGTTAGGCATTGTATATGGCAGATGGAAAAGTACAGAATGGGCATTTAAAAAAAAAATCAATGTGATATAGTCTAAAATGTTCATTCTTAACATATAAAACATCTTACATTTATTTCTTTTTTTTACATACAATAAAACCAACCCACTATGAAACTAATCTATTTTTAAATATCTTTTGTTGAAATGTTGTACACTCAAAATACAGAGTATATCTACCCACTGTGATCAACACAAGCACCATGGTTAAGTCTGGAGGCATTAGAATCACCAAATGAAAATACAGGTCATTATTTCAGGCAACAATTATTAATAAGTCAATGTCTACAATTACAGTAGGAATACACTGGGGTTAATTTTATTTATTTAGGAGCTGATGTTACCCATAGCGACCAATCTAGTACAAGTTAAAAAATGAAAGCATTGGGTGCAAATTAGCACCTATATTACTGCATTAGCCCCACTGTATTTTGCACAGTTCTACTTGTAATAGCCAAAAATATCTAAGCTAGGTCTATCACTCACTACTGCGACACCTACCCCCACCCAATCATCACGAATGCAACCTGGCTAAACCCATGCAGCTCTGTATTTTTATTTATATGAGCTACTTGGCACTAAATAGTAGAAATAATGGTTAAACCCAGGTCTCTGCCTTCCATTTTAAGCACAGGCACCTGGACATGTCAATTAAAGAAGAAGGAAAGCCATGATCACTGGGGAGTGCCAGAATGTTAGGCAAAATGTTAGGCACCCCCCAGGGATTGCAATCACTTACCTGATTCTTTGAACTAAAATAAGAAAGTAAACTTTTTAACTCTCAATATTATTCTGAAGACAGACGAGCAAAAGAAGAGGATCGCTTGGTTACATGTATCCCAGGCCGGTGCAGTTTTTGGCTAACAGGAGCACCGGCCTGGCGTATCAGTTAAGTGATTACAATCACAGGGGGTGCCTAATATTTGGTACCCCCCCCCCCCCCAGTGACTATAATAATGTTCCTTCTCCTTAAAGTGCAAGGGGGCAGGATGCAAAGTATAAAAAAAAATGGTGGTTTGCTCCCACCTTTGCACTTTGCACTCTGCCCTGCACTTAGTAAATGACCCCCATTGCATTCCAAATGCAATTTCACGGTCACATGAAAAAACTGATAGGTATTTAACTTTATTTCCATCTCATCTAGCAGGTGCCCAGTGGAAGTTTAGAGCTTAGAGGGGGAATTGTAGCACATGGATTGACAAAAGAACTATGGTTTTTGAAATATTTGTCTTGAAATAAAATACATTTTCTCACCAAGCTTTTATTGATTAAATCAATTTTTGTTTCTAAAATATGTTTGTATTCTGGGTTTGTCTTTATTCGTTCAATAAATCCTAGTTTGCTAACTCCATATGCTGCCATGGAGCCCAGGCTGTAGCTGAGCTGTGACTGCTTCCCTATGCATCTCACTTCCAGTGGAACTTGCTGAAATTCAATCCAAATGTCCCTGCTTTGGAAATAGAAGCTTAGCTATTTAACGATTCATAATACGCTTTTTTCCCCAGAGGCTTGTACAATAAAGATTAGAGCCATACTAATAAATGGGCAACCTCCCAGGCAGTTAGATCTGTTTCATATTATCTTTATTATTTATCGTTCTTCTGCAGACTGCTTTATTCATCTTCTATTTTGACATTTAAACTAGCTTCTGTGTGACTCGGTATACACAATATAAGGGCCATTGGCAGGGCCGGTCTTATAAACTGCGGGCCGAATAGTGGGCATATAGTCCCTGCCTTTCGATCTGTGACTGATGGTGTAACCCCACCTTTTCACATCTCTTTCTCTTGTTCCATTGGCCCCCAAGATTTCATTGCACAATGTGGCCCCCAAGCACTGGGCACTGACATACCAAGCATACTATATACAGTGTAAAACAGTGATTATTGGACCCTCAAGCACACTATACACAGTAAAAGACAGTGTGTACTCTGCGATAGCAGTATGAATTCAGTGCTTACTTGGTTTTTAATATCCCAGAACACATACAGTAGCTGCATTATCAGGCAATCGTTTTTGGGGGTGGGCTGGACAGCTTTATGTGCTTATTCCCACTGGTGCGGGGGCCCCATGGGTGCAGGGGCCTATTGGGCCCAATAGGTCCAATTGGTCCATTAGGCCAGCCCTGGCCATTGGTGTTTTGATTTCACTTTAATACATATAGTAAATTATATACATTAAAGAGAATTAAAACACACCAATATGTGTTAAATTCAACTATATTCAACTACTCAATATAGGTGTATTCAACTGAGCCACTTATCATGGAAAATAAAGGAAAGCCTGGCTTTAGTGAGGTGATTGTGAAATTGGGACTCTCTGCCATTGGAATACTGGGAGTAGTTTCTCAATAGCTGGAAATCCAGAGATTATGGTTTACTGTATTTCTTTCTGTCTCTTTTTCATAACTAGGAATTTGAATGCTAGGATTATAACCTACACCCTGGAGTGATATGCCTTTGTGTACTTGTTTACAACAAGTCATAGCCTTTCTTAATAATTTAAATCTCTTAAGACCTCATTTACAACCGCTATTGAGAACAAAAGTTTGCGTTACCGTTTTCTTGCTCTGCCCTACATTCAGCTGACTGACAGTAAAGTTTCGAGGGAAGATGCCCTATGAAACATTATTTGTTATTGCTGCTTTTTTAGCATGTCAGCAAGAGATCCATGCCTCAATCATAATTTACTATAGTATAGTTTACATTACTCCAGATTCTTGACATACGTTTACATTTAAGCTGTAATGCAAAAGAGAGATTTTAACCTCTTGCCTTCCTTATTTATACTCTCTAGGGTCATCCTGTATATATCATATGTATATTAGACACTCCCAGAGAGGAAATTGTATCAATGTATATATATATATATATATATATATATATATATATATATAGCACCTCCCTTTACCATATTTTCTGACTGCTGGGCTTCCTCCTGGTTCTTCCAAAATATAATGGTTTTCACCACATACGCTAGCCGTTGATGAAATATAAAACTCATTATTTAATCCAGTTACTAACACTGTCACAAAGTGGATCTTAAAACAATTAGGACACCAACATGTTGAACCAAAGTGGGATGATTTGATAATTTGGTCTGTGGGTCAGTGATTGGATCACAATGCAGTCTAATGAGTCCCTTTGGGAGAGAACCCCATTAACTCCCTCCAGAAGGAATTTTCAGATTTGCCAAAAAGGCATCTGCCTAATCTTTATCCTGATACTGGCCAGTAACACTGTTGGAAGGGCCCCTATACACGGTCCAATGAGCTTCTGATTTGGTCGGAAAGGGTAAAATTAGCAGCTTTTATCAGCCTGTCCATCGCAACTTGTAGATAGACCTCAACATCCCAGCACATATATTGCACGTGCTTATAATTTTGTAGACATAAATAAGTACCCAATCTCTTTAGCCATGTTGCTTGCAAGCCCATAATTTATGTCATTCATCAGAGGCAATTATATACTTTATATTACAGCTTTGTTTGTGTTTCATCACTGCAAAAATGTCCTTAGATTGAAAATATACATCCCAAAATAAAACACAGTTTTTCTCTCTTTTGACAAACTTAGATATGTCCAAAATTGCAGATAAAGCAGCACAAAAAATTGTATATAAGGAACACAATTTGCCAAAGTTGATCTTTGTTATAAAAGTCTGTTTGGGAAAAATTGTGGAAACAGCCCGAAACCCAGCGTGAGTTAGCAAATTTACTCAGTGTTTCCTTTATGATTGCTCAAGCACAAAGGCACAAGCAATCATAAATAGACCCTATAAAGTATAGTGGAACTCATACTGATAAGCAGTGTTGGACTGGCCCACCAGGATACCCAGGTGTCAGTGGGCCCTCCTGCTCCTGATCATTTGGCCTGCTTTATGGTCATTGCCTATTTCTGAATGAGAACAAAGAAGAGAAATAGTTGGAAGAGTAATGCTGGCATGTAAATAAAGTAGACTAGGAGAATAAAGAGGTTGGGTGAGGAAAGGAGGAAAAATAGTTTGGAGTTTGGGCCTAGGGTCTAAGGTTTTCTGGTGGGCCCCAGGGGTCCCATTCCGACTTGTTCCTGGGTGATACAATTTTCCTAGCATAGAGAAACTCTTTCTTTTTGTTTATAGGTAATTGTGGCATCACATCACACACCTACAAACTTTGAAACTGGACTGAAAGTGTGTTCTGGTGTGAGTGGTATAACAGTGCCCTCTTCATCAGGTACAAGGTGGCCTAGATTCTAGCATTTAATGAGCATAAAACCCTCACAAGCTTGTATCTTGGTCTGCACCTGCATGCTATTTGTACATTGCTGTCACAGCAGAATAATCTATATTTGGGAGACAACTAGTTCTACTCAGGGTCTGTTATTTTAATGGTCTGTGTGCAGAGATGTGATAATATTTGAAAGCTGCAAAGGAAAGGCCTCAGTTTCAATTTTTTCATGTATGAAGCAAATAAATAGGTATATTTTAGCTCTTTTATGTAAAGCCAGTTCAGTTCATATATCTCCAAATTAAATCTCTATTGAACATCAGGGAATTAGTGTGACCATTTTGAGATATATATAATATATAAATCACTATTTAAGTAATTGGCAAGAGAATTCAGATATTTCCTTGTGTCTCACAAACAGCACAAATTATATATATTTATACTGTGTGTATATATCTATCTACCGGTATTCAAAACATCTTATAAGACTGCACTCACAGGTTTTGCAAAGTGAAAAAAAAACTGGTAATTTATTAAACTGCCGTTTCAGTCTGAGCAGAGACATCGGTTTAATAAATTACCAGTTAAACATTGGTTTAATAAATTAATAATTAATATACGCATATATTTTCCAGTTAT
The DNA here is from genome assembly GCF_000004195.4 of Xenopus tropicalis. NCBI lineage: Eukaryota > Metazoa > Chordata > Amphibia > Anura > Pipidae > Xenopus > Xenopus tropicalis. The sequence continues at coordinate 124,713,851 of NC_030682.2, forward strand.
GATTAGAAAGTAGCAATTACCATAACACTAAACTGAAAAATCCTGATTGTTAATGCTTGATATGATAAAATAGTTATTGCACAAATATGTTTTTCATTATGTATTGTCTATTATAATATACAATAATTGCAACCACTTGTATTTTAGTTGTAACATTAACTCTCTGCAGGGAATTAGTATGTTTATGGCTGGTTACACAAGATGAGATACAATCTGCCATTTGGCAATCTGCTCATAATTATACATTCCCTGGTTAATAATCATATCTCCAAGTGTGTTTATGTATGTACATATACAGGTATTGGATCTGTTATCCACAAAGCTTTGAATTACGGGAAGGCCATCTTTCATAGAATCCATTTTAATCAATAATATTTTTAAAATGATTCCCTTTTCTCTGTAATAATAAAACAGTACCTGTACTTGATCCCAACTAAGATATAATTACCCCTTATTGGGGCAGAACAGCCCTATTGGGTTTATTTAATGGTTAAATGATTCCCTTTTCTCTGTAATAATAAAACAGTACCTTGTACTTGATCCCAACTCAGATATAATTAATCATTTTTAAAGGCAAAAAATGGGTTTATTTAAATTTTAAATTATTTTTTAAATATGGTGTTCCAAATTACATAAGACCCCTTATCCAGAAAACCCCGGGCATATATTTCTTTAATTGGACTTTATGTTCAAGACAATTCTCTGCCTATCTAAAGGCATCTTTATTTATAAAGGCTTTACCCTTTTTTCAGGTGGAAAGCTTAAGGTTATAGTTCACCACTACACAAGCATATAAGTGAATAGGAACGACTGGGAGCCTCCAGACAAACAGAGTTCAGGTGGAAAGTAACATACTTTTGCCGCCACTTTGTATGCCACCTATTATTGTCCTACGTGCCTCTGAATTCTCTTCACTCTTCTCTTCATTCTCTTGCTAATCTTACATCTTCAGCATTAGAAAATGTTGAAACTGAAAAATTCCTAGAGGCCAGAAAAGCAATTAAAAGGGTTTAGCATAGTGTCATCAACCCCCACTCTATGTAAGCACTTCCCTGTCTGTGACCTGAACATGGTCCCAAATTGTATGAAAAATGAGCCCACACAATTTAATAGTATTGCAATAATCAGTATTTCTCTCCAGTTTCCAGACCTTTAAGACCCAGGCAATCTTTACAGTACTAGGAAGCACCTTCTTAAACCATATTGTATGGCTGAAAACTGAACAGCTATCACTATAGTATCATGTGCAAATTGCTCTTCTTGGTGCCTTTCCTTGGTCAGATTTGATCCCTGAACATGAACGTGGCCTGTACCACATAAGCAGGTAGAGTATAACTCATTACCTGAACTTTCCAAGTAGGAGCTACCTCATTGCCATTCTTTAACAACTGTTGCTCTTTTGGTTTTGCTACTAGTTTTGCCATGGCTTCTGGCCTAGTCTTGTCTTTTGTACCTGCTTGTGATCACCCCCTTTAAAACTGCCTGAGGGTTTATTTTCAATGGCAAAGGGACAGTTATGGCTCTATGTACCTTGGTCTGGCAAGCTATAGGGTGTGGCAATTAAACACAGCCAGGAGTTAGTCTATATTGAAATATACGAAGCTGAATATAAAATTTGGACTATACAAATATAGAAAATACAGTGAAACCACACTTTTACCCTGATATTAAGTTTTTACTCATTTAGCAATGTTTTTTGTGGTCCCACTGACATGTAAAGCATAATGCATTTCCGTAATTTTACATTTTTGCTGATTTTACTGGTACCCTAAAAAAAGTCCTGCAGTGACTGCATGCACACTGGCACAGAACTCATTAACTCATGTAGCCCCAACTGGTAAGACAGAATGATCTGAATTTGCCATCCCAACAACAGGTATGCATTGTAGGGTTCCATCGAGGCTTTGGATAAATAAGCATAAGTATTTCAGATAGCACCAATGTCTGGCCCCTTAGGGAATATACAGATCAGTTTTCTAGCATCAACTAAGCAACTCATCTTGCTCTAGACCCAGTTTATTGTATTTGGAGATTTTAATATTATTTCTATCAATCTCTGATTTGCAATTAATAATGTCTCTCACTTTCCTATCATGCATTTTATTAGTCCTGCAATCTCTAAAGTCTCCTTGACCTTCTCTGCTAAAATAAGAAAGGTTCCTGCTAACTGGAATTTCCACTGAACATAAAAAGCTTACGGAAACAATATATTGTGTCAGTTCCATGAACTACACCTCTTAAAAGCTGCCTATATGGCAGTTTATGTGTCCTGGCTGCTATGAACTCTACCTGAAGGTGCCTGTGTCACAAAGGAAGAAGAGCTGGTTTAGCTTAAATACTGGAATAAATGAGAAAGTTAATTTAACTTTGGGCCTGTAGCTGAAAAAGCAACTAATTTCTGTGTCAAAATTCTTGTGCCAATTATTTAGTCCTTTGTTAGGGAGAGATTTTACCCATAATGAATCTATTGCTGTGGGGCTGGCCATATCTCTTCATCCAAACATAAACTGGGCACAAAAAGTGAAGCGGGTTAGTATTGTCAAATTGATAAATAATGCATTAATTAATAAATACATTTACCAATGCTTTAAAAATATAAATCAATTAAATATTTAGCTTAAAGATGTACATAAAGACAGATATTAAGCAAATACCTGTTATAGCAGAGCAGGGTCAGAGAACAACAAGACAAGGATGCCTCCTCAACCGGCACCACTGCCAACAATATCTCTTTAAGTCTGCTAAAAAATAATTTAAACATGAAATAAACCCAACAAAATTGTTTAACCTCCAATAAAGATAAATTATATCTTTGTTGGGATCAAGTACAAGGTACTGTTTTATTATTACAGAGGAAAAAGAAATAATTTTCTAAGACTAATTATTTGCTTAAAAAGAACTCTATGGGAGATGGCCTTGCAGTAATTCAGAACTTTCTGGTATCTGGTTTCTGGATAGCATATACCATGCACTAGTATTCTTCCTCAGCCTTACAAATGTATATTTAGTCTTGGCTGTACCTTACTGTATACTGTACTATATTATATGTGTCATACGTGAATGCACTACATTACAGGCCACACATATATATGAATGCAGTCTCTTCCCCACAGCCATCTATTAGTACACAGTGTGAATAACAAGTAGATATAATTATGGGTGTCTACAGACAATTCTCTATGATGGTATCTGAAGGGCTTAGAGACTCTGCCAAACAAATGTTTTTTGTTAGTATGTATGTATATGTATGTATGTATATCTTTATTTATAAAGCACTACTTATGTACGCAGCGCTGTACAGTAGAAAACATTAATACAAACAGGGTGTTAAGATAATAGATAAATACAAAGTATAATAATAAATACAGATAAATACAGTTGCAATAAGTTAAGAGTCGAGGACACAAGAGGATGGAGGTCCCTGCCCCGTAGAGCTTACAATCTATATGGGAGGGTAACTAACAGACACAAATAGGCAAATATAAGTGCTGTAGGTCACAGTGGGTGACACTACAATATAAGTGCCAGTTCCCAGATCAGGTGCTGGGCGAGTGCTCCAAAAGGTAGTCTTTAACCTTAGTTTTAAAAAGACTGGGGGAGGATTCTCTCCGGAGGAAATCAGGGAGGGCATTCCAAATGTAGGGGGCAGCCAGGCAGAAAGGTTTAAGACGGGAAACCGCAGTAGTAGTGGGGGGCGCAACCAAACGATTGCTCTGCGAGAAACGAAGGAGTTGGCCGGGAACATACGGAGACACAAGGGAAGAGATGTAGTGAGGGGCAGAGGAATGGAGGGCTTTGAAGGTTAGGAGAAGAAGTTTGTAAGAAATTCTTTGTTTGATAGGAAGCCACGATAAGGACTTTAGCAGGGGAAGGGCCTGAACTCTCCTGGATGAGAGGAGGAGAATTCTGGCAGCAGTGTTTAATATAGACTGTAGGGGGGAAAGATGGGAGTTAGGGAGGCCGGTTAGGCAATATATAGACAATCTTTTGTATATTTACCTATTAAGATATGTATTTTACTAAACCAATGAAATATACTAGTATTCTGCAGTATTTGCTCCATTTACAGTAAAATGATGTAAAGATTTTTGCCTTTCTTAGTGATTTTGTTTTTATTCCAGGTGACTGTCGAGACCCAAGAATGACTGGCAAAACACAGACCAGCAATGTCACAAACAAGAATGATCCAAAATCTATCAATTCAAGAGTTTTCATTGGCAATCTAAACACCGGCATTGTCAAAAAAGCTGACATTGAGGCCATATTTGCAAAGTATGGGAAGATTGTGGGTTGCTCAGTACATAAAGGATATGCGTTTGTACAGTACATCAGTGAGAGACATGCACGCGCTGCAGTCACAGGAGAAAACTCACGGATTATTGGGGGCCAGCCATTAGGTGAGTGTTCATATTCTTTGCTATTTTCACATTAATGTTTTATAAATCTTTTGTATGCAATTTTTTAGAAACAGAACAAACATTTGTTCTGGTGGAAATATTTTGCCCAGAAACTCAAGGCACAATATACTGCATTTATTATATATGCATTTCATTTCCATTTGTTTTGCCTTTAAAACATCAAACCAGACCTAATGCTGTTCCCATGCATGAAAAGGGGTTAACTAGAAAACGTATATTTTCTTCCTGTTATCTGCATGGTTTCCAAATCAGTGCTTTAGTTCAGCTCTGCTTCTTATGATTCATTTACAAATATGATCCGATATTTAGAACCTGTTCTTGTATATAATGCAAAAGAAGCAAGCAGCTTATATATAGTACAGAAACACTCAAGTGAATGGGTATAATGAATAAGGGCAGTACAGGAGGAACTGTTCCACTTTGCTCAGTGTGCACCCCAGGTTTTATACAATGACTACTGTAACATGACCAGGCGTCCTTATATTATGGATGATTTATCCATACCCACAGTATGAAAGTATGAATATGGTCCTGCTCTAAGAACCATGAGACAAAAGTTAATTTTTTCACAGGCTAACTAAGATTCTATATTTATTAGTTCTCCTGCTGTAGGTAAACTGTTAGTATTTTTAGGTTGCTTTATTAATTTTTATAGCACTTTGGGAATGAGGGTGTTCTGTTTCCTAATTCTCACACAAAGTGCACAGTGCTGTTATGGCAAAGGCACAAGTTTGTTACTTTGTGTCTGTAATTTAATTGTACACTATTGATGTGCACGCCGGCCTGAAACCAGCAGGGGCCAGGTGGGTTTAGGTTGATAAATGGGCCACCACTGTGGGTTACCGTTGCCCAGCCATGGCACACATACTTTGTCTGGGCTCCAGAAAGCTATTCTTATTGTTGGTGGGATGATGTTTTTTTGCCTCCTTCTGACATTGTCTCTGGGCTAAGATGGGGATTTGTGTCTTGCCTGGGGCTTCAAGTCCATTCTCAGACTTGGACTGTCAGGCCAGGGTTGAAAAAAGGCGTTTTAGGATGATGGATCAAAAAAATTCCATCCTGCAAATCCTTATTGTACACTCCATCAGGATCTTCCACTTAGACAAATAGCAAAAGCTCCATTAGAAACAATATGGCTAATTTATGACTGCAAACACAACTGGAAACAAAACTAGGCATGCATTGATTATAAATATACTTGGAATCATTGGCAGAGGGTGATTTTTTTGTTTGGGGAGGGTAAAGATGGGCCATACACAGTCTGACCTAAAGCTAATGAGAGACATAGGGGATTCACTGCTCCTACACTATAACTAGAACCTCCCACACTATAACACTGGCACTCATGCACAACATTATTTTGTTTCCCAGCTGTGCAGTCTCATGAGGGATCCATTGTAACTAACTAGAAATGAACAAAACATGTCAAAAGCAAAAAAAAAAAAAAAGTGCAAAAAAACAATAACAACAAGTATATAGGGACTGGAGCAAGGGTGATAAGGGATGATACAGTATAGTACCTGTGGGAGTGGGATGATACAGTATAGTACTTGTGGGAGTGGGATGATACAGTATAGTACCTGTGGGAGTGGGATGATACAGTATAGTACTTGTGGGAGTGGGATGATACAGTATAGTACCTGTGGGAGTGGGATGATACAGTATAGTACTTGTGGGAGTGGGATGATACAGTATAGTACCTGTGGGAGTGGGATGATACAGTATAGTACCTGTGGGAGTGGGATGATACAGTATAGTAACTGTGGGAGTGGGATGATACAGTATAGTACCTGTGGGAGTGGGATGATACAGTATAGTACTTGTGGGAGTGGGATGATACAGTATAGTAACTGTGGGAGTGGGATGATACAGTATAGTACCTGTGGGAGTGGGATGATACAGTATAGTACCTGTGGGAGTGGGATGATACAGTATAGTACCTGTGGGAGTGGGATGATACAGTATAGTACCTGTGGGAGTGGGATGATACAGTATAGTACCTGTGGGAGTGGGATGATACAGTATAGTACCTGTGGGAGTGGGATGATACAGTATAGTACCTGTGGGAGTGGGATGATACAGTATAGTACCTGTGGGAGTGGGATGAAATCTGCAGCAAAAATTCAAGTTGGTAAGGTTCTTAGGTAAAGTTTACAGCCTGCAGATCCTTCTTATCTGTCTTCATTTCTGCAGTGCGTTTAGTTTGTAATATCTCCCCCAGCCCCTGTGCTCTTGTGTTGTAAATGAACCCTTACAGCTGTGAGACTGAGTAAACGGGTCCTGATGTATACACCATACAGATAAACCTGCAATACCTTACAATAAAAACAACAGTTTTACAGCTGATAGCTCAGTTCAAATAAACGTTTTTTTTTTAATATTTTGTGTGTTACTGGTCCTTTAACATAAAATGTCATCCAGGAAAGCAGAGTGTGATGAATTTCCGAGGTGTTCGGGGAATCCGTAACTGTAATCTGTGGCCTGTAATGATAAAGGCGACAGAGAGTTTGAGCAACATTGGAAGAGACACCTTTGTACTTTTTAGAAATTGCGGTTTAGTGAGAAGTCAGACCGTAGGGGAGGAAGGAACACGGTTTTATGTGCATTTTTATTTAGATACTGCCGGTAGGTGAGAGAACCCTGCTATATTACAAGTCACAGAGAACAGTAAAAGCATAACATAGATAAAGTGTAAGTGCAGGAAGGCTGAGAAGCAAAGCATTCTGGGCCGCTGGAGACATAAAGCACACAAGATAAAGATAGGATGGAGTGAATTGTGTTAATAAATGAGCACTTGGTTTTTATTTGCGTTTCTTCTCAACTGAATATCGTGGAAAGCTAAAATGAAATAAACTGATTAATAATTAAGATATGAAATAATAAAGCTGAATACCTGTTCATATTATTCCCCTGTATTTATTCTTGTTTTACGGTTTCATTTAACTCTAAACCTGAAAAAAGCACTAGTGGTTTTGTACAACACCCGCTCATCTGCAAAGAAGAGGGACATTTACTGAGTTGCACTTCCCACCAGCCTCTTCCCCCAGAATGAATATGTTGCCTTAAAACACATGTGCCCCAACATAAACAACTCCACATTTGGCCAAATATGTCTTTTTTATCAATAATGTTCTTCAGAGGGATTGTCTGTAACTCTAATGATCACAGCCATATTAATGCAGGGATTGACAAGCTGCACCTTGCAGGGCTATGCTGAGGGTGATATTTGGGGTTAAATTGTTGCCCTGTATTATACTGAATTGGAGCAGTGGGAAGATTATGATACCATTTTACTGTATCCGCAAGCAGGGGCTCGTAGCAAAATAGTCTGGCAGCCTCTGCTTTAATGAGTTTGGTCTGACAACCTCTGCTTTAATGGGTTTGAATCACTTTTAATGAAAAACAACAAAGCCCAACTACTTACAAGTGCTGTTAAGATATGGGGCTATATTGTGCCTCTAGGGGCACAAATTTTTTAACACTTGTGCTTAACCAACAAATTGTGCTCTGTACCTTGAACCAGCTACTCCTTTGCTGGCACATCCAGTGCAAGGTACAAGAAACAGGGGGCCCAACACATAAGATGGGGCTTTGTGGTAAAAAAAATCATGCCTATTTGCACCTGTTTGTTGCACTTTTCCTTTTGGCAACAAGGGGTCCTCTGCACTCGCCCATTACCAGGATATACGTATATATAGGACATGAAGACATTCTGTGCATCCTATATATATATATAATTAATGGGTGAGTGCAGAGGGGCTCTTGTTGCTGCCTGTATGTATTTGGTGGTCACAGCCTCAATGCGCCCCCACCTTATGGTTTAAAACTTGGTAATTGAGCACAATGTTCCCTTTTTTGCTATACTTTTCCCTTTGGCCCCATTCGCAAATGAGCCCTAAGGTGTTCATATTTCATATTAAAGGGGGGGGGGGGTAGTTGGTCTATCTCTTTGTATTCTCTTTATTTGTATGTATTATGGCAACCATTAACCAAAATCTGAAGTTTTATTTCACCTTTTTCCAATATACTTTTACTGCAATAATTCTTGCAAGAAGCATCTTTGAGAAATGGGAGACCTCTCTTTTCAATGATCTAAATCCTTATTTTATTCAACTGAAAGAGGGCTACAACATTTCTAGAAAATGTATGTTTGTGACATATGTTTTCCTGGTGACACTCCCTAGTATTTCTGTCATAAAGTTCCCTGCCTGCCCTCAGCCTTATGGTTACATTAAGAGTGAAGGCACACAGAGATACTAGTAGCAGCTACTTGTCACGGCTACTAAAATAGACAATGTTGAGCATTTACTGATAATTGTTTCTACATGTGTTTTAGCAGAGGCAATTCTCAGTATTGTCTATGACAGGATATTTTCTGTCCTAGTATCTGTGACAAATAGCTGCTACTAAGTAGCTCTGTGTGTCTTCGACCGAAACTGGATAGTTAGTAGTTGCTACTCATGACTGCCTAGGATAAGGATTCATTGTTTCATACCACAGTAGATTAGACAAGCAGCAAAACCTATTTATGGTCAACTACATGTTGCAGCTACTAATGTACCCATGGGATTTAATCTGTAACCAAAATGAAACATTAAGTGGATGGCACATAAAAATGGAGGCTCACCCAGCTGAAACATGAATAGCTATTATGGATGCATGCCATATATGAGATTTGACTGCTAAGCCCTTGCTCATAATTGCAGATAAGAATTAAAGAGCAGTAAAGGTTTATGGGCTATATGATGTGTTTCCTCGTGTATATCTGTGCATGAAAAACAAACAAAAAAAAAAATGAGGACTTTGCCTTCATGGACCACAGATGTTATTCTTCTATGCACTAACATCTGGCAAAGTAGCCATTTATAAATAATTAGCCTACATAACATTATACAGAGGGAAGGAAAAGGTCTTGTTATACAGTACTGAGCTATTGTTAAGGCAATCCACGTTCATTCTTACTACTATAATATAGGGCTCATTTGGGACCCAGGTGCAGCAGCATTGCACATTCTCTGGTTTTGTTCTAACAGCCATAGGCCTCTGTACTCCATTATGGAGCCCTGTGGCACCCTTAGTTAATACAGTGCTCCTGCGTTAGTCAGTTATTTGTTAGTGATTGGTGGGCGGGGGGTGGCATGTAGCCATCACTTTTGTGCTCCTTAGTGCTCTTGCCCTTGTGCCCCCAGGGGTTGTAAAGGACCCCTTTGATGTGAGTACACCTACTACATTCATTTTGCACTTCAGCTATCTGTTCAATAAAAAAGTGAGGCCAATAACATGGCTTTAACATGTAACAGCCTTCTAATAAGGTTACCAGATCAACAGCATTTAGAATAAATCAGAACACCTCTGCTAAATGCCAGTTGCTGAGCTGCACTGATTGAAAAACTGATTATTGCAGTCAAATTAAATTAATCCCTTGGAGTTGATCTTACTAGATACGTCCCTCATTTTTCACATGGCCTGGTAACCTAATTGCATAAGGACTCTTACACACAAATGTTTTCTTTTGCGTTGACCTGTATTTGCTTTTTTATGTGGTCCTTCACAAGGGAACACATGAGTTATCAAAGCCCATTTGTTCCTATAGTTGCTGCACTTGCAGCGCCACACTGAACCGTCAGCTTGCGGCATTCTGTCTGCATTCAGAAGTTCCTTATTGCGCAGGGGCTTTGTTAACTCATAAGTTGCCTTGTGGAAGAACTTATAAAAAGGGAGGGGAATACGTGATAAAATGCTCACGTGTAAGAGGCCTAAGTGCATGATAAACATGGCTTTCAGTTGGACAGGACACTGAAAATGAACATAGTGAATAAGAACAAACAGAGGTATAGTTATAATAAATATGACAAGTGGCAATAAATATGCCAGGGGCGTTTTAATACATAGTTGGGACGAGGTCCCTGCCCCAAAGTAATGTAAGTAATGAGCCCATCCAGTATCATATAGGTCATGGACAGCCAAATATTGCTTAGAAAACCTGATAGGGTTTTGTCATATTTTCGGTATAAAGAAACCATAAAGTAATGCCAGCCTAAATCTACTAAATCTAAGGGGGTTTATCGACGCCAATGGGAGTTTTCCTAGGCAAAGTCAAGCCATATGTTCAATTCGAATTTATGGGTTTTATTCGAGTTTGTTTTGAGTTTGAAACTCGAATATTGGAGTATTTGAGTTCATTTTATTTGCACAAGTTAACCACTTTGATAAATAAGCAAGCATTCGATATGAAAGTTTAATCAATTTTAATCGAATTCACAAATTTGAAAACTGATAAATAAGCCCCTATGTGCAGTTAGTATAAAAGCAAAAGTTTCACCCTAAATCTTTACTCCTGCCTCGAGTTGTTTTCTTTTTTTGGTTCAATACCCTATACAGTGAGCATCAATTCATCCAGTCTGCAAATGCCAATTTAGTTTTCTTTAAATCAGTGTTAATTGCTTTGATGTCAAGTATTCTGAAACATTGCTGGCCCTGACAGACATCAATAGATACAGAAAGGCCAAAATCTATCCTCATCTGCCATGACCTTTTATAGTCTTCTTTAAAGCTATAATAATTTACTTAATTAAACGAAAAGTAAATCCATAATTTAATATAGGGTCCCGGTATAGGCCCCCTCCTCTTTCCCTAGGTATATCAAAATGACACCCCAGAATATCCTTGATCCCCCGTACCTGAACTGAAATGGCAGAGCTGTGCAGCAGGATTGGTGGCAGCCATGTTTGGCTGCTTTACTTCCCATTACTGACTTTCTAACACTGAGTGCTGAATGGGAGTATGTACACTTGAATCCCATCTATTTATTGCTTTAAGTGTTCATGCTCCTGGTCAGTGCTTGTTGCTAGAGGGCCATGGGCAGGAAGTAAGTTTGCCAGACATGGTGGTGCCAACCCTGTGGCACAGAGTGGTGGAACCCAAAATTTGTAAGGCAATTAAGGCTCTGAGCTGAGCAAATAAGGAATTATTTTTATTGGAAGTTTGGCTGCTTTCATGTACAATTTGTCTTGGATTGCACCAACATGCAGAGTATCGGGCACACAGACGCAAGGGAATACGGGAATTAACTACTGTCTTGATGCGGTGTTGCTTCCACAACCTCCTTTGAAAGTATCAACTACAAAGGCAACTAATTTAAACCTAAATCACACGCTAACGGTGTTTCTAGAAAAGACACCACTTGTGTGCACATTGACTAAAAAACATTGATTAACTGACTGGAAATGCAGATATGGGCACTAAGGATGAAGTAAGTGGTGAATATGACTATACTGCTAACCATATATCTGCACCACAAGTCTACCAGTCATTGTGCCGGGGTCACACCATTGTGGTTTCATTGCACACTGGACATACGATCAATAGGCCAATACATTATGCTACATAAACTACATAATCAGGAAAGCAAGAACTTCTGCTGGAATTTAGGTTAAATTAAATGAATTAAAACTGAATCATGTTATATATGTTGTGAATAAAAAAAAATCTCCTGCATTGCTGCCATCGCGGGCATCGGTTAGCTGATGTGCGTGTCAGATTAAAGTCTACATATTCGCTACTGACGTTCCCATGGGGTGCAGGCCTTTCAGACACAAATTCCCATTCAGTGGCTGAGCTTAGCGGGGGAAAGGGATTTTGCTCAGAATTGAGAGACAAGTTATATACGTAAGGTAATATGTTACAGGATATTTAGGCCTATGGTGTTATTTTAGAGACATGCAATACATGCAACGCAAACAAACACAAACAATTTCCAAGGCCGGCAAGGTGCAAAATGTGAAAAACATGGCACTGTTCCCACATCTTTATATATATATATATATATTTATAGTATTTTGTCCCTTCCCTTTTGTTCCCATAAATCCCATCCCTAATCTGGTAGAAGTCATAATTAAACACACATACATTAATCATGGAGTTAATAAAAAAAAAAACTGCTGTTATTTTATGAAAGAAACAGTTGGCAATTTATTTAAAATAATGGAGGAGTGTTCTGCCTGGTGCACGGCCTCAGGTAAGACCGCACTTACAGATGATTATTTTGGACAAAATACTCTATTGCACAGTTTCACAGAATGAAGGAAAGCCCCTAAGGATTGTTCTAAATCATGAGAACGGAGCAGGCTACAGTGCAGCAGACAGCGTTGTACAATGACAGATATATAAAGCATGCGTTTGACTTTCCGGCAGACTATTCTCTTCAATGCACATGTAAGTTAAATGCTACATTTACATTTTCAGTGTAAACTTTCCTTCCCTGTTATATTTATTAAATGTATTATTTGTTATAAAACCTTACATTATTCCATTTTGGTTTAAAAAAAAAAAAAAAATTATAAGAAAAGTTAAAGCCACATTGCTCTCTAGTGGCTAAAAAGCACAGTACATAATACAATAAGGGTTTTATCAACAGTTTTTTTCAATAATACTTTCTACAATTCCTGTTAGTTTATGAAAAACGTTAATATACTAGTACATTGAGTAAACATCACAACGCTCATTATTAAGGCAATATGCTGGACATAGGTGATGCATAATTTAGGTGTATGGGTTTGAAGTATGTAACTTTCTCCAAGATTCAGAGAGGTCCACCAGAGGATTTTACTGAAGCTCTGAAGTCACTGTAAGAACAAGCATTGTATAAATATCTGATATACCCTATATGGGCAGACACCAGTCTGGGCAATATGAATTAGGTCCTGTCTTTGCTGCTATAGTAGTTGTTCTTCTTCTGGGAAGGCTTCCCACTACATGTTGAAACATTTCTGGTAGGGTTGATGCCTTTTCTGGAAAAAAATACCGCCCTTCCTAAAGTTTTACATTGGCATCAAGCATCATTAAATACTGACCAGTTGACAACCATAGTTATTGGTGTGATTTGCTTCCATTCAGCCTTAAGAACATTAGTGAGGCTGGGCACTGATTTTGGGGGTCAGATCAGGCTGCAGTTCATTCCAAAAGTATTCATTTGGGTTGAGGTAAGGGCTGGGCGCAAGTTATTCCACTCCAATCTCAGTGAACCCATTCTGTACAGACCTTGCTTTGTGCATGGAGTTATTATCCTGCTGAAACAGGAAAGATCCTTTCCCCAACTGTTGCTAGGATTTCCACCTTTTTAAAATAGTTTTACCGGTCAGTATAGTGGGCTGCAATGAAAAAGGGCATAAGGGTTCAGTGGGAGCAGTGACATGAAGGGGTGGGTGATGACGAAAGGGTGTTACAAATTTACTGGCAACCATATTGCTGGTAAATTTTTAATACTGGCTCCAGGGGTTTCCCAGGTAAAATGCCATCTGGGTGGCAACTCTAACTGTTGCCACAAAGCACAGAACTGTCACAAAATTATATGTTGTAGCCTTTAGGTTTGCTATCACCAGAATCAGGGCCCCTTAGCCCAAACCATGGAAGACAGCCCTAGACTATTATTCCTTCTTCACCAAAATTTCCCATCAGCATTATTAATTCAGCCAGGCAGTAATCTCCTGGCATCTGCTAAACCCAGCCTTTTCCATCAGACTGACAGATGGCAAAATGGCATTTATTCACTACTCCAAAGACCTACTGCAGTGACCCTTACACCACTCCAGCCAACACTCTGCATTGCACATGGTGATGTGCTGGCATTGCTCCTGGTGACAGTTTCGAACTGAGCAGCGAGTGCTCCAACTGAGGAAATTTCATATGAAGGATGAAGAGGGTGTCAGAATAGTTTTGGCTAAAAATGTGTCTGGATACCTTTGGCCATATAGTGTATATTTTGTTCTGCTGTTATTTTTCTGCAGATACAACAGGAGGAGGTTGAAGTGTCTAGGGCCAAATTATAGCTGTGTCAGTCTCCAAGGTGGCAACATGATTTTATATGTCAAATGCAAAATTATTTAAAATCATAATGGCGCATGGATCGATTCCATCCAGTCTCCAGTCTCTTTTGTGCAGTCATAAGCTGCCATTTATAGCAGGGCAACCAATGGTCACAGCTTCTGTCAAAGGTGCAATCAACTAACATCCTGGACTCATGATCAATAGTAAGGCCTGATAAGTAGTTTTCTCCTTGTATCTGTATATAATAATATTTGGCATTTTACTGCTAGTAGATTAGCCATATTCTGATGGGAGAGGGAGTGAATTCTTTTTGGGGGGGGGGGCAGGAGAAGGGAGAGAGATGCACAGACTCTGTGTTCTCAGTGTTCTCTATTAGTTTTGTTGACAAAAACCTATTCCCTTGAAGAAAGGACCAGTACAGGTATCGTACCTGGTATTCAGAATGCTTGAAACCTGGGGTTTTTCGTATAAGGGATCTTTCCATAATTGGGGTCTCCATACTTTAAGTCCATTAACAAATAACTTAAACGTTAAATAAACCCAGCAGCATTTACCTCAATATGGAATAATTATATCTTACTTGGGTACTTCAAGTACAAGGGACTGTTTTATAAATACAAATAAAAAGAAAATGTGTTTTCAAATTTTGAATTATTTGAATGATTGAGTTTATGGGAAATGACCATCCCATAATTTGGAGCCCATAAGGGATCCATACCTGTACAGGAACAGCTGAAAACATGTTTATAATGGGCCTCATTGGGTTTTGCCTATAAAAGCAAATATTGTATGGTACAAGTGGTAGTTAGCAGCCCTATTTACAGTGCTCTTTACAAATAGGTACAGGCCTGAAAAAATCAAGGAGGTCATTTGCTGGCTCTTGATCCACCCATTTCCCTCGCCCATATATAGGGATGTTGGTGTCTATGCACCCTGTACCCCCAAAGTATACAAAGGGGCAGGCTCAAGTGATTTGGGGTATTGTAAGGTACAGTGGGAGGAGGGTAATGACCTTCATCCTTAGTTAGGGGAGGGTTTAGTTATCTGGTAATGCATTCTAATCTCTGGCACTGCCTAAGAAGGCCTGCCCGTGCATTCTGGTGCTTCCTCAGCCTCTACATGCCAGTGGAGTGAGGATCCTGAAGAGCGCCCCCACGTCCATTTTGTGCTGGATAACAAAGAAGTAGCAGGACACGACTCACTACAGCATTTGTAGTGCTTAATAATCATAAGCACACATAGGAACCACCATCCATATGCTAAATAATGTGAATATTCTTCTATAAAAAATCAGAATTGTGTAAATATACTCGGACTTGTACTGTCTTTTTTTTTACAAAAAATATCAATATAACTTTGGAAGCAAATCAAGTGCACAGATGGGACTTTTATTGTGAGTCTAAAAGTGTTAAAAGCAACATTAACAATGAAATCCTTGTTTCACATTTAAAGGGATATGGACACTATTTGGACATTTCTGCTGTGCCTTAAGCTGGCCATACACGCACCGTTATTATTGTACAAAACCTCGTTCCGTTCAATATTCAGTGCTTGTATGGCAGATCTACGTGGCGATATCGGTCGTCTCGTTGATTGGACGGGTTAAAAGATTTTGATTGAGCTCCGTTGAAGGCACCCCAAGCAAAATCTACGTTTATCACTGAATTGGCTGCTGGAGTTAGAATCCCTATCGTTTCTACCTCCATGTCTGACGATTCAACCCTGAACATCAGGGGGGGATTGGAACGATCTTTCCTGCAACCAATGGTCACAGAAATGATCATTATTGCTACGTGTATGGTAACTTTTACCCTCGACTTAATATCCCCAGGATGGCAACACTTAGGGGCTGATTTACTTACCCACGAACGGGTCGAATGGAGTCCGATTGCGTTTTTTTCGTAATGATCGGTATTTTGCGACTTTTTCGTATGTTTTGCGATTTTTTCGGATTCTTTACGAATTTTTCGTTACCAATACGATTTTTGCGTAAAAACGCGAGTTTTCCTATCCATTACGAAAGTTGCGTAAAAAGTTGCGCATTTTTCATAGCGTTAAAACTTACGCGAAAAGTTGCGCATTTTTCGTAGCGTTAAAACTTACGCGAAAAATGCGCAACTTTTCGCGTAAGTTTTAACGCTATGAAAAATGCGCAACTTTTTACGCAACTTTCGTAATGGATACGAAAAACTCGCGTTTTTACGCAAAAATCGTATTGGTAACGAAAAATTCGTACAGAATCCGAAAAAATCGCAAAACATACGAAAAAGTCGCAAAATGTTCGTTTTCAAGTCGGAACTTTTCCAATTCGGGTCGGATTCGTGGGTTAGTAAATCAGCCCCTTAGTAATGCAGATGAAGACACTTCCAGCAAGCTACTGTGTGCTGCGCCAGTAACGCCATGAGAGTCTGATTTGTATGGCGCAAGTCAGTGGCAGCTCTCGACGCAGGCCACTAAGTATGTTCTGCACTGCTGGTAATTCAAGGGCAATAAGGCACATGAGCACAAAATAAAGATACCCCTTGGTTGGTCTCTTTAATGCCGCGTTGCTTGAGGGCTGTACTGCCACACATTGTTGGTAAAGGGTGTATGAGCCCATTGATAAGATCTTTGCCCATCTTAAAGGTGCTTTGCCAGATGAGATACAACCTAGATAACAGGAACTGCTAAAAAAATATTTGTTTTTAGATTTACAGGCATTTTTTAATTAAGAGGGTATGTTTTCCTTTTTAAAATGCAATTATTCTAAGAATGCGAAGTATCCCTTGTGCAGTTACCATTTAGAACAGGCTTCCCCACTGAATATACCTGAGCAGTTGCTCATAATCTTTCAAACCAGCCTGCGGCATTTCTACCTGATATGTAGGCAACAATGTGCCTGTAATGCTAAGCAGTATTTAACAATTTATTGCTTGTGGCCTCAAAGGAGAAGGTATAAGAAGACTCTGGAAATGGTAGTTACATATCCAGAATGAATCATTTAACAATTCCGCTGATATTGTTTTGTTACGTTTTATTGTCTCCCCCCCCCAATAGAATACAGTTTTATTGCATTATATAGTCAGAAAGGAAATGCCTTATATCATTGCAATTAATAGCAGGACAATACATAATGATTTTTGAATGCTCTAGGTGTTAACACCATACACTGAGTATCTAGAACAGTATATGATAATGGAGTAACATATTAATTAAAGTAGATATCTGTACTTTGCCTGTATGTGCATATTAGTTCTTCTTCCATACTGGATTGCTGCTGGAAGCATATGAATACCTCCTGTTTTAAGAAAGATCTTGGCGCTTGTCTTGTGTTTGAGAAGGGCTCTTGGGTTCTATCACTTTGAATTCTACATTGTCAGGGACAGGGAACTGAATAACTGGATATAATACCTAATATTATATGTATGTAATTGAGTATACTTACTAGCAGGCCATGGTTCACTACACTAATTTGCCACTACCTTGAATCCTATATCATTGGAGAACCCAGTGGTTCTCATGCAAAGGTTTGGCAAGAACAGACATGAGTGGACTTATAACCCAGTTTGAATGAGTTTGAAATGTGTAATAAACACATTATATGACTATAGCATAAAAATGTCATGTCCTTAATGGTTTGGCTCAGCAGTATGACAATAAAGACTGTACATTGGGCTGTACATTGTATTGAATGCCTGAAGGGGTTCCTGACTGACAGACATTTTCAGTCTATGCATGCAAAGTAGCTCATCTTCCAGATGGGCCAATAAAGGCACTGATCTGGTATTAATGCAGTTGGGTGATGCATTTGCTGACATAGGTGGTAGTTCAGGACCCACATCTCAGGGAGAACCCAAATCCACCAGTCAATCAGGGGCCCACCCACTAAAGCATGATCTGAAACCTTATTGAGAGGGTGGGTGCTAGGTTAAGTTCTGACTGTTGCACAGAGAAGGCTTCAGTATGGCCCAGGGCCCAAGGTGCTCCTCATTAACTACTGCATTGAACAATATACCACCGTGTCCAGTCAGTACACAGAGATCCAGATTGCCTCCCATTATCTGCCTGGCATGCCCATGTGTAACTAAATAAAGATACCAAGGCATGAAACATATTACAATAATAAATCTATAATTGTAAAACAGAATCTCGTTTATACAAAGCATGCTAACCTTAATAAATGTGTTCAATAAAAAATGATATTTACTGCATATCAATGAGCTTGCAAAAGCCCCATAAATGCAAGTGCTTTAAAGCCATTAATAA
Source organism: Xenopus tropicalis (assembly GCF_000004195.4). Taxonomy (NCBI): domain Eukaryota; kingdom Metazoa; phylum Chordata; class Amphibia; order Anura; family Pipidae; genus Xenopus; species Xenopus tropicalis. Next base: position 124,732,339 of record NC_030682.2, read on the forward strand.
CAGTTACAAGACATGAAGTCACAATAGCAATAAGTTTGAATATAAACTAAAATAGGACCCGACATTTCGTTTATGTACTATAATTGCTTAAATTAACCAAAGGGAGAGTAACTCATTTCATTTAAGAAGATAATACAATGAAAAAAACAAAATTAGTGCTAATCTTCTTAAGTAATAGAGCAGGAAAGTCAGCGTTTTTTTACAATTCTTTTTCATTTGCTCCGAGGGAAAATAGAACACAATCATTACTTGTGAGCGGGAATCTTAATAAGCTCATAGGAATTTGGTACATGATAGGCAACGATGGAAATACATGTAGAGCTGTCAACCTGGCAGCACAGATTCTCGGGGGAAGTTTTACCCCGATTCCCGAAAGTGATGTCACTTCACCCATATAAACTTATTTATTGTGACTATCAATATCTTCCCTCATGCCTCATTCCCATCAAGCCCCAGGAACATGAAAACAGCAAGTAATGCTAGATTAAGAATCCCCAGCTGTCCCTGTCTCCCTACATATGAGGGCTCATTTACAGTGCAGGATGGCCACAATCCAGCCCCCTACTTTGCACATCATTCAGAGATGTAAGGAAGGAAGCGGCAGAAAAGTGCAGCCCACATCAGGGCCATAGGGTAGGCCTTAAGGACAGGACTCTGTAGGACACTGCAGGCATGAGCAGACCCCTGGGCACAAGTGCTTAGATGAGCACCAAGGGGTACACTCTAGCTACCAGGGTGTGTTTGTCTGTGTAATGGTTTTAACCACTAGGGTTGCCAACTTTGCTAGTAGTTACAACCAGTAACTGGGATCAGTGACATCAGGGGAGAGGTCATTACATACTGAGGTGTGGTTATGATGTCACAAGTGAACTTTCTGAAGCGCTCGGGTGCAATTGGCTGGATTTCTGCTTAGTTTTTAGGTTGTTAAAAAATGGCGGAAATTTCTGCCCACTTAAACAACAGCTGTTCAGTTGAAAACCGAACTGGCGGCAACCCTGTTAGCCACATTTAACCCAGTGAGAAAAAATCCATTATTTGAAGAGCTCATTCCCATATACAAGCGCAGTGGGGATCACCAGAGCCGGGGCCCACCGGGTTTTTTCCCAGTCTGACCCTGGTTCCACACCCCTGAGGGATATAAAACCAGTGTGAAACACCCACTTATTTTTGTTATATTTACAAATGTTTATTTTTAAAGCTGCTGCTGTGTCATACAAACAGGGGAATGATTTATGCTGCTAACATTCACTTTCGTTCCACTAGTTACCATCCGTGTGAGCAGCCGGATCACTGCCCTGGCGCTGACTGATGTCACTGAAATGCCATTTAGCATTGTGACGCTCCTACGGATGTGACACCCATAAATACATTATTAATGGAATCATGGCACCCTTACCAACGACTGACCTATTATATTTTGGATTTTTTTCAGTTGATAAATCTCGAAAATTTGAGCTTGGAAAACTTAAATTAAAAAAAAAAAAGATATAATATTTTGCTGTGATTTTCTCGGATTGGAAAAAAACTAATTCAATTATTAAATAGACAAGCATATAAAATTAAATATTAAGGTTAAAAAAACAAATCTTCTCTTAAAACTTGCAGTCCATGTGGGTTAAAGAAATGAAGCACTGTACTTTTCATGGAATCATGGTGCCTTTGTTGCTATTAGGTGCATAATAATGCTCGATTGTTGTTTTACATAGTATTCATTATTTCGTATGTAATTATTCCATGACATACTGTTACTTTCACTGAAGGCACACTTACATTATTGTGATCTAATAATTGCTTTCATACGTGTAGTACCACTCCAGAGAAAATGCTATTCATGTTAAACAGCCAAGATACAGTTGTAGTACACTCTCTAACACACAATGGCAGCTGTATAATAAATGTGTTTGTTTAGGTCTCACTAATATATCATTATTAACCCGTTATCCAGAAAGCTCACAATTACAGGAAGGCCGTCTCCCACAGACTTCATTTTAGGCAAATGATTTTCATTTTTAAAAATGGTTTCCTTTTTCTCTGTAAAAATAAAACATTACCTTGTACTTGATGGTAACTAAGCTGCATGAATCCATATTGGGGGAAAAACAGTCCTATTGGGTTTATTTAATGTTTATAGGATTTTTACCAGAATTTGTAAGGTGACCCAAAAATTATGTAAATTCCAGATAATAGATCCTTTACCTATGTTGTACAGCTTTAGCACATAAGGGAAACATATCTGGCAAATACTTAAATGCTATTACAAAGGTGTTTAACAAGTAACTAACCAAATGGCAAGCACTTAAATGCTATTACAAAGGTGTTTAAAGAGGACCTCTCACCCAGACATAAAAAGCTGTATAATAAAAGTCCTTTTCAAATGAAACATGAAACACAAATTCTTTTTTATATTAACACATTCAATTATAAAGGCATTTAAAATCCCAGCTGTCAATCATATACAGGTCCTTTTAAAAAAATTAGCATATTGTGATAAAGTTCATTATTTTCTGTAATGTACTGATAAACATTAGACTTTCATATATTTTAGATTCATTACACACAACTGAAGTAGTCCAAGCCTTTTCTTGTTTTAATATTGATGATTGTGGCATACAGCTCATGAAAACCCAAAATTCCTATCTCAAAAAATTAGCATATCATGAAAAGGTTCTCTAAACGAGCTATTAACCTAATCATCTGAATCAACAAATTAACTCTAAAAACCTTAAAAAGATTCCTGAGGCTTTTAGAAACTTCCAGCCTGGTTCATTACTCAAAACCGCAATCATGGGTAAGACTGCCGACCTGACTGCTGCCCAGAAGGCCATCATTGACACCCTCAAGCAAGAGGGTAAGACACAGAAAGAAATTTCTGAACAAATAGGCTGTTCCCAGAGTGCTGTATCAAGGCACCTCAGTGGGAAGTCTGTGGGAAGGAAAAAGTGTGGCAGAAAACGCTGCACAACAAGAAGAGGTGACCGGGCCCTGAGGAAGATTGTGGAGAAGGACCGATTCCTGACCTTGGGGGACCTGCGGAACCAGTGGACTGAGTCTGGAGTAGAAACATCCAGAGCCACCGTGTACAGGCGTGTGCAGGAAATGGGCTACAGGTGCCGCATTCCCCAGGTCAAGCCACTTTTGAACCAGAAACAGCGGCAGAAGCGCCTGGCCTGGGCTACAGAGAAGCAGCACTGGACTGTTGCTCAGTGGTCCAAAGTATGTCATTCGGAAATCAAGGTGCCAGAGTCTGGAGGAAGACTGGGGAGAGGGAAATACCAAAATGCCTGAAGTCCAGTGTCAAGTACCCACAGTCAGTGATGGTCTGGGGTGCCATGTCAGCTGCTGGTGTTGGTCCACTGTGTTTTATCAAGGGCAGGGTCAATGCAGCTAGCTATCAGGAGATTTTGGAGCACTTCATGCTTCCATCTGCTGAAAAGCTTTATGGAGATGAAGATTTCATTTTTCAGCACAACCTGGCACCTGCTCACAGTGCCAAAACCACTGGTAAATGGTTTACTGCCCATGGTATTACTGTGCTCAATTGGCCTGCCAACTCTCCTGACCTGAACCCCATAGAGAATCTGTGGGATATTGTGAAGAGAAAGTTGAGAGACACAAGACCCAACACTCTGGATGAGCTTAAGGCCGCTATCGAAGCATCCTGGGCCTCCATAACACCTGAGCAGTGCCACAGGCTGATTGCCTCCATGCCACGCCACATTGAAGCAGTCATTTCTGCAAAAGGATTCCCGACCAAGTATTGAGTGCATAACTGAACATAATTATTTGAAGGTTGACTTTTTTGTATTAAAAACACTTTTCTTTTATTGGGCGGATGAAATATGCTAATTTTTTGAGATAGGAATTTTGGGTTTTCATGAGCTGTATGCCACAATCATCAATATTAAAACAAGAAAAGGCTTGAACTACTTCAGTTGTGTGTAATGAATCTAAAATATATGAAAGTCTAATGTTTATCAGTACATTACAGAAAATAATGAACTTTATCACAATATGCTAATTTTTTGAAAAGGACCTGTATTGCCTGCCCCGCCTCTATGCCTTAGGCAGACAGTTTCTCATTCCAATAAGCACTCACTTTTAAAGCCATTGCATTAACATGGGCATTTGGTCCCCCATTCTGGCACATACACAAGATTTTGGGGTGATACAAATCTTGCCTTAATAGCAGGGTCTCCAAAATGACAGCTGCCTGCTTGCTGTGATTGTGTAATTCCAAGAGTAAAGGAAACAAGATTTGTATCAATTATAGTGTAAATGAAGTTTATTTTGCTTGACAAACACAATGGAAAAGAATTTGGAATTATTTCTTAGGGTGACAGGTCCCCTTTAATTGCTAGTAACCAAAGTAGTCCCATACTTCCTTGCTACAACTTGCACCTGGCACCAATGCCCCATCTCATGCATGGAGTTGTATATATACAGGCACAGGTACTTCCAGATTTCCTGGGCAATAGCATGCTAACATCACAATTTCTATTACCAAACTGGCTACTAATGCTACTAATGATAAAATGCTGCATTGTGGGTGAAAAGTGTCCCAATTTGCATCTGTTTTAGCACACTGGGCATTGCATCTGCTTGAGAAAATGGTACTTTTAGTGTGTTCTTACTGAATTTGTTGGCACCTGTTCAAATTGTACCTGGACAGCCCGGGTACCAAACCAGGGCAAAACCTTATGCCAGATTTTCAGCATTCAAAAAACCGGGCAGAAACCCTTTGAATTGTGTTGGGCGGCCACAATAACCCCGTCTGACATCATCAAACACACCAGAAAATGTTGCTGCGTGATGACATCACCAATTTGTGTGATGATGTCAACGGCACCTACGTCATCATGCACACGCCCCTTTGTCTGGGTTTAAAGCCCAAAACCTGGCAATGGTGGCAACCCTTTTTGTGCAAATGATGTAATTACCTGGGCAAGGTGTGATTCACTAGGCACATATCATTTTCATGTGTAACATGCTAAGCAAACCCTATATTGTGGGCCCTGCTATCATGCTGGCATTCTGGGGAAAATGCTGCAAGCAGGGGGTTTTAGGCATAACAAAAACCAAAGATTCTTCTTCATTAAAAATAAGCAAAAAACGCAGCACAAGCCCTATGTGTTGAGCTCATGTTGAACAAGGGGTTAACTTCCTTTTTAAAAAATGATGCTAGTAGATCTACTGGAGTGCTAAGAATATAATTATGACCAAGTCCTTATGGGCATTAAACCCTAAACCTGACGACCCCTACATGATAAGTCCTTTAATACTGTGGATGTTTATACCTGTTATTTGCCCGGGTTACTTTCCATGCTTTTGTAACTTTCCTGTAATGGAAATGCTGTGTTTGGAGCCTAAGCGCTCTCTTGTTGTTAAGAGCTTTATCCATCCTGAGATTGTTTTACCAGTTTATCAGCTGGGAACTGTCAGTCGTCCAGGAAGCGGCAATAAAACTACAAGGGTAGGATTAATCCAAACATAACTATTTGGCTTCTTGTCTGATGGCCTTTCCATCAATTTCACAGTCTGGAAGACCTACAAAAATGTTAGATGGCTGTAAAAATGCCATCAGGTGCCGCACAAAAGCATAAATGTGTTTCTTTCCTTTTCACTGGCCTCCTAAGTGGGGTAATGAAGGAGACATTTCTCATTTACCATAATGATAAGTGTTTTCATTTCATTTTTTACCTGAAAGAAACAAAACAATATTGTATTTGTTTAATATTTATGTATTTTCTCTGTGCATACTGGATCTGATGCACCAGTGAAAGGAAGGAAAACCTTTACAGTAAAAACCTATGAGATTAGGGAATAGAATAACTGCACTGAAATTAGCCATTGGTACTGCATTGTGCCATGTATTAAATATGTGCTAGTGAAATGAAAACAAAATGACACACTTACTTACCACTATGAATTACCAGAGAACTAATTCTATGTGCACATAATGACTTTTACATTATTAAAGGGGAACTTTGTCTTCCGAACCAAAATTTGTTAGAGCCCCACACAACACAGAAACCCCTAATATACTTATCACTGTAATCTGTTCCTTCAAATAGTATGAATAAATACCACTTACCAATAATATGCTTTCTCCATCTTTTGAAATCTTGGCAGGAGAGAATGGACTAAAACATTGATGTTGCAAATTGTAACAACTTGTCCAGTGGTAAGTACTGCCCAGTGGTAAACATACAGTAACTACATGTGTCGGAAATCTTAAGGAAACATAAGCCTTCAGAACAAATGTTTAACCCTTTCACTGCCAGCCGTTTTGAACAAAGCGGAACTTCTACTGCCAGACAGTTTTTGAACATTTTGCACTGTTTCACTTTAGGGGCCTTTCCTTGGGGGGACTTTTAGTTTACCCAGGAAAACAATATATTGTTTTTTTCAGGACAACCTAAGCTTTTAAAATATGGTAGAATTTTTGTGTAATTCCAATTTTGTAACAAAATATAGGCTTCTAAATGTCTAAAAAATGAAAAAAAATTATATTTTCCATAATATAAACACACATATCAGAAAAAAAAATATTTTATGCATGAAAATACACCTGATTTGGAAAGTCCCCTGTCTCCTGAACATGCCAATACCAAATATATATAGTTTTATGGAGATTTCTCACTTGTATAGGTCAAAAACTCCCAGCAGTACACTACCAAATTTCCAAAGCACTGCTCCAGAAAGCTGCATACTTTAGATTTTAAGGCTAAAAATTCCACTAACAGAAAGTTTATCCCAGAAAATGTTACATTTTTAGAAAGAAGAGATTCTGGGGAATCCAGAAAAGGCACAACTGTCTGTCTACTCCAAACTATCAAGTCGCAATGCTTTCCTAAATTTATTGGTTTTTATCAAAATTTGTGAAAATTTTTTAAAATCGCTTCAAAGCTTCCAGTCTATAGTATCTTAACTCCTACAGGTCATAAAGTAACCAAATAAAACACCCTAAATATGAATGCCAGGGGTCCACTGAACAGTTTGATGCCCAATACGTATAGGTTTAGCTAAGTATGTGGCATGTAGGGGCCCGAATGTGAACATACACCCATATGCACTGTCATTTCTGTCATTTCAGCTTCTGCAAAATCAACATTTACATCATTACATGTGGGATAATGCTAGTAAGATGTACATTCACCCCAGAAAGCCATATATTTTTGGAAGGTACACATTCCCCCGAATCTAAAATGGGTACCCATGTCTTTCTACTCCACAGTACCAAGCCGCAAAGCTTTCCTAAAGTTGGCAATTTTGATAACATTTCCAAAAATCCACTCAAAGCTTCCAGTTTCCAGCATCTTATCTCCCACATAACATTAGGTACCAAGATAAAACACCCTAAATATGAACGCCAGGGGCCCACTTAACAGTTTGATGCCCAATATGTATAGGTTTACCTAAGTATGTGGCATGTAGGGGCCCCAATGAGAACATACCCCCATATGATCTATCATTTCAGCTTCTGCAAAATCAATAAATTTACATCATTATATGTGGGATAATGCTAGTAAAAAGTACATTCACCCCAGAAAGTCATATATTTTTGGAAAGTACACATTCCCCCGAATCTAAAATGGGTACCCATGTCTTTCTACTCCACAGTACCAAGCCATAAAGCTTTCCTAAGTTTGACGATTTTTATGGCATTTCCAAAAATCACCTCAAAACTTGCACTACGCAGCATCTAATTTTCTACAGGTCATTAGGTACCAAGACAAAACACCCTAAAAATGAACCCCAGCGGTCTACTGAACAGTTTGATGCCCAATATGTATAGGTTTACCTAAGTATGTGGCATGTAGGGGCCCGAATGTGAACATATACCCATATGTACTGTCATTTCTGTCATTTCAGCTTCTGCAAAATCAACATTTACATCATTACATGTGGGATAAAGCTAGTAAAAAGTACACTCACCCCAGAAAGTCATATATTTTTGGAAAGTACACATTCCCCCGAATCTAAAATGGGTACCCATGTCTTTCTACTCCACAGTACCAAGCCATAAAGCTTTCCTAAGTTTGACGATTTTTATGGCATTTCCAAAAATCCACTCAAAACTTCCACTATGCAGCATCTTATTTTCTACAGGTCATTAGGTACCAAGACAAAACACCCTAAATATGAACCCCAGAGGTCTACTGAACAGTTTGATGCCCAATATGTATAGGTTTACCTAAGTATGTGGCATGTAGGGGCCCCAATGAGAACATACCCCCATATGAACTATCATTTCTGTCATTTCAGCTTCTGCAAAATCAATACATTTACATCATTATATGTGGGATAAAGCTAGTAAAAAGTACACTCACCCCAGAAAGTCATATATTTTTGGAAAGTACACATTCCCCCGAATCTAAAATGGGTACCCATGTCTTTCTACTCCAAAGTACCAAGCCATAAAGCTTTCCTAAGTTTGATGATTTTTATGGCATTTCCAAAACTCACCTAAAAAATTCCACTATACAGCATCTTATTTTTTACAGGTCATTAGGTACCAAGATAAAACACCCTAAATATGAACCCCAGAGGTCTACTGAACAGTTTGATGCCCACTGTACATAGATTTATCAAAGCACATGGCACTTAGAGACCCCCAAATATACCTTGTGCACACTAATTTCATGGCTTATCTTTACCTAATTCATAAACACATGGCAGTTTTATGAGGGGTAGAAGCTGCAGAAATGTAGGGTGACCCCTAAAATCCCTATATTTTTGGAAACTACACATTCTGACAAATCCAACAAGGGTAAAGAGTCCTTTCTACACCAAAGTACCAATCTGCAAAGCTTTCCTAAAGCTAGCGGTTTTTATGACATTTCAGAAAATCACATAAAAATGTTGCAGTTTGCCGCATTTATCTCACACAATTTCTTGCTTACAAAGGCAACTCACCCCAAATAGGAACACCAGAGGCCTACTGAACAGATTGATGCCCAATATGCATAGATATACCAAAGTCTGCGGTATGTACTGACCCCAAAATGAAAATAGCGCATAAGGATTTCTCGCCTGCCAGCTCAGCTTTTGCACACAGAGCCCCCTGACAGCCTATTATATGCAGTAAGACCCCCAAACTATGCAGGGACCCCCAGAAAACCATATATTTTTAGAAAGTACACATTCTGAAAAATCCAACAAGGGTAAAGAGTCCTTTCTACACCAAAGTACCCATCTGCAAAGCTTTCCTAAAGTTAGTGGTTTTTATGACATTTGAGAAAATCGCATAAAAATGTTGCAGTTTGCCGCATTTATCTCACACAATTTCTTGTGTACAAAGGCAGCTCACCCCAAATAGGAACACCAGAGGCCTACTGAACAGATTGATGCCCAATATGCATAGATATACCAAAGTCTGCAGTATGTACTGACCCTAAAATGAAAATAGCGCATAAGGATTTCTCGCCTGCCAGCTCATCTTTTGCACACAGAGCCCCCCTGACAGCCTATTATATGCAGTAAGACCCCCGAACTACACAGGGACCCCCAGAAAACCATATATTTTTGGAAAGTTCACATTCTGACAAATCCAACAAGGGTAAAGAGTCCTTTCTACACCAAAGTACCCATCTGCAAAGCTTTCCTAAAGTTAGTGGTTTTTATGACTATTGAGAAAATTGCATAAAAATGTTGCAGTTTGCTGCATTTATCTCACACAATTTCTTGCTTACAAAGGCAGCTCACCCCAAATAGGAACACCAGAGGCCTACTGAACAGATTGATGCCCAATATGCATAGATATACCAAAGTCTGCGGTATGTACTGACCCTAAAATGAAAATAGCGCATAAGGATTTCTCGCCTGCCAGCTCAGCTTTTGCACACAGAGCCCCCTGACAGCCTATTATATGCAGTAAGACCCCCAAACTACACAGGGACCCCCAGAAAACCATATATTTTTAGAAAGTACACATTCTGACAAATCCAACAAGGGTAAAGAGTCCTTTCTACACCAAAGTACCCATCTGCAAGGCTTTCCTAAAGTTAGTGGTTTTTATGACATTTGGGAAAATCGCATAAAAATGTTGCAGTTTGCCGCATTTATCTCACACAATTTCTTGCGTACAAAGGCAACTCATCCCAAATAGGAACACCAGAGGCCTACTGAACAGTTTGATGCCCAATATGCATAGATATACCAAAGTCTGCGGTATGTACTGACCCCAAAATCAAAATAGCGCATAAGGATTTCTCGCCTGCCAGCTCAGCTTTTGCACACAGAGCCCCCTGACGGCCTATTATATGCAGTAAGACCCCCAAAGTACACAGGGACCCCCAGAAAGCCATATATTTTTGGAAAGTACACATTCTGACAAATTCAAAATAGGTAAAGTTATTTTTGTACACCAAAGTTACACATGGCAAAGCTACGCTAAAACAGATCAGGAATACTAATATAGGGATAAAAATGTGCAAATCAATGAAACAACAAAATAAGTCACACGACAGCATAATTAGTGGTCAGAATATCTGATCCAATAGTCACGCTGTCAAAATAAACAGTTTTGGGGGGAAATAAAAAAAAAAAAAAAGAAGTAAAATGAAAAAAAATTTAAAAAAGTTTAAAAAGTTTTTGTGAGTTTGTGTATACATGTGCACATGTAAAAGTTGTTTGACAGTGTGTATATGAGTGTATATGAGTGTATATAAGTGTATATGAGTGTATATAAGTGTGCAAAGTGGAAAAAAAAAACCTGTGCTAAATTGTGTTGTATGTGTGTAAAAATGTATATAAATGTATATAAATGTGTGTAAGTGTGTGTAAAAGTGTGTATAACTAAAAATAAAGTCACACTTACCTGTCTGAAGGTCAGATCGGTTCCCTGCTTCTCCTTCCTGCAGTCGCCGAGGAAGTAGGTAGGAGGCGGCTCTGGGGGGGGGGGAAGCAGGAAGCTGTACAAGCAGCAGATGCTGCTTGTAGGATGGTCCTGCGACAATCGCATCGTAGGACCATCCCCCCCAACCCCCTCGGCTCGTTGCCGAAGGGGTTGGGGCACATCTGTCTCTCTGCACCGGCGGCTTTTGCCGCCGATGCAGAGAGAAGCGCTAAGGGAGAAAGAACGTAGGTACTACGTCGTTAGCAGGCAACTGCTTTTTTTAAAACGACGTAGTACCTACGGTCTTGGCAGGGAAATGGTTAAATGCATAAATGTTTACATTAATTGTATGAATTATTAATTGTTTTAAAGATATTTGCAGATAATTATAATAATAATTAATAATAAATAATAGTGCTACTGGGTTAATTAGGCCAACTGGATGCTGCTGGTCCAGAATTAATTGCCTGAGAAAAGGAACCTCTTGTGATGGTGGTCCCAACCTTTTTTACCCATGAGTCACATTCAAATGTAAAAATAGTTGGGGAGAAACACAAATACATTCCTGGGGTGCCCAATATGGGCTGTAATTGGCTATTTGGTAGCCCCTATATGGACTAGCTTACAGAGAGCTGTCTTTGGCAGTACACATGGGTTTTACCCAACTGAAGCTTGTCTCCAAGCCAGGAATATAACAATAGGCCACTGAGCGCCATGTTGCTTGTGAGCCACTGTTTGGGGATTGCTGGCTACACAATGAAGTTAGTGAGAGAAGAGCCATCTGACATTTCTCAGGTCAGTTCTATATAGAGCAACATTGCAAGATGTTTCTTTTATTGGAGGCAGAAGTCCATGCACACATCGAATGGGTTACAAAGGGCTGTGTCTAACTGTTAGCAACCTTGCCTCACACTCACAGCCCTGCATACAGAAAAGGTAGGATGTGGGGGGCACATGAACATCCCCTAGAACAGCCTCTAGCTTGTTTAATCTGGTACAAAGGTACAAAGTGCAGCTTGCTGCCATCAACTGGTAGAAGTAGGTTTGCCACCTATCTAATCTTTACCAGGACAGCAAGTGCTGCCTGTGTCAAAACTGCCTGCCTGGTTTTCCAAAATAGTAGATAGTATTGCTTTATCACCTATGGGAGAGGAGATTTCACACTGGGCGATAATGTGCCCTGTCTGTCACCTAGCCGGTATTTTACCCGCCTAGCTGATAAAACACCTGCCAAAGGAAAGGCTAATATTACATATTAACCGGCAATGTAGTTGCTTTTAAATTTGTAATAACCTTAAGTTCAGCTCCCGACCCGCGCCCAATCTGCCCAGAATGCACCGTAAACTTACCTTTTCTCTAGCTTTCCCCGATCCTCTGTTGGATGCCTGGGATGTCAATGCCCCTGCCCCTTTCATCACCACCCAGACCCGGTTGGTAAATTAGTTTAATAAAGGTGGCAACCCTATGGGGCCGATTTACTAATCCACAAACAGATCGAAAGTGTCCAAATGCATTTTTTTCATAATGATCGGTATTTTGCAATTTTTTCGTCGTCGTGACTTTTCCGTAAATTGTTGCAACTTTTTCGTAGCCGTTACGACATGCGCGAATTGTTGCAACTTTTTCGTAGCCGTCGCAAAAAAAACCGGAAAGGTTTGCCCGCCGTTTAATAGCGCTCCATACAAAAAAGTAGCGACAATTCACGCAAGTCGTAACGGCTACGAAAAAGTCACAACGGTGACGAAAAAAATCTAAAAAAAATACGAAAAAGTCGCAAAATGTTCGTTTCCAATCCGATTTTTTCCCATTTGGGATTCGGATTTGTGGATTAGTAAATAAGCCCCTAAGTGTCAGGGCCCTCAGATTCTTGATTTTTGATAATTGGTTTCTCTGGGTTACTAGTACTGGAGCAAACATTGCACCTGTTACTACACTGGCACGTACATAGCACTTATTCCCTTGTTATCATGAAATTATTTATGACATTTCATGTGGTTGGGAAAACTAAAACTGAAGCCCCATCTTTTCCTTCCCTTCAAGCCTCAGACTCAAACCTATCATTAATGTGTGCGTGTGTGGCTGCACCGTCGGTAGATAACGTGGCACAGCAATGTAGATTTCATTGTACAGCAGATGTAAACTGTTAACATCCCTGAGGGAAATGAGATTTTTTCAGTAGAACTATATTACAATACATAGCAAGTGCTGCTTGTACAGCCTAACAATTATATGGCAGCCTGACCTTTTCTTTGTTGCGCCATTGTTATCTTGACAGGCAGAGTGATCATAGAAATGATTGTCCAGCATGTTAAATAAAAATGCCGCTCCCATGAATGAATGCAGCTGGAATGCATTATGCTTATCACTAATTCTAGACAGGCTTGATAGTTGTGGCATTTAGAAAACATGGCAATGTAATATGCCTGATAAACTGATATAAATAATAATAGCCTTGCTAGAACGCGTCTAATTCAGCCAAGAAGACAGTTGGAATGCGAATAGAAACAGATTTTTCTGTACTGCAATTGTAAAAAGCAGACTAGTGCTAGAGCACTATAGGGTGCAACAGGCTAATAGTGCTTGTGTAACAAACATTTGTGCCCCTGGGGAACACTGCATCAGGGGGTGCACTCTAAATCAGGGGGTGCAGGCCACCCTGTCCTTACTGCATGCCATAAGGTTGGTAAGGACAGAGCACTTCATTAGATCTGATGAAAAAACTCAATGGTTTTTATTTATTAAATGTTAGAGTCATAAGCTGCACTATATTTAGGTCCATTATTAGACCTTTGTGGCTCCCTTGGTGGTCAGTGTATGCGCAGGACAGTATAGATTTGCAGCTATTGTGGAACCGTGGGGTACCCCACCTCAGCTCCACAACTAGATTTAGCTGCAAGTGTCCTGCTTGTCTATATAGTCACTATAATGGTCACTTAACCAAGCAGAGGTGACAGAAAGCCAAATGGGGAAAAACTGTTCCCCTTAGTGCCTATTCAGTTAGCCAGGATCTTGATACATTCTGCACATCACGCTGGACTAAAAATTGAGTGCAAGGCACAGGGCACAATGCTGTCGGGGAGCCCTGTTCTTACTGCTTGACATAGAGCAGTAGGGAAGTACATGCCTCATATACACCATGCAAACACCACACTTGATTTTAAATGCAGTCTGCAGGTCTCTGCACTCCAAACCGATTTGCAAACATTGAAACAGAGTGCAGAGTGCAAAAAATGGCTGACTGCTGTCTTTTTTTTTTTGCATTTTGCACACATTAGGGTTGATTCACTAAAGTGTGATAAGCGTTATTGCATGCTTTTTTGCATTAAAATTGACGCAGAAAAAACTTGAAATTCGCTAAAGTATTATCGCATGCGTTAAGTCGCATATTGCGTGCGTTAAATAGCACACAACCGAATGCGTTCATTCTAACGCATTGCGTTAATTAGCGAGCAGAAATAACACTAACGCATGATTCACAAACACTTAGATGCGCTAAATATCGCATTAGTCTGTGCAAAAATTAACACCTACTTGGGGCAGTCGGTAATTATTTATTCAAGTCTGTGTTGGCCCTAGAGTGATGCAGCCGCCAGTTTGCAGGGAAATGGTCATTTTCAGAAAAGTAGTTTTACGAGCGTAATGGTGTGTATGGCTAATATGGCGTGCGCAGGATAAGTAGCGCATGTGCATTAATTAGCGAGCGTGACAAGTAACGTGTTGCATTAATTAGCACGCATTTCGTGAAATACCGCACGAAAATAGTCTTTGCGATTTAAGTAACGCCAACAGCATCTTGTCTAAATTCACGCAAGTATCCTTTTAACGATAACATTTTTAACGCATGCCATAAATAGCGCTCGTTTTGGCGCACTTTAGTGAATCAACTCTATTGTTTCTCTTAGCAGATGAGCCCTAGAGTCTCCCAGGGTACCTTTAAGCAAGTATTTAGTTCATTGTATTCACAGCAAGGTTTTATTCACTGTCCGTGTGTAACCTGCTTTTAGATTGGGCCTCTATTAGGGCAAATTATTCCAGGAAAAATACTGGTATTATACTGATGTTCCCCTCAGCTGCACCCCCTCACTTCATTTTTCCTACTCATTGGACAGAGAACCTACTCACAGCCCCTTCCCCTTGCACAGGTGATCACTCCTCAATTCCATAACCTGCACTTGCTTTTCCATTCCATTTTCCAGAACACAGCTCCTGTCATTCTTCACATTTGCTCTGTCTCACAGAGCATTCTGGGAGAAATATACCTTCCCCTCAGAGTCCTACCAGCTACCTTGCTGCAATATTTATACATATGTACACACCAGGTATTGTTGTAGTGCTTGTTCTTGGTTAAGTCTAGCCCTCTTTCATCATTGTAACCACTAAAGCTAAAGTGTGCTTACTATCTTATATTATCAAATTCCCCTTTATTATAAATTGGACTTAGTAAGGAAGTAACTCCTCTCTGATCTTAAGTGTTTTAAACCAGCCACAATTAGATGTATTGCTATATATCCTGAGTACTTTGTTCATTGAGGTCCCATAGGGCTGTTACTTATGATAAGCCATTGCTAACTCACTAGACAGGAATAAGGGTAATGACTGATGTGACTAATGCTTTGCTCTCTCTCTTTACACACTGAGGATTTAGCAGTACAGCAGACAGAAATATCACACCCTGGGAACTATTCTTCTTTCTCTGGTCACCATCTCCAGAGGCAGGTTAAAAAGGAGACATAGGGGCCGATTCATTAAAACACGAGTTTGGGAAAAATTCGGATTGGATCAGATCATTTCTGAAGAACGAAAATGCTTACGAAAAAATCATATTAGTCACGATAATATTGTATTGGCAATCCGAAAGTCACAAAATTTTCGTACCGAATGATTGTAAACAGCGGCAGGACCTTTCCGAATTTTTCGCGCAAGCTTGCGCGCCAAGCACGAAAAACTTGACGAAAATACACTCGGAGCGTTCGTGTCTTAATAAATCTCCCTCAAAGAGGTGGAGGTATTTTCAAGAAAGAGACGAAGGAATAAACATGAACAAGAAAGCCTTGCTGTGTGTTTCATAGCCCAAATATCAAACTGAATGGCAAAATGAATTTCAGACACACTGACCTTTCCAGTAAGATATTTCTTATGTAGTAACAGATCAATAAGCAACGGCTTCAGTATCATTGAATCCTCCAGTCTAGTACAGTACATAGAACTCCACTTCAGTGGATGAAAATGCACTTAGAGCTGACAGTAGCAAAGTATTTATTCGTTAGCTGAAGAAGAGCTTATATCCTCACTTTATTGCAGGGGTCCTCAACCATTTCTACCCGTGAGCAACATTCAAATGTAAAAAGAGTCAGGGAGCAACACCAGCAAAAAACAAATTCCTTGGGGAATCCCTAGCAACCAATACACCGAGTTACTGTTAGCTTAAATTATTGCTTACCTCTCTGTAGAGAACCTTTCCTATTTTTTTTCCATTGTGATCAAATCACTGCCTAGTTGCTAGTGTAACTGGGACCCAGCAAACTAGATAGCAGTTTAAACTCCAAAATCAAGAGCTTTCAGTCCAATAATTCAAAAAACCTACAATAAACAATCAAACAAATAACCAAATGATTACAGGTATGGGGTCCAGAAACCCATCATCCAGAAAGATCCAAATTACAGGAAGGCCATCTATCATAGCCTCCATTTTAGTCATAATTTTAATTTATAAAAACGATTTCCTTCTTCTCTGTAATAATAAAACAGTAGCTTGATTCCAACTAAGATATAATTAATCCTTATTGGAGGCAAAACATTTCTATGCGGTTTGATGTTTAAATGGTTTTTAGTAGACTTAAGGTTTGGAGATCAAAATTGCGGAAAGACCCCTCATCTGGAAAAGCCCAGGTCCTGAGCATTCTGGGTAATAAGTCCCAAATACAGAGTCCTCTGTGGAATCTCTGTGTGTCCCCTGGTGGTGAGGGCAGGTATTGCTCACTTGCCTGCTACGTGGGAGCAGCCACCTTTCCAAAGGGGAGGGTACTCTGGGGCAAATAGCGCGACCTGGGGGGACTTTAGAGCTCTTGAGGAAGGGACTGAACTGAATAAAAGGGTTGTGGTCTATCCGTATCCAAGTTGGGACTGGGCACCTACAGAGACTGTGCCAGGAGTGGATAGACTGCTCAGGTTCCTCAGGGCAGCATAATCAGTTATCCATAAAGTTGTTTTACATTCTATTTCAACGGTTATATAAAGATATCCTTGCTGCAAAGTGCGTGCTAATTATTTTTCCTAGTGGAAATCCCCTTGAGGTGTGCTCCTCAGTGTCCACTAGGGGGAGGCACTGCGCTACAATCCCAGTTCCCACTATCTTTCACATTGCAAAGCAAGTATACAGCCCAAAGGAGTGAGTGTGCCAAGAAAGGGTTACAGGGGTTGGATGTTTAAATGGTTTTTTAGTAGACTTAAGGTATAGAGATCCAAATTGCAGAAAGACCCTTCATCTGGAAAAGCCAAGGTCCTGAGCATTCTGGGTAATAGGTCCCATATATGTACCAACCGCAAACTGTCTCAGAATACCATCATCTATTTTATGATCTGGATCTGTGCATCCATAATCTCAAAATGAAAGAGATCACATCTCAATACGAGGCAGAAAGAACTTGCCTTTATTACTACATAACATAGGAGAACTCTTTTCTACCAAAAGTGCTGTAAGTTGGAAGTTGGCTAAATCAGCGCTGAGAAATAATTTACCATAGCGTACCATAGTTCTTAAGCGAATACATTGAAAACAGTAATGATTTAATATCATTTTAAATAATATTACCATTTCTGCTCTGTGTTTTTAGCAGAAAACATAATGCCCCAATCTATGCCCTGAAGCGCTGCCCTTAAGGAGCTAAAATTGCTTTTCTAAAGTTCAGAGTCTTCTTTGCCCCAGCGTATATTTGTTTCCTGCACCAAACATCAAATGAAATAACATTATGGTCACTATTACCCAGGGGTTCAACCACTTGCACATTTGCTATACGTTCTGGGTCATTAGAGATCACTAGATCTAGTATAGCATGGTTCCTGGTTGGCTCCTCAACAACCTGTGACATAAAGTTGTCATGCAGCAAGTTTATAAACTTGTTCCCATTTACTGTCCTGGCAGTACTATTGCCCCAGTCAATATCAGGGTAATTAAAATCCCCCATTATTATCACTTGCCCCAAACTAGCAGCCTTTTCTATTTGCAACAGGAGCTGGGCCTCCTCCTCTTCGCTTACATTAGGGTGTCTATAGCATATACCTACCATTCATTTGGTACACATGTTATTTATAGCCAACTCCCCTAGGCAATATGTAAATGTATGTTGCTAGTTAATTAGTACCCTATAAAACAGACACAAATTATTTCATAATGCAGAAACAACTCTCTTTTTTAAGTAATAATTTAAAAATGGATTTCCTGAACCTTAGGTGCAAACCTGTATTACTGTTCATTCCGATGCACTTTCACATAACCATTCTTCTAAATACAAGAGTAATAATACTGTGTTTTGCGGAAGATCTTTTCTGCCACCTAGAGGCAAGTTGGAATATTGTCTTTTATTGATAGGGAACAGCAGATCAGATAAGCTCTCTGCAATACTGTAGTCATTACAATGCTGGAATGAGTTGCTCGACACAATTATGCCAAAGGTGATTCAAGTTCTAATCGGTTATGTATTAAATAGTGAATCTGAGGTCCTAGGTTAGCAAGACAATTTCTGCTGTACTAAATCTACCGACTCCCTGCCCCAGTACGGTTCATTCCAGCAGCCTGGGAAGCAGCAGGTATCAACATTTTTCAAAGGCTTTTTATGGTTCCCTAGCAGAGATTATCCATGTCGGGTCAGTACTAGAAACATAATTCTGGAATAACAATTTAACTTTAAAGTGTACAAAGCCACCATGTTCGCAAAATGCATTAAAGGAGAACTAAACACTAAAAATGAATATGGCTGGAAATGCTAAATGCACTGGTTTCTGACCTGCCATGTTATCTGAATCTGAATTAATTATTAATCAGCCTTAAGCTGTTACATTTCTATTCTATATATACAGTATATAGTGAGTGGGTCCCTAAGCTCAGGTAAGTGACAGCAGTACAGAGAATGGGCAGGGAATCAGCAGAAAAGAAGATGGGGGGCTACTGGGGCATCTTTGGGGGCACAGATCTTCCCTGCTAAAGGGGTTGTGGGTGCCCTTGGGTTGGGACAGAAGCCCCAAACATAATGTGCAACATTTCTAGCCTATTTCTTTAGTTAAGCTTTAAGGCCTTTGTGAATATGATGTTGATTTGACTCCAATTTTTAGCCAGATTCAATTGCATAAGAAAGTGATACTTTATGGTTTATCACATGAAAACTTACTGGCAAGATTTAATTTAAGGAGAAAAAGGCTTCTCCTAATTCGGTTCCAGTTGTTTGGTTTGGTTTTCCTAGATAAACAACCAATAATCTTTTTCTCATTGAAATGAATCTAGCTCAGTGGGAAAGTTTGGGATTGAATTAGGAGATACATTTTTTTTATATCAAACTGAATCTGGCCCAATATTTCCTCCTGCAATTTCAGTTTTCCTATATTTGTGCATGGTCCTAGAGGTTGTGATTAGAACAAAATAATGATACCCCAGTAAGTTTGATGGTTCCCTTGGAAAGTAATAGTTCACCTTTGAGTTAACTTTTAGTATGATGTAGAGAATAATATTCTAAGATAATTTGCAATTGGTTCGTTTTTTTTTTTTTTTAATTATTTCACTTTTTGTTCAGCAGCTCTCCAGTTTGGAGTTTCAGCAGTTAGTTGCTTGCTGGGGTCCAAATGATCTTAGCAACCAGGGAGTAATTTAAATGAGAGACTGATATATGGATAGGAAAGTAATAAAAAGTAACAATAAAACTGTACCCTCACTGAGCAATAGTTTTTTGGCTGCTGGGGTTAGTGACCCCCATTTGAAAGCTAGAAAGTGTCAGAAGAAGAAGGCAAATAATTAAAAAATGATCAAAAATAAATGATGAAGACCAATAGAAAAGTTGCTCAGAATTGGCCATTATATAATGTACTAAAAGTGAACCACCTTTTTGCCAGACAATAAAATTATTTTAATAAGGACCATAAATGGATCTATAAAAAGCCTAGTATGTCGAATCCATCTAATAAATGTGTAATGAGACTCTCTCCTATAGGAGATCGCCGCTC
The DNA here is from genome assembly GCF_000004195.4 of Xenopus tropicalis. Lineage (NCBI taxonomy): Eukaryota > Metazoa > Chordata > Amphibia > Anura > Pipidae > Xenopus > Xenopus tropicalis. Next base: position 124,752,386 of record NC_030682.2, read on the forward strand.
AGTTACATGGGGTAGTGTAGCCTCTGTTATTTGGTTATGTGTAGATACTCGCTTCTGGAGATCCTATACCCTTAATAACATGTCATTGGATGTCCGCTTTTATGTAAGAAGTCAAAGGAGTGGGGGGACCGCTTGTAGAACCAATGCATCTCAGGCCTTTCCAAAGGGAAATCCATCAGGCATAGGTGAGATCCTATGAAATAATCCCAGATGTAAATACCTATATAAAGTTTAGTTTGGTTTAATATATAATAAAAGAAAGAAAGTGGGATGTAGGGAATGTATAAACCTTTAAAATCATATTTAATGAATTGCCTACAACCCATTAGTAGGCCTTCCAACATGGCTCTGGGGGGTAAAAGTCTTTCATGCATAATTCAACGTGACTTTTCCAGGCTTCCAGGTACGTGAAACTACTGATCATCAGAACCTTTCACTGTACTAATCAGGATTTACCCATAGCCCCTTGTACTAAACCAGCTGTGGTGATGATTTATAGCCCTTTCAGGACATTTTTAATTATCATTGCAGTGAGATTTTACATGAAAGTAGAATCTGTGACATTAATCAGTGCCATTAAAATTCTGTACAAATCACAAAATTGCTGTTTTAAGAATCACTGTCAGTATATATATATAGCTATAACTGACAGGCTGAGAAGGGACAGTCAGGCTGGCAGCACAGTCATGTTTAGGAACTTCAAGTAACAATTACTTACAAAAGTCCCTATCCATGAAAAATTATTAATATGACCTATAGGGAACTATAGCTATAGTTCAGTTATAGCTTCTTCTCTTAGATTATACAGTTCTGTAGAATACGTTTATAATATATGTATAAAAATAATTTAAAGCCAACAGCACATTTCCTAGGACTATGGCATGTTTGGTTTTTATAAACTGATCACTAGGGGTCAGTGTTAGACAAAGAATGCACTGTATACCGCACTGTGTGCATGAAATGACTGTGTGTTTATTTAGCACCAGTTAAACTGGAAATTCCTTCTTGCATGGGTTTATAGTTATTATTTTTCTAACTAATATTTAGGTTTATTTCAGAAATATGGTATTTGTTTAAGGTAAGTTATTCACTGCAGCTGGGAAGGGCCATGTATTCGTGACATATTTTGCTGGTCCTCCAAAATCGTTTCAAAACTTGCTAAATAGTATTGCTCATTTTTAATAATGTAAAATAATGTGGTTATTGGAGTACCGCGGGGGTCAGTCCTTGGGCCTTTGCTTTTTAACTTGTTTATTAATGACCTGGAGGTGGGCATAGACAGTAATGTTTCTATTTTTGCTGATGACACTAAATTGTGCAAAACTATAAGTTCCCTGCAGGATGCTGCCACTTTGCAAAGCGATTTGACAAAATTGGAAAACTGGGCAGCAAACTGGAAAATGTTGCAAAGTGCAAAGTTATGCATTTTGGTAGAAATAATATAAATGCAAACTATCTACTGAATGGTAGTGTGTTGGGGGGATCCTTAATGGAGAAGGATCTAGGGGTTTTTGTTGATAACAAGTTGTCTAATTCCAGGCAGTGTCATTCTGTGGCTACTAAAGCAAATAAAGTGCTGTCTTGCATTAACTAAGGGAAAGAAACATAATTTTGCCCCTTTATAGGTCCCTGGTAAGGCCTCACCGTGAGTATGCAGTGCAGTTTTGGGCTCCAGTCCTTAAGAAGGATATTAATGAGCTGGAGAGAGTGCAGAGACGTGCAACTAAACTGGTAAAGGGGATGGAAGGGTTAAACTATGAGGTTAGACTGTCAGGGTTGGGGTTGTTTTCTCTGGAAAAGAGGCGCTTGCGAGGGGACATGATTACTCTGTACAAGTACATTAGAGGGGATTATAGGCAGTTGGGGGATGTTCTTTTTTCCCATAAAAACAATCAGAGCACCAGCACCCTCTTTAGATTAGAGGAACGGAGCTTCCATTTGAAGCAGCGTAGGGGGTTCCTCACGGTGAGGGCAGTGAGGTTGGGGAATGCCCTTCCTAGAGATGTTGTAATGGCAGATTCTGTTGATTCCTATAGTGCCTGGGTGAGTTCTTGAACAAGCATAGGATCCAAGGTGTTTGTTTATATAGTTTATGTATGTGAGTGTATAGACTGGTAAGTATAGGTTTGTGTGTGCTGGGTTTACTTGGAAGGGTTGAACCTGGTGGACTCTGGTCTTTTTTCAACCCTATGTAACTATAAAAACTGAAAATTGGCCCAGCACACTACTGTGTGAGGGCAGAATGTAAAATAGGATGATATGTAATAACATAATTCTAATCTAACCCGCTTGTTTGTTGTACAGTTTGTTGGAACAGTGATCACAACATGGTCTCCTTTGAGATAATGCTGCAGAGACAGCTCTATAAGGGAGTAACTAAAATGCTCAATTTTAGACGTGCAGACTTTGCCAGTATAAGGGCATCTCTGCAATGTGTCAACTGGGAAAGGCTTTTCATGGGGTTAGACACAGAAGGAAAATGGAACATCTTTAAAACATTGCTTTGTAGGTATACACAACAGTATATCCCCCTTGTAAGCAAGGAGAGGCAGCGCAAAGCAAAACCTTTATGGCTGAATAAAAGAGTTAAGGTCGAGGTTGGTAATAAAAAACATGCTTTTAAAGCATTCAAGTTAGCTGGGACAGCGGAAACTTTCATCAGGTACAAGGAAGCAAATAAAGCAGCAAAAAAGCTATCAGGCTAAAATAGAGATGGAAAGGGATATTGCTGCTAGGAGTAAAAAGAATCCAAAATTATTTTTTAATTATGGATAGTATAAAAATGAAGCAAGAAGGGGTGGGAACCTTATTATCACAGGGGGGGTACGTTGGTTGATGAGAACGGGGAAAAAGCAGAAATTTTGAACTCTTATTTTTCATCTGTCTATACATCTGAGGAGCCAGATAATGAAGGCTTCCCTTTTAATATGCCCAGTGCTAGTAATTTAGCTACTGACGCGTGGGTCACTCGGGAGGAAATTCAAAAGAGACTTGAACATGTAAAGGTAAACAAAGGTCCAGGACCGGATGGGATTCATCCCAGGGTATTAAATGAGCTGAGCGCTGTGATTGCCAAGCCTCTTCACATAATTTTTCAGGATTCGTTGAGGTCTGGCATGGTGCCGAGAGACTGGCGGATTGCTAATGTGGTGCCGTTATTTAAAAAGGGATCCCGTTCTCAGCCTGAAAACTATAGGCCTGTTAGTCTGACATCAGTAGTAGGAAAGCTTTTGGAAGGGGTAATAAGGGATAGGATAGTTGAATACATTGCAGTTCACAATACTATTAGTTTGTGCCAGCATGGTTTTATGCGTAACGGATCTTGCCAGACTAATTTAGTCGCCTTTTATGAGGAGGTGAGCAGGAACCTCGATGCTGGAATGGCAGTTGATGTCATCTACTTAGATTTTGCTAAAGCGTTTGATACAGTACCTCACAGAAGGTTAATGATCAAATTGAGGAATATTGGCCTAGAACATAATATTTGTAATTGGATAGAGAACTGGCTGAATGATAGAGTACAAAGAGTGGTGGTAAATGGAACATTTTCTAATTGGGCCAGTGTGGTTAGTGGAGTACCGCAGGGGTCAGTCCTTGGGCCTTTGCTTTTTAATTTGTTTATTAATGACCTGGAGGTGGGCATAGAGAGTACTGTTTCTATTTTTGCTGAAAAATTGTGCAAATCTATAAGTTCCATGCAGGATGCTGCCGCTTTGCAGAGCGATTTGACAAAATTGGAAAACTGGGCAGCAAACTGGAAAATGAGGTTCAATGTTGACAAGTGCAAAGTTATGCACTTTGGTAGGAATAATATAAACGCGAACTATCTACTGAATGGTAGTGTGTTGGGGGTATCCTTAATGGAGAAGGATCTAGGGGTTTTTGTAGATAACAAGTTGTCCAATTCCAGGCAGTGTCATTCTGTGGCTACTAAAGCAAATAAAGTGCTGTCTTGTATAAAAAAGGGCATTGACTCAAGGGATGAGGACATATTTTTGCCGCTTTATAGGTCCCTGGTAAGGCCTCACCTTGAGTATGCGGTGCAGTTTTGGGCTCCAGTCCTTAAGAAGGATATTAATGAGCTGGAGAGAGTGCAGAGACTGCAACTAAACTGGTAAAGGGGATGGAAGATTTAAGCTATGAGGTGAGACTGTCGAGGTTGGGGTTGTTTTCTCTGGAAAAGAGGCGCTTGCGAGGGGACATGATTACTCTGTACAAGTACATTAGAGGGGATTATAGGCAGTTGGGGGATGTTCTTTTTTCCCATAAAAACAATCAGCGCACCAGAGGTCACCCCTATAGATTAGAGGAACGGAGCTTCCATTTGAAGCAGCGTTGGTGGTTTTTCACGGTGAGGGCAGTGAGGTTGGGGAATGCCCTTCCTAGTGATGTTGTAATGGCAGACTCTGTTAATGCCTTTAAAAGGGGCCTGGATGAGTTTTTGAACAAGCAGAATATCCAAGGCTATTGTGATACTAATATCTACAGTTAGTATTACTGGTTGTATATATATAGTTTATGCATGTGAGTGTATAGATTGGTTAGTATAGGTTGTGTGCTGGGTTTACTCAGATGGGTTGAACTTGATGGACAATGGTCTTTTTTCAACCCTATGTAACTATGTAACTATGTACACTGCAATGATCAACCCCATTGATAGCAAAGAGTGAGTGAAGGTACAGGAAAAAATGAATCAAGCAGGGACTCTGGATCTCCAAAAATTGTAACAAAGCAGCTTATTTAAAGTAAAAACATGTTTAGTTTATCTATCCATACACAAGATGCCACAGGAAGCCTTACGTGTTTTGTACTAAAAGGGGTCCTTAATCATAGGACCCTCCCTTAGCTGAAGGTCTGGGGAATGAGCACCCAGACCCATCTTGATCAAGGGTAAGATTTACACCTTATCACTTTAGCTGTGTTTTTTGTGTTTATGAATTTTGAGTGAAGGTAAAGCCTTATCGTGGCTTCCCATTAAACAAAGAAGAGTTCTCCGTTTCTCTGTGCCTCACTACATCTCTTTTGTGTCTCCATACATTCCTGGCCGACTCCTCCATTCCTCACAGAGCAATCGTTTGGTTGCGCCCCCCACTACAACTGCTGTTTCCCGCCTTAAACCTTTCTGCCCTGCTGCCCCTTACATTGGGAATGCCCTCCCTGATTTCCTCCGGAGAGAATCCTCCCTCAGTCTTTTCAGAACTAAACTCAAAGACTCCCTCTTGGAGAACTCGCACAGAATTGTGCTGATCGCCATATCATAGCCCCACCCTGACATCGCTTGTCCCGCCCCTGTGACATTAATGCCCCGCCCTGTGACATCATCACCTGCCTCTTGCCCGGATTGCCTGTTAACGTAAGGTTACAACTCAAACCTTTGCCAGAGATAGTCAAACCTCCATCTAAGCTGCCCCATTTTTGCAGGAAAGTCCCAATTTTAAATGTTAACCCCACTGCCCTGGATCCTCCTTTACATGTCCTGCATTGCTCTGCTATTGCGGGGAATTTTCAAAAATTAAATAAAGATGTATCACTGTGTGGAACAATAGCCATGTGGAATACACATACATCTTTTAACTTTCTCATTTATCAATTGTTACCAGTATCCTGTGACTAGAGGGCAATGTCTCACCAAAGAGCTGATGCTGAAACCAGCCCCATGGTGTCCTGATGGTCAGAAATGATATAAAAGCAAAAGTTGTTTAAATGTAGGCTTGCTAAGGATGGAGAGATTGTAATGTTGTTAACTAGTGTGTCGCTCTACGTGAGTATTACAGATAGATGTTGCTGTGCTGAATGTGTCCCTTAGACCGATTCGCCAGCTAATCGGCCCGTGTATGGGCACTACCGACGGGCCTGCCTGACCAATATCTGGCCTGAAATCGGGCAGATATCGATGGGGCAGGTAAAAAAATCTAGCCGGATCGGGGACCGAATTGGTTCGTTGATGCGGTCCCCGAACTGACTTTGCCCATACCCGTTGTTATAATTCGATCGTTCGACTGAATATCAAACACCAGATTTACCCCCTATCAGTCAGTGCAGTTGATTCAGTGTGAGCTCAGCACATTTGCTTCTTTCCCAATCTCCTTAGCTTGCTGTGCTTAGCGTGTACTCTAGGGTCTGTGGTTAACCAATCAAAGCAGCAAGTGCTGGTGTAGCCCATAACCATTCCATACCTTTTTTATGTTATTTCTTTAGCCCCCCCCCCCTGACAAATGAGTGTATGTAGGGCAGAAAAGTTGCTGCAAAATTTCCAGGAATATCCCCTGGTTATTTGTTTCTGGAACTGTCTTTTGGTATTGAAAACACTGGTGCATTCTGTGTACTGTAGGGGGCAAATCAAACCCATTGATTGGTGAACATGAAATTAAATATTTACTATCAGAGCTGTATTTACTTAACGATAGAACAAGTTAGTTCCTTAGTCTGTGTCTGCGCAAGTGCAGATATATACTGAATGGGACACATCTCTGTGCATGGTAACATCAGACATTTTATTGCTTTTCTATCTCATTGTGTAGTTCTGATAACTGCCCACAAGATGGTGTCCTTGTAATACCTTTTACTGAAGCTGATATTTTAAATGAAATAATAGAAATGCAGTCAGAGCCAATCAGTTCTTATGACGGTACTTTTTTCAGGAAATTTAAACATACATTTTACTAAGAGCTGCCACCAAAAATCAGCTTTTTCCTTCAGGGCCCGGTGAAAAAGTATTATATATGGGACCCGTGTAACCAAAAACTGGCCTTTCTAGATCTGTACCCTATCCCTACCATGGGAATATTGGACATAAATGATATTACTTTATACTCAGACACGTATATTAATGATGTGATTCTTTCTGTTATCCTGAGAACAACATAAGGAACTTAAATGAAAAACTGTATCTGCACAATGAAGAAAAAAATGTAAAATTCACAACTTTTGCATTATTGATGAATGACTTCATTCATTATACTTTCATTTATTTTAGAAAATTGCTTAAGATTTTATATGCAAAAATAGTTTTTGGATGAAGAGCCCCTTGTAAGACGGCATAGAGCAGCAAAAGATCCAGGTTGCATATAAAACGAATTTCTGTGTCTGAATATTATTATGAACATCTCACTAGCAATGGTATTTGTCATGTCACTTTGTCATAAGTCATTGTAACCTACAGCAAATCAGATGTTTCCATTGTTAAAAATGTATTAGAGCATTAGAGATTGGTTGCTAGAGTTGGCCAAACAATCCTGTATAAGTACATTGCACTATTGATACAGTGTGGCAGTGAGGCTTGCAATTGCATCCTGTTTTACCCGACAGCCTTGTTTTAGGGAGAGCTGTCCAAGTCAAAACTGCGTGCCCAGTTTTTCAAATTAGGAAAACGGGGCAGGACTCTCTGATGCAGTGATTGGCCAATTGCCACCTCATAGCCCCACCCATGACATCACACCCCCACAATGTCACCATCTGCCCCCCTGCCCAGAGTTAGCAATGGGGAAAGGTAGCAACCCTACTTGCAATCTGACCAGACTTCTTTTTTCTCTTGTTGGTTTTCCATGGTCCGTCAAACCCAAGTAGCTGGAAGCAGAGGCAATTCTGACGTAGAATTGGTGCAATTATTTTGAACCATAGATTAAATAATAATACCAGAAGAGCAATATTATAGTAAAAGAATGTACAGTATTTTTTCTGTAGGTACAATACTCATTTGATTTTATGTGCTAATTAGTATATTTTGATTAACTTTTAAAAGTGACCAAAGTAACAGTATTCAAAATGCATGCAGAGCTATAGTGATAGGACCATACAGTGTTAGAGTATTACACGGTCTGGCTTTGGCCTACGCATAGTGTGGCCACATTGGATTTTACCAGTGTTCTTTTGTGTGTGTGCCACTTGAATTTCTACAAATGCTTATAAAGTCATATTCTTTTTATTTTTTTGGGCTAAAAAAGGTCATTTATCTTTTTTAAAAATAGTTATAACTGTGTAGATCTATCAGGTCTCCAAGACAGTGGGATAAAATGACACCAGTGTAGTTACCTAGAGCAATCAATCAGCGTAGAGTTTTGACCAGTCTACTTCAGGTTAAAATATGAAAGTAAATATTGGTTGCTGTGGGTAAGGGCCCTGGGGCACCTGTGTGAGGAAATGAGCCCCAGTGGCAACATATTCATGTCAGACTTTCTCTGGGCATTGTCTGGCATTCCCCTGTATTATAAGTTTGCCGAAGGGTAAACCACTGATTATATTCACAGTTTGTTTCTATTGAATTTCATACATAGCAACATTTAAAGGAGATGGAAAAGTAAAAACTAAGTAAGCTTTATCAGAAAGGTCTATGTAAATACAGCCATAAGCACATAAACGCTGCACTGATTTCTCTGTCAAAAGATTTCTTGTGTCTGTAATTCCTGTGCCAGAGACACACAGCTCTCTGCTCTCTCCCCTCTCCTGCTCCCCCCTCCCTCAAGAATGCTAAGAACTCACTCCCCCCCTTAGGAATGTGGATCTGAGCCAATCAGCAGGAAGCTGACTCATAGTCTAACTAACTGAGCCTGTTCACTTGGGGGTATATTTATTATGCTGTGTATAAAGTGGAGTAAAACATTACTGATGATGTTACTCATAGCAGCCAATCAGATGCTTTGCTTTGGTTTTCTAACTGTTGAAATCTAATTGCTGATTGGTTGCCCTGGGCAGCATCACCGGTAATGCTTCACTCCACTTTTTACACAGCATAATAAATATACCCCTTGGTCTGGGTCTCGGTGCAGGAGTGAGGCATTATGGGAACTTTCTTTACAGAGCTCTTCCTGTTTGGCTTCTGATCATCTGAACCAGATAAATATGGGGAGACTTAAGGGCACTATTGAGAGAACTGAAGGTATGTACAAGAGAGGCTTTTTCCACACACCCTAGCTCTCTAAACTAGAACGCCCGGTGCACACTGCTAGAGGGATCGGCACCCTCACGAAAACCAGTAGAACAGCAAAAAGCAAGTGGCACTCAGGGCTAGAGGAAAAATTCCTTTAAAAAAAGATTTTATTTGCGAAACAATGCAACGTTTCGAGGCAAAATAGGCTTGACAAAGGGGCTATTTTGCCTCGAAACGTTGCATTGTTTCGCAAATAAAATCTTTTTTTAAAGGAATTTTTCCTCTAGCCCTGAGTGCCACTTGCTTTTTGCTGAGAACTGAAGGTATGCCTGCAGCTTCCCTTCTCCTTTAAGTTAGGTTAAAAAAGTCCATCAAGTTTAACCTTTTATGTCTATATGAAGCCTGCCTAACTGTTGAAGTCAGAAATGATTTTTTTCCCCTAGAGGCAAATTGGAGAGGCTTTAGATGGGCCAGTCTTTCTTCATAACTGAGACTTACCATGCACTTTACCAGCTTAGTTACCTTCTTTGGGTTGAGCACTGGAGACCAAAGCTGAACAGCATATTCTAGATGGGGCCTTACCAGTGCTCTGTAAAGGGGAAGAATAACCCCCTCCTCCCGTGAATCTATACCCCTTTTAATACAGCTCAAACCCTGTTTGCCCTTGCAGCTGCTGCCTGGCATTGCTTGCTACAGCCAAGTTTATTATCTACAAGGACTCCAAGGTCCTTCTCCATTAGGGATTTGCCTAGTGCCAGTTTTTAAGAAATATTTATATTAACCTGTCAGGTCCTGAATGCAAATGGATTTTTTGATTTTAGAGTGTGTATCCAGGGATTAGCCTGATGTGCTCATACTTCAGTTATATTTCTGTATGGCTACAGTACGTAATCAGAGGGTTATGTAATGGTGCACATTGCTCTACAGTACCTTTACAGTGGGGTAGGTT